>NC_089875.1:4761250-5064375 GCF_040182565.1 Anser cygnoides | reverse complement strand
TTTCAGCTTGAATAATTTAGGACAGGATTTTCAAGGCCCTCTAGGGGTGAGATGCCCAATTCCCATTAAAATTAATTAAATAGAATTAATTTTAATGGGAATTGGGCATCCAAATCCCCTGGACAGCTTTGAAAATGTAAGCCTCAATTGTTAGTAGAAACCCAAGTAAGAAATTAGGCCTATTCCTGTTCCAAAACAAGTTAAGAGGAGTTTCATACTGACGTCAATGATTTTTTTTTTCTAAAATGCCTTTTTTTTTTTTTTTAAATCTTGGCTGGGCTCAATTAATATCAGGCATGACATTAGGTTTCTTCTATAACCAGTGCTGTCTTAGTTCCTTTCCTCTCAAGTCTAATTCTGCATTTATATTTTCCCTACTTGGTACAGAGAAAAGGAACGTGATTGTGTTTTACTGGGATTGCTTTACTTAGACTCCTTAGGTATAGTTAAATTTTTTACTGCTACTCCAAGTAACTTTCTCATCCCATGTAATACTTATTTGAGTTTGTCCTTCAAGAAAGAAATGGTGAAGCTTTCCACCAATGTAAAATGCCATAGATACCACAGACTGCGTGTAAGATCCCTGATCCCATGGGATCCGTATCTGTTTACATCAGTGAGGATCTGGTCCTACAATTTTACATTGTGGTGTTCTGCTCCTCTAACACACTACATTATTCTGAACTACCAACTCACTAAGAAAACCCTACATCATTGTCTGCCTCAGGTGGAAAGAAGACAAATTCTGTTTGATGCCAGCCGGGAGAGGCAGTGCCTGTATGAGGCTGGTTACTGGGCTTGATGCTTCGGGCACTTGCCCTAGAGCAAATCAGAAGTGACCCCAATGAAAAACCTTAGTCTTCACCTATTATTTTTGTTTCATAAAATGGCTTGGGGACAGAGACAATGTACATTGCGGCCAGTGATCCTCTTTCAGTGAGCATCAGGCTTCTTTGGTGGTTGTAATTCCTCTATGTTTACTGGGGTTATGCCTGATTTGCAGCATCCATGTGAGAAGGAAAATCAGCCCCCAAGCCACACTCAGATCAGAGATTAACCTCCCATGCTAATCAGAGCTGCAGGTCTCAAGTTCCTCAACCTCTGGAAAAAAGGAGTCCTTGGACATGGCTCTTTACAGCTCGCACCATCTCTGGTCCCATTACTACCAGCTCCCTCACTCAGGCACCCACTAACCCAAGCAGTTACACTGCCACATCTCACCTAATTCCAAGGTATTTGTAAGCGTAAGTAACTGGTATTTTCCATGGAAGGATACCTTTTCTCTTGTATTAACATGAATAAATGCAAAATAATAACACTTTATCTTTCTTTCTCTTGGATGTCATTGGTGTCTTAGTAAGTGGATGTATTGTAATATGTTAATGGACCTTAAAGTTTATAACCCTTCCTTTTTACATCATTACATCTTGTTTAAATTAATATATTTCAAACATCTTCCTCCTTTGTTTTACTCTTTCCATATTAGTAAAAAACATCTTCAGCATCCAGTACGGCTTACATCCTTTTAACAATGCATCAGCTGAGATTAATGCATTGTATTGTCATTATTGATTCAGTTCTACATGGCCATTTTTCACGTTCTGTTGAAGACAAAAACAAACAAACAAAAATACAATTCATTCCACACTGTCATCCCTTTGTCCTGACCAGAACAACTCGATCGTGTTGAAGAAGGCATGAACCATATCAACCAAGACATGAAGGAGGCCGAGAAAAATTTAAAAGATTTAGGGAAATGCTGTGGCCTTTTCATATGTCCTTGTAACAAGTAGGTACTGGGTACCGGCTCTGCTATGTGGTGTCCAGTTTTTTGTCACAGTGAATGTCTGAAGTTTTTGTCTTTTTTTTCTTTGTCCTTTTCCATCTGCTTCATTCTGTGGGGATAAAATACTTGTGTTTAATCAGAACAACTGGAACGCATCGAAGAGGGAATGGACCAAATCAATAAGGACATGAAAGAAGCAGAAAAGAATTTGACGGACCTAGGAAAATTCTGTGGTCTTTGTGTCTGTCCATGTAACAAGTAGGTGCTGCCTGCCTCATCTCTTTGAGCACTTAAGGCTGATCCCAAAGGCCTTGTGAAGCTCATCCTTGCTAGGCACATGGACAGGATGAGCATGTGGCATGCAGAAAGAACGATTCTGGTTCAAATGCATTCATCTCATAGCATAGACAACTGACTGGGAATTACTGTAGATGCATTAAAATCAGGCATACTGCAGTGAAAGCTTCACTGTTGACACCTTTTAATGGTAAAAGTTTCAACATTTTACACAAAGTGTACTAAGTGGTTCCATTTTCCAACGAACAAAACCACTGGGGCTACTTTATTCCTGGAAGCCCTAAATTTTAAAACATATTTTCACAAACAAGTTTAAAAAACAACAACAGCAACAAAAATTGTAGCTCAAAAATGCAGAAGAGGCAATAATAAACATTACTCAAAATTATGGATGAAAACCATGCTTCTTTTCATTGTTCAACAGAAATTGTCCTTGATGAGAGCCTGAACGAGACATGACATTTCACGATTGGAACCCAACTTGAAATGGTTTTCATCCTGCCAGAGACAACCAAATTTGAGAAAACCCAAACACGTCATGCCAAATTTCTCTCATTTGGGTAGCATGTACACTAAGCAGAAATGTTGAAATGCATCAAATTTGCTTGCATGCCATCACTTGAACGAAACCGTCCTCCAAGTAATGCAAAGCTTGTTTTAAGTGCCAAATGAAAATGTGATGTGCTGTTATGTGGGTGTAGGAAACAGGGAACAGAGTGGACTGACCAGAAGTCCTCATGGAACAGCAAATCCAGCATGCAGTGAGTCAGCTACCACCTAGGTTTCAGTGAAACCATTTACACATGGTTGGCCAGAGGCAACTGGGCAGAGTGCAGTGGTCCTGCAGTATCATCCTCCCTTTCTGTGTGGCACAGAAACTTTGTTCACAGGCGATCCCACCACAACTATCAAGTCCAAATGAAAGAGATCAGTCGTGGAGTTTGGTAGGAATTTGGTCTGGAGTAGGAAGGGCAGGACTGGGCTTCTGCCTTATCAGGCACCATTTCTTTTGAAGCGAATTCCCTTGGGACACAATGCAGACACTGCCTTAAATTTCAAAATCCATTTTGCTCCTGTGTTCACAGCCACAAATACTTTGCTGGGATAAATATTCTGCCCAGATTATGCATACTACTGCCTGGTGTGCAGAGTGGGAGAGGTGAGGAGGAATGGAAAGAGCTACACACAGACTCAGCCCTGGTCAGCGGGCCTGCCTGCAGCCATATGAGCTCTTGGACAGGCTGCATCCTGCCCTCCCTCTGCACCAGAGCAGGAGGCTGACCAAGAGCAGAAGAGGTGCAGGTACAAGAGCATGCAGCAGAAACTTTGACACTCCCACACTCTAAAAGCTGCTGCATCTTAAAGAGGAGCAAGCCAAGGCAGTTGGCTTGCTTCTCCTGGAGAAATCTAGCATATGCATACATCAAAAGATCTTCCTTGAAGCACAAAAAAAAATCCCCGTGCATTTTGCAGGATTTTTTATTTACTTTTTTTTTAGAACAGATTTAATATTCTGTACTGTAGGAAAGGCTAAGCTGACAGTCAGATCTGTGGCATGGATGGGGTTAGTACCTGACATGCGGCCCTAAAGCATTTACCACTGCACAGTGATTGCAGCATCACAAAATCAACACGTGCAAGAACAGAAAAATACTGCATGCATTCAACGTTCATTTCTAGAGGTGTCTCCTCCCTGCTTTAAGGCAGTATTCTGACCTTTGCAGACTGCAGCCAGATTTCATAAACTAGCACTGCTAATCAGTGAACATGTTTAGAAACAAAGTGTGGATGAAAAATGCTTTTAGAGACTGTTCCTTGAACTGTGCCAGGAACCAACTGGTACAAATAAGGTGATATTCTGAGAAGTGGAGTGTAGGAGGGAGAGAAATCCATACAGCTCTGGGCATCACTATTACCGTGATCCCCTAATGCTCTTCTGGCCAGTGGTAAATTATATGCATATATTTCAAAAAGATTGACCATTTCATGTATGACTATATGCCACTACTTGTAAATGCAACTCGGTGAGACATACCAAAATGTAAAGTCCAACCCTATGTTCTTAAAAGACCCAGAATGCCCATGGCATGAAACTTTGTCCAGACTACAGTCGAAGTACAACTGCTGCTGACCATGAGCAAGCCCAGACTTCACCTGTTTTAATTGCAAGTCCACAAGAAAACAGAGATTAAGCTCTGGGTGTATAAAATCATTCACTTTAAATGCAGAGACTGTGTCACTTTGAGTTGTGCAGGTCGAAAGAGCAGACAAATATCTGTAAATGTGCATGCAGCAAGAGAACTACTTTCACTCATTTCTAGAAATGCCAACGTCAATGTGTAGTTTCAGAGAACTAAGAAAAAGGAAGCCAAGCACCCTATTTTTAACTCTTCACAAATTGTAATAGGAAGTCAGCAACAAAACAGATAAATATTTGGGAAAGATCCTCTTTGCATCTGTATTGTAATTCTACATCAAAGCATGCAACACAACTTCAGGCTCAACAGATGCTGAGCTGCTTCAGGGGGCATGGAGAGAACATAACACCAGAGATGGGTTTGTTGTGTCCTTTCCCAAAGCCCCCAGAAGCATGCCAAGTATCTCCCCCCAAATCCAAGCCACAGGGCTGTTTCTATGACTGAAGAACAGGGGAACCATGGGGACTGGCAGTTCCCAACAGCTTTTTGGAAACTGCTCCACTTCTCAAATAAAACCAAGAATTTATAGCTACAGACCCCAAACACTCACCCTCTCCTGTCACAGTGTTCGATCTAGTCTGACATCCCCAGTGACAGCAACCCTAAATATGCTGCACATGCTAATCTGCCACTGAAGGTATGCCTGGATTTTAATTTTCTGTCCACGGCAGCTCAGTCAAAAATGGCTCTCTGAAAGCTACTCTAACCGTCATAAATAATAAACATGGTGACATGCTAGGCTATTTTAAAGTCCTGTGGTTTAAAGCTCCTGAAGGAAGTGATGATCCATTTTTGCCTGTGTCTTGCTTATTGTGAAGGCTGTTACTGCTGATGCATTAAGAGTATGATGAACTATTGGGGCAACTGTGCTTAGTGAGAATGCTTTACTTCTTATTCATGCCTGTAGCTGGTGCATGAAGAAAATGTAGATAAATTTCCCTTTCTGATGCTAGATTGCTTGTATCTTTTCTTTTCTCCTGCACTCATTTCACTTCTGCCTATTTTACTTTTTGTCTCTGTGGACAAAGGTTTGTACATCAACTGTCGATGTATGATTACTATTTTCAAGTACCGATATATTATTTAAAAATCTAATAAACCCTATGAATTTTATGATAAAATCATCCCCAAACCACCGTGGAAAAGGTTAGTGGCTTTAAATGCCTATTATGCCACATAAATGTTAACAGCAAAAGCTCAATCTTCTGCATGGTAAATGTTAAAATTTAGCCAAATCCATTTTTCTCTAAGAGGGTGTGTTGCTGTGATGTGATGTACACACTATACTTGGCAGTTTTGTTTTTATGTCTGTCTGCCAGTACGTTCTCTGTGTTTGATGTCACAATGTATGTGTCACTGAAATGAAATAATGTTTTCTAGTTATCTGTATTTCTTCTCTTCTTTTTTTCTTTCCTTTTTTTTTTCCTTTTCCTTTCTGGAAACCAAGTCAACATCCAAAAACCTGTCTGAAGTGTTGTAGACTTGACAATTGCAATTCACCCTATTGGAAACAAAACCTCTAACCATCACAGTTGCTGTGGCAGTAAAGTTAAAAAAAAAATAAATCCTTTTATTCAGGATTATGATATATCGGTATACAATCAATGACCCTCTATCTGAAAACTCATTTGCTTGATTCAGCTTTTAGCTTGGAGAAGTAAAGAGTTTTGCATTTGTCCTTGTCCACTTGATGCTTTGTTACTCATCATCTTTTTTGCATAGGCTTAAATCAAGTGATGCTTACAAAAAAGCCTGGGGCAATAATCAGGACGGTGTTGTAGCCAGCCAGCCTGCACGTGTTGTAGATGAACGGGAGCAGATGGCCATCAGTGGTGGCTTTATCCGCAGGTGAGCCTTTTTCTCCACTGTTTTCTCTCTATTTTCCTTGTCGGTGATATATTTAGATTTCTTCCATATGGTCATGAGTTCTGTGATGCTCGTTAACTCCTTCAGCGGTGCTGGGTACTGCAGTGAAGCCAGTGTTTTCCACTGGGTGGTGGGTACTTAGATACAGGTCAACACCCACTAGGACAGGTGCTAAGGACCCACTGCAGCCAGTGACTCCCCCCAGCCCTGCTGGGACTTGAGGTAGCGCAGAGGATGGTGATGTGCCATGAGTCCTGGATGTCAGAGTTTCAGCCCTAAGAATCAGAAGATGCTTGAAAAAGCAGTCCTAAACCTTTCTGCTTGAGACTGACCAGATTTGGGCAATAATAAAATAGAAATAATACCTAGTTGCATACTGCACAGCAGCAATGTTAGAGTGCAGACTCTCACAGCTGGTCAGCCCTGTCTGCTGCACTCCAGCTCCCTGGAGGCAACAATGTACAGTTGTCAAATACTTCAGAAATGAAGTGCCAGATAAATACTGGTTTATGATTACTGCCTCAAGATATGTACTGCTCATTATCCATCCTTGCTAGAAAATGTACCAAAGCATCCAGCACCTCTTCCTTTCTTTTCAAAAAGAGAAGAGCCTCGGGCTCTCTGCCAAAGCAGAGCCAAGTGCAGCACCTGAAGCACACTTTATACCAGAGGTACATAGTTTTTGAGAAAGCCACTTCCCTGCTCATGACTATCCAGAAAACCTCACTGACCAGGGAACGATCACAACTGTGGGGAAACATCGACACCTCAGTGGCAACCCCTGTGCGCTCAAATGAAAGCCAGTTTGAAACACACAGCTATACTAATGGCAACCAAGCTGTAAACTTCCAGCAACATATAGGGATCCAGCAATAAGTACATACCGATTACAGTGTGTATAGAGCATGTATTTAGATGACAATGCCATCAGCTGAATGGATAAAGGCATACCAGTAGGCAAAGCTTTGATCTCTGAAGATTAAGGACTCTGGATTAATAAGTAATTATCTTTCCAAAAACTATTATCCACTTATTTTTTTGGCTGCTGTGATAAAGGGAAATCAGTGTGATAGAAACAATGCTGTCATGCAATCTGGAGCGTGGGATGGAGTTGCCATTTAAGTTTGTTGGGTCTGCCAGTCACTGTTTTTTTTTTTTTATTTCTGGATGGCAGCCCCATCAAACCAAAGGCTGGGACATGCTAACAGAATAGAAGTGAAGAAAAGTTATGCCATCCCATAATTCTTTCATGACCAGCTTGTAGCACACTCTTGGCACCTCTCTGAACACAAATTACACAAGAGGCTCGAAGTAGTGATTTTCTGAGCGGGATCCATGGCCTTGCTTTTCCAAGTGCCAGTCACCACAAGCCTCTCCAGTCGCTGGAGCACTGAACTGTGCCCTGGCCCATGTGTGAGTTTTTCTTTTAAAAAACAAGCAGCTGTAAAAGATGGGGCTAAGAGGAGAGAGAAAAGATCTTTGCTAAGATCTTTCTACTAAGGCAAAGAATCTGAGAGAATCTGATTCTACCACCTACTGAAAATACATTTAATTAGACAGAACGTTGGGTCAGGATTTTCACCACTGAGGCTGTCCTTGCCCAATATTTCAGTGAGCCCCAAGTCTGCGAGGACTGGATGGTATCCTGTGTAGGTCAATGCAGGTAGCTGGTACAGCTTTGATTCCATCATGCTCCGGTACTTCCACGTGCTCTAATCACACACAGATCCACGTGAAGCATCCTTCCACTCTTCCACATCCTTTGAGAAGGACCATTGCTAGCAGAGAGGTGTAATAAGTGGAACAGAGAAGCTCAGACAAAAACACGTCTAGGAACAGGAGTGAGTAGTGACAAACCCAGACAATTAATCCCCGCATCCAAAAAATAAGCATGTGAAGGTTTTCAGGCTAGCTGCTTATTAATCCCTTTTCTTCAAAGCTGAGCATAGCAGCATGCTCCACAGGTGACAAGCGAAGGAGGATGCAGAGGAGGTTCTGGGTGAATCAGACTTTCGGGGGAACTTCCTCTCTCTTTGCTTCAAATAATTGGTTTTTGTTCCCAGGGTAACAAATGATGCCCGGGAAAACGAAATGGATGAAAACCTCGAGCAGGTCAGTGGCATCATTGGCAACTTACGTCACATGGCCCTGGACATGGGCAACGAGATCGACACACAGAATCGCCAGATTGACAGGATCATGGAGAAGGTAAGAACTTAGAGAATCCCAAAAGGGGCTGTGTTTTCCCTTCTGCAAGCACAGGCTGTGCCCAAGAGGGGCAGAAGGTGTGTCTTCCAGCCTGCCCACACAGAGTAGTAGTTTTAATTCAGCTCGGAGGAGGACTAGGGATGGAAATAGCTCCTAGAGTTCCTTTCCCTTCTCTTTCCCTATCTCGGGGCCGAAGCAGAGCTTGCTGCTATGGATCTTCAGTAACCTTCCCTGCAGGTTGGGTTGACCTTGCACTGTTGGTTTTGCAAGACAACAGCTGGCGAGGAGACCCCTTCCAAATAAAGTCTCCTTCTGCAAGGGCTTTGGGAAAGGAAAAGTACCCTGAGTTGTACAGAACTGTGGAGCTTGGACCCTGGCACTTCCTGGCAAGTTTTAAACCTTCCTGGACTTTACTCCCCTCAGAAACTCCACAAGAGATTCAGAACAGGATCACTTGTTTAGAGGACCAGTCCCAAAAAGAGAATGGGGACATATTAAGCAAGGCAGTATGGTAATGGTGCAGCCACCAGCTCTCTCAGCATGCATACACATATCGGGACCCTACATGGGCCCAGTGAAGTCCAAAAGCTCAGTCTTTCTATCATGAAATCACCATTTGAAAAGGCAGATAGCACCGTGCCAGTGCCAGGCTGCACTGCAGGTTTCTGAAGCAGATAGCAGCACCCTTCAAACCCGGCTGGGAACTCACTGCCGTCCTCACATCCCGAGATCTGCAAGCCATCTGCATTCATACTGGCAGAGCTCCAGGCACAGGCACAGCCAGGCTGAAGTGATATAACAGGCTAGATCTTCATCTGGTGCAAAATCAATACAACACTTGATTTCAGCTGAGATTTACACAACCTGAGGATCTAACCCAAGGACTTACATGTGCTGCTTAGACTTAATGCTGACCTTAAGGGGTAGAGCTTTTACTCCTGAGCCTTCTGACATGTGCGAACCTTCTTACATGAGCAGGATGTCCACGCCTGTTTTTCATGTCAAGTAATTATATCAGAGCCTAGCACACCAACAAAAATTACAGAAAATATTGCAGTCAGGGATTCACTCAGATAACTTTCCTTGCTAGGGTTTGATACCAAAGAGAATTGGGTGAAATATAAGTTGTCTTAAAGGCAGGAAACTCATCTCACACAGCACAGAAGAGTACACAGCTTTGTGTATGCATGAATGCAGCCATCCTGACAAGGATTATCCTACCAATTCGTGCTTGTAAACATCTCAATACTAAAATCACTGACCAGGCCCTTTGTGGTCCCCCACATGAAGCACATGGGCTCAATCTCTAGGCAGTGCATGCTGAGAGCAGCTGGCTAATGGAGGGACTGGCCTTCCACATCTGTGTGGTGTTCCTGCAGCATCAGGTGTACAGCATTTCATGCAGCCATGGGGAAACTGCAAGCTATTGCCATTTGTTAAATTGAAGACCAGCGACACAGTTCTGAAAGATGGGCTCGCAGTGTACACAGAGCAGTCATCATGAAAGCAGCACAAAAACAAGACAGTCTTCAGTCTCAGTGAAAATATGCTGAATTTCTCTGAGTAAGGACATGTGGCCCGAGCAGTAATGAGATACTAGAAAAAGAAACACAATTAGGAAAACCTTCTATAAGAGACAGGAATGACTGAAATCTGGGTAATACTGAAGCGACACGTGCATACACATCCACTTTGCAGTGCGATATGGTGGCAGGCAATAGGGCATTGATGGAGCGGCTTCCTTTTTCTGACCAGCTGGAGCACTGTGCTTTTGATCAGCCGTGATCATTAGAAAGACCCGGGGCTGGCACACATTGCAAACACTGGGGTACATCACAAAGCTAGCCCAAATGCCTCTAAAGCACTTATGTTAAACTGGATGCATGCATCCAAACCAGAGCAATCTCATAATGCAGAAAGTAATCTGATCTATCCACGGTAATGGGGGACACAATAAATAAAAGGCTTTATCCTTCCCTCAGATCAGAGAGAAAAAGAGAAAAACTAAAATGATGTGGTAAGTAGGTCAAATGGGCCAGACATCATCACCAGAAGCCACCCTGGCCCTAAAATGAGCCATTATTGGGAGGCTGGGAGGAAAGCAGAAGGGGCTGAGAACATTTTGTCTTGACCCAGGTGGGAAGGTCTGGGCAAGGACTCCCACTGACTTGGATGAAACATCATCCAGTTTCATCAATACTTAATAATCAATGTGCATGCATTTCATGACAAACTTAACTGCTTCCAAGCCATTAAGTTATTTTTTAGATAGTCTTTTGGCAAAAGCACATGAAACTATTCCGTGATAGACAAGGTCAAATTCATAGCTAAAATAAAGAAGTGTGGTTCATAATGAGTAGTTATGCTGATTTACGCTTGCTGAGGATCTGGCACATGCTGCTGTACTAAAAATACACATCTACATAGCATTTGCCAGATCAATTATGGAGAGAAGCCCAAGATTCTTAACAATGATTTATTGCACATCAGTATAACCATTTTTAAAAGGTTTTGAAATGTATGTGGGAAAGTTGCTTCACCATTCTGCCTTGGCAAATTGGAGATTTAAAATAAATCTGTACAATTTGGATACACCCCAGAGAAGGGGGAATAACCATTAAAGTTTTAAAAAATGAAGACATCAAACCACAGAAAAGAGCTTGCTGTTTGATGTCATGCTTTTAAAGCAGTAACACAACTCTCACCTTTCCCACAGGTCTGATTTCAAACACTGAAAGCATTTTCTGTCTAGTCCCTCTGCTAGCATAAATCGACGTAGCAACATGGGCTTGAAGGGAGCTTTGACAGTTTTTGTCAGCTGCAGCAATGTCTTTGTCTCCAAAACTAACTTCTGCAGAGCAACAGAAAGCCACAGTGAAAGGCTCTGCCCACTGGAAGAGCACTCCTAAACCTCCAAGGTGGTGCTGCTTCATTAGCGGCGTTTTTTAAGCATGGGAAGTGTTACAACAAGGAAGACAGCTAAATTAACAGTTCAGCCCACGCTGGACTAAATTCCAGTTTGATTCTTTCAAATAATGGTAGAATCCCAAGTGGTGATAGACTCCCTTCCTTTGCTTAATCCCTGTCTGTGCTGCTTCCCAGATGAGAGGTTACTGTTTTGCAACTACGCTGGTGAGCTTTTTGTTGAGAGAAACGACTAATGGCACCACTCCTACCTACTCCTTTCTTGTCACGTGTGCAACCAAGAGATCCAGATGGAGCCCATGTCCACTGAATCTAAGTCTTACAGAGCACTGGAAGCTTTTCGCTGGTGAAGTCCACATGGCAGATCATCAGTTTTCATGCCATCATCCATCACTGTTAATGGTGCAAGCAAATAGCACCAGCTACAGAGCTGGCAAGGTGTTTAAGAGAGTTCAGTGAGGCTGAATACAATCACAAAAGCTCTGCTTGAAGGCTACCTTAAGCGTCACAAAACCAGGCTCACCAGTAATTTCCATTTGGGTCCCTAATACCACTGTAACAACAGTTCTCTTTTTCTCTTCTCTTCTCTTCTCTTCTCTTCTCTTCTCTTCTCTTCTCTTCTCTTCTCTTCTTTCTCTCTTCTCTTCTCTTCTCTCTTTCTCTTCTCTTCTCTTCTCTTCTCTTCTCTTCTCTTCTCTTCTCTTCTCTTCTCTTCTCTTCTCTTCTCTTCTCTTCTCTTCTCTCTCTCTTCTCTTCTCTTCTCTTCTCTTCTCTTCTCTTCTCTTCTCTTCTCTTCTCTTCTCTTCTTCTCTTCTCTTCTCTTCTAATTTTTCTGCTGATGTAGCCAACACCAGAGGAGTGTCATCAAAGCATTGTATGTTTGCTCTTTGACACTTAATAATTTGTCTCCTGTGTCCTTCCCTAGGCCGATTCCAATAAAACCAGGATTGATGAAGCCAACCAGCGTGCAACAAAGATGCTCGGCAGTGGTTAAATGCAGCAAAGTGAATTTCCTTTTAACGCTGTCCAAGAGGGCAGTACCTTCATGCTTTTATCATGGTATTTACCTACTAGGTTTGCACACATGCACATATCAACCCCATTGTAAATGTTGTCCTGTGTAGTTTGTCAGCTTTCCAAAAATGATACTTGTAATTATTTTTTTCTAGATATCTTTCTTTCCAAAGGTTGTACATAGTGCTGATTTGATGGCTATAGCTCACTATGATGTTTTTTGGGAATTCTCCTTTCCTTGTTTCTGTTTGGATTCCTTTTCTTTTTTCCTCTCCTCCTTTTTTTTAAATGATGTTTGCTGAATGACAACAATGTTGGAATGCTAAACGTGCTGTTAACCTTTAAATATACAGTATTGTTCTTGTAAAACTGTGACATTCCACAGAGCTACTGCCATGCTCCTGTCTTTGGGTATCATGATGTTTAAGCACTTAAACCTGCTGTCTTCGGTTCTTCATTGCCATTATCTGTTGTTATGATTTCATGATTAGACAATGTGGAATTATATTACTATAACAAGCATTGCACTACAAAGTGATGTGATTTATGCATTTATGCATGAGGAATAAATAGACTTTTAGACTCCTACTTAAACAAGACTTTTTCCCATGGCAGTAGCACACCAACAATGACAACAAAAGCATGCTCAGTATTCGGACTCTTTTGGGACTATGTTATACCAGCAAGTTTGCAGTCGTGCCACTTTTTTCTTGTTGATATATATAGTTATTAATCATGATCATTTATTTATTTTTTAATTATGAAAAAAAGAGGGATTTGGCACTCACCATTTAGCCATTGCCAGCAAACGAAGCTTGGCTGAAAATATGTCAAAGACAAAAAGAAATAAGTGTAATATATTGGGTTTGTCTGCTGATTTTGAAGACTATCTTTTGGAGGAAACGACTACCATATGAAATGGTGCAAAGAAATGTAATTTTTATAAGGCTCTCTCTTACTAGTCGCTATCCCCATGTGGTTTGTTATCGGTACAGTTCTCTGTTGCTTACCTAGAGCTATGCACACCAAATCGCTGAGATGTTTAGTAGCTGACTTAATTAAAAATAATAAAAAAACCTAAATGAATGAACTCTAGATAAACTGTGAGATAAATATAATTTACAGCATGTAATATGAAATTCCTTATGTCTCCTGTCAGTTTGTGAAGTGATTGACATTTTGTAGCTAGTTTAAAAATTATTAAAAATTATAGATCTCAGAATCCACGCTTGCTTTATCCATTTGTTACTCTACGTGTCAGTGAGACCCAGTTATTTGTCGCTTACTGGGAAAAGGAGAAGCACAAAGAGGTTTAAAGACTCTCTACAAACTGTTTTTGTATGAGAATTTTATGAGAAATTTCTGTTTGTAATACTGTATAAGAGGAAAAGTATCTTGTCTAAAAATAGCATTTTGCACTAAGCACAAAAAGAATATTATTTTAAATAACCTGGCTTGGATTGCCAAACACTGAATCAAAATATATTTTCTTGTTCAAGGGAAAGGAAAATGAAATAAATGATGTGGTGCAAAAGGGTATAGTTCTTTAGTCAATAAAATTCATTCCTGTAGTGGATCCAGCCACATGTTAATATACTCCTTTTCAGGGAACACTTTGAACTACAGAGTTTGTACAGTCTGCTAAGAATAATTTTCTCAAAGGACTAACAACAACTAATGCTTACTGCCAATGAAAAGTGTTATCATATTTTCCTATTTTTTTCCCCTATATGGACAAATTATAATTAACTCTACATGAGTGACAGTTCACTCATGCGTCTCACATGGCCCTAAGTCAAAATATACAAAGCACATAAATGCTAGCATAATTAAAATCACATGATAATGTATACACAAGCTGTATTTTCTTTAGCAGATTTTTATTTTTAGCATCTATTAAAAATTCATTTATGTAAATATTTTCCCCCACTACTTCAATCCAAAGAGTAAACTTCAAACAAATATTGTTAATCTGCTGGCCATTTCCAATTCTGTTTATTCAGGCATTCCAGTATTTGTGACAGCACTGTCATTCTGCACCGTCAAAGACTACTGAAAGGAGGGCAGTAATAGTACTGGAGAACATGTCAATATGAAAACATAAAAATACAAGGGTATTTGAAAAGGGTAAGGAAAATATAAGAATGCAATGATTATTTTAATATAGGTACTCTCATCTGCATGATGAAAGTACCCTATCTGAAGAAAAATAGACTTCCAAAGTATGTTTTAGCTGCTCAAAAATATAAGCTGTTGCAGTGAAGGAAATTGCTATGGTTCGACATCTGTTTTAGTCTCAAACAAAGATGAAAAAACAAGCTATTGGAGCTTTTTGCCAAAGTTTAAAACACAGAAATATTGAAACGTTAAATTGCATTCATCTTCGTATCCTCTCCCACTGTACTCAGGGTCTCTGAGGAGATGGCTGGAAATGGCTTAAGTAAGTAAACATAATATATTGCATTTCTCTGATGTTTTTGAAATTGACTTTTGTAGGATTAATTGTTCTTGAAACAATTCAAAGAAAGCTTCGATCTTTTGCAGTTTGCTCCTAGAGCAATCCACTTCCATTCATTAAGTTTCTGACATGCCACATCCCCAGGGGAGTAGCTGCCCTATGTTACGATGCAGGCTTCCCCAAAGTCTGCCTGCTGGAGGGGCAAGGCTCCCTGCGAGGGAGGGGATGGTCAGGGGGCCAGAATCACAGCTCCCACAAGATAAAGTGGTCACGCTGACTGTAGAAACAAAACATACCATTTTTTTTCTCAAAGGTAAAGCCATCTTTTACCAGCAAGAAATGTCCCTTTGACCGTGACATATTTTCGGATCAGCAACTTCTTTTGTTGTAGTATGAGTGCCATCTAGAAGGCCAGGTTTGATACAAGAAAGTATGAAGGTGCTTGAAAAAACAAAGCTTCATTAACCATCACTTAATTGTAAACTTGCAGTGCAATTTCATGAAATGTTTGTGCACAATACGGCCAAATTTTCATGTTCATGCTGGGTTGAGGTGACTGTAAGAAGTTTTTTTCATATTCTCAAATGCCATAGCTGAATGAAGTACCCAACTAGATTACTTAAAATCTTGCTTAAACTAAAACTGAAGCCCAACTATAATACAGACTCTGTTGAGCTCTGTAAGTGCACAATTAACAACCTCTTTCATATCATGCTTTCCCCTCCTTTCCTAGAAATAGAAATATCAAAATAATCTCACAAAAGTATACCTGAATATTATTCCTCAACAGAACAAAATACGTAAGTAGTGTAATAAACAGTGCAAAAAAAATGTCTTAATTAAATACCTCGCCTGATGTCAGCAGTGAAAAACTAAAAAAAATTAAGATCTAAATAACATCAAGGAGGATTATCTGAAATAACCTTAAAGCCTTTAGGATGTTGATGCTTCCCAACATTAGCATAAACTCACCAACTGTATACTCAGAAGAGCTGGTTACAGTTTTCCAGACTGACACAAACACACAAAAAGAAACCATGGGTCATACTCAGTACCCGGTGGTTTGATAGAGCACATGTTAGGAAAAGCACATGGACTTGACATAAGGTACAGCATGAAAAATAATTGATTAGTATTCCTGGAAGATTTGGTGGTATTACTGCATGCAACAAGAAATGACAACTCTAAAGGACAGCGAGGAGCATACATTTTTTCAAAGAAATGTACATTTTATTAGCTTATGTGTTAAATAGGATGCATTCTTCTGAAGAAAACTAAGTATGTCACAGTTTGCATGACAAACTGTAAAGCACCTCCTCACGGAGATGCCTGTACCACATGACACGCTTGTTATGGATATACATTAAACCCTCTAGAAATCCAGGCAACTATTACTCTCCAAAATATTCTGTGCACCACACCAGTAACTGACAATCTCCACAGGCTTTGGATTTGGACCCAGATCTGGTGAGATTGCTCAAGGCTTATCTGGGGGATCTGGAGGCAGACAAATCAATTCCTGCACTTCTTCCCTCCCTTTCTTCTCCTACATGTACATAAGCACATATAAATCTTTTATTTTAAAGGCACTGAAAAGGGAAGAGCTGAGCACTTAGTAATAAGGAAAATTGTGTGTCAGAGACAGCTTAAGTATATGCACTGCTGCTGTGTGTGCCTGTGGGCGTAGGTGTGCAGGATGTGACTGCTGTCTTCTGAACCATTTTGTTGCCTTTCTAAAAAGAGATGGGGACAGTTACTTTGGAAGTTAGTAGAACACAGTATTTTTAAACCTGCAGATAGCTCCAAGAAATGCAGACATAAGAGATGAACCCTGCTGAGAAGTTAGGGTACTGTGATGTTTTGATGGGGCAGGAGGTTATGTTTATTTTAGCTATTTATTTTTCAAAGCACTTGCCAAACGATGTTGGATCCTCTGTGTAAGAGGATTCAGAGAGATTATGTTTGTATTGTAAAATACTAAGCATTTTTTATTTGTTTAGTTTTGAGCGGTACTTCATAATTAAAAAAGTCAAGATGGCAAGATGAGGGAAATCAAAAGAAATTAAGTGGGACCACTCTGATTTACAGCCACTGGGGCTGCGTGCCGAGATCACTGCTGCCTGTGCAAAAACTGCATGTAATGGGGTAAATGGTTTGCCCTTCTAGGGGCCAAGGAGTCAGCAGCACATGGAGGGGGTGCACATTTTTCTTGGTAGGCTCCACAGCTGCTTGCTGAAAGTGAAAAGTAGCAACTAGGGTATCAGGGTTGTTGCTGCCTTGGTATAAACAATAAAATAAATGCTGTGGGAATCTTTCATGGGAGAGTCCCAGCCTCAAACTGCCTTTTCCTTCCCCTGGACCAGCCTCCAGCTCCCTCCACGCTGCTTCTACTCCGGCCTCCAGTGCATCCTGCACCTTTGTCCCACCCCCTGTTTCTCCTCTCCCTTTCTCCCCGGCTTCTGTCAGCTCTGCTCCCTCCCTCCTTTGCTGCCTAGCACCTATCCAATTGCTTTTTCCTTCTTTTTTTTTCAGCTGTGTTCAATTAGCCTTCCTTCAGCCTTCTCCCTCATTTCACTTGCTTCATGTCCACCTACTTGCATGTTTGTCACCCCTGGGCTATCAAGTCAGGCCGTCTCTTCCATGATCTCAGCAGGAGGAACACCAGAGAAACAAGCAGCCTCCTGCTTTCCACTCCACAGCTGAGCACCACACCACTCCACCATCACTCGGAGGAACACCTATAAGAAAGTCCTGCTCAGCCCTGTCAGTCCCAGCAGGCAGCATGCAAGTTGCCAGGAAAATTTTTTGGATAGTTTATCCAAAAGGATCCAGAAAGTGTCTGTAGGTTGATGCAAGCAAAGGTGCTGGGACAGATGCGGACAGAAGGCAAAGCACAGACATACAAGTGCGGGCAGATATTGCACAGGATGGCAACAGCTGAGGCTGCTAAATGTTGTGTCTGGCCCACAGTCCTAGTGGGTACCAGTGCTCCTCTGTGAGACAGCTGGGTGATCTTTTTTAACACAGGCAAAACAACTCTTCTTTACTTGCCCAAATTTCATAAATCAAAAAATAATTTTATTTTAAGCTGAAGCTTTCAAAATTGTGTTTTTAAAAAGCAGGCAGAGGAAGTAGGTTTTCCTCATCCCACCTGGGACAGATCCCCAGTGCTGGGTTGTTTCATCCAAAATCCATAACAGCTCGAGTTGGCATAAGAAGGTTAAAATGAAATAGTGTACCAGAAATGGTTTAGCTAACTTCACTATAGGAAGTCCTAAGCTAATTTGCTAAGTGTTAACTTAAATATAGGCAGCTGGAAGTTCCACTTACAGCACAGTAGGTTTTCCATCTAAATACTGATCAAAAGTTCATTAAAAGGAATAAAACAGTTCTTATCCACATTAGTGGGGGGTTGATTAGAGCTCCAAAGCATAAATATGCATAAATCCCATTGTACTAAAGGTTTTCTTGGGTAACAAAACCAACAGTATACAAACATGAGCAAAATACCTTTAAGAAAACATACCTATTTTGACTTTATTGTATAGTACTCCCAGGCTTGACGATATTAACAATAAGCCCATCTGACAACAGCATTTTACAAACTGCTTTTGCTATGTGTAGGACCCCTAAAAGCCTAGGTGGCCCTTCAAACAGCTGGGCCACAATATAAACCCCGTGAAAACATATGCTTAAAAGTTTGTTTGGAGAAAACAGCATGTATAATGCTGACATTCAGCCTTAAGCCTTTACCTTAAAACATATTTTCAGTGCCCACTGCACATTTCGGTTTGTTAGATTCAATTACAGCACGATGAGAAACTAAGCAGAAACAGAAGATTTAATGAACTGCTGCTCCTCCCAGGCTATCCTTACAGCCTTACCCTCAGAGGCCAGCCCATATTCACTGACATGCTGGGTCTTGAGGTGAAAAAGAGAAAGCCTATCTGCCCTCAAACTAAAGTAGAATTACATTTTAACCCCCCCCCCCCAAACATGCAAGAGAAGCACTGCTCAGACAGCTGGAGGACAGGAAAGCACTGGAAGCCTTAGGAAGGTGCAGAGGACGAGAAATCAAAGCTGAAAGTGGACACACTAAAACACATGCTGAGAAGCAGAGCTGCTGTGGTGGATGGGAGGATGCAGCAAGAGCTGGAGCAGCAGCCTTGCAGTGGTGCCCTTCTCTGAGGTGACCTGACTGAAAGACACAGACAGCAAGCAGTCAGAAAGGACTTGGAAGGACAGACCACTGCACACATGTACAGTTACTTGAATGAGCGAAAATTGGACTAAGAGATGAAGAGCTCAGTTGAAACCAAGTGGGAAACCTGTGGAAACCTATAGACTATATATATTACTGTATTATGAAATTAATCTAGAATAGTTCTTGTTATGCTTAGTAGCAAAAGTTAAATCAGGAAAAGCAATCTGGGGGAGAGAGAAAAGCATTAGGGTAACAATCAGAATATTGGTTTATAATTCCCTTTAAAATGCTTCTATTTAGAGACAATCAGCAGAAGGGGAGCAAACAGCCCTAATTCAAGCGAATACAGGAGCAAGGCACTGCAGGAAGGGGTCTGGCTTGTTATGCACTAGGTGCCAGCCAGATGTTCTCCTCACCCATCAAATCCTCTGCACCAATGGCATTGGTTTCACAGCAGCACCTCGAGGGACGCAAAGTCCCTTCGGTGCACGCAGCCCATCCCTGCCCCAACAAGTCCACAGCCTAAGCAGACAAGGAAGGCCAACGTGTAGTTACAGAAAGGGAACTGTATCTTGGTTGAGTTTGGCTGGCAAATTTGTTGACAGTGCCAAAATCTGAGTGAACACAGTTCATTTTTCCATGGCTATCTAGAGAGTCTGCAATGGTCTAAGTCATCTTACACTAATCAAAACCCACCTACTATTCAGTCCAAAACATCCAGCGTGTTTCTGCAGAGTTTTAAAAGTGAAAATGGCTGCTGAGAATTAACTTTTTTTTTTTGATGTATTACTCCTTTAACCATTCCCATGCACTGACTTTGATTTTCACCCCTTATTTGACTGTACAAAACAACTAAGCACATTAGTAGTAATTGTCATTTTGATTTCCAGTCTGACAAAATACTAAGGAGAACTTGTGAAATGATGAGAGGAGGTGCAGCCACCACTGATATCTTTAAGCTTCATCTTTAGCCTTTGTATTTTACATCTTGCCAGACCCTGTTCAGTCCTCCCTGGAAATGCTCAGTTCAATAATTCTTGCTTAATACAAACTTCTGAAGCTCTGAATACCATGAGAGGTAGAAAACACTTTAACAATTTCAAAACAATTTCTGGAAAGCCTTTGAAATGCAGAAAAATCTTTTGAATGGAGAGAAATTGTAAGATGAGGGCGACAGGGCTAGAGATTTTACGGTTTCTATGAAAACCTGACAGATAACTAAGCAGAACATTTGTTCTGCTTTATTTCCCGTCTTCTGACAGCAACTGCTAGCTACATGCTCAGTCCTGAGCCAATGCAGCAAACTGGCCAGTTTCAGTGTTGAGTCTGAAATTGGATTCCTCAATCCTATTTTATTTAAATGGGAACTAATTAGGACACGTGACTTCAGTCAATGAAGTGGCACTGGCAACTAAAATTAGCCTGGAAAATAAAAAGGTGCAGGCCCATAACAGCTCTGTAACGCATGCATCATCTCCTCAAACAAAGGTACTCAGAACTATTGTCACTATTCCATGAATACTCTCCAGGATTAAAAATCAATTTTAAGTGTTACACAACGCTATGGTACAATCAGCTTTTTATGAAGTTAGTGATTCACAAACCACTCAAATCAACGAATCATAGAAGTTGGAAGAATTAAATCTGATGGAAATACACAAGTCAATGGCTGCATGATACACGTGGACACTGACTTACTGCCAGTGAGTCACAGGAACAAAAAAAGTTAACAACTGAGGCAATAAAAAAAGCAGAAAGCAAGCTGAGGAAGGGAAGGCTCTCAGCAGCCCTGGCCACCCTTTCACAAAGCTGTCAGAACTTCAGAGAATACAACAGCCCCAAATGCCTTGGGTCTGGTACAGTCCTTGGGTTTTGCCCATCTCTTACAGAATGCCCCTACAGATATTTCCTGCCCCTCATCAGTGGTACTTTCTAACATCTCATGCTATTTACTTAAGTGACCTGCCACATTAAACCTATTTTTACACTAAAGAAATTAAGTTTCTTGAGTATTTTTTCCTCCTAAACAGTGTTTTCCAAGGAATAATTTCCATTTTTCTATTAGAAACCACCATGTTGTTTAGGCAAGTTAAAACAAAGTCTAGCGGTTTTAAAACTTGACCGTACTACCTCTGGTTCTTGTCTTGTCTGAGCTGGGTTTCAGTACTGATGTGGGACATAACACAGTGTTAATGCAATCATGTGTTAATAGGGAGTACTGTCAGACAAAGAGGGTTATCCTGGGAGGAAGTGGGGAGTAAAAAACAAAATTAGAAAGTGCACAAAAGACCTGGACAGCAACTTCCATGGAACAAAATAGCAGAATTTCTGGACCAAGTATTTTTTTTTTCCCCCTTCAAATTTTATCTTTGTTTCTAGGTGATCTGTGAAAAATCTGGTGATTTTTCCCTTTTAAATTAAAATATTTGTATTTTTGGCATAGAACAGTCACTTTTGTCAAAGTGCCCCTACATTTTTCAACCACCTCTGCCCCTTCCAAGAAATGCCTGACACCTGTAAAGGTATATACCATGGCACCTGATTTTCACAGCTGAAAGTAACTTTGGCAGAAAGGTTATTTTGCAGCTCCAAGGGTAAAGAAAATATGCTGTCAAGACAAACTACAGCTGTTTAAATCATTCCTCTGTGAAGCAATGGTTTCCCACAGGGAGAACTCCCAGAAGTGTATTTTTACATCTGCAAATGCCTTAGCTGCTCTTCTGCCCAGCACAGCATGGAGAAAACTGAGAAGATGAAGTCATGCTTCCTCTGCTTGGGGTTTGGTTGTCTGTTGTTGCTGGGTTTTGAGCAAATACTTGAGAAAAGGACAGAGCATTTCCCCTAAATCAGCATGGCTGTACAACTGACAGAGCTTGAAACACAGCACACATACTGTGGCTGTCATAGGATCTCTGATGTTGACATCCACATGCTACAGCACGTCACAACCATGTGAATGCAAAGAGAAAAACTGAGAAAACACTAATATTCCATCTAGTTTTGCTCTGAGGGACTTGGATGCCTAGATAGGGGACACCTTCAGGAGATCACTGGTGCTCTGGGCCAAATATTAGTCAAAAATGCACCAAATTTAACCTGGAGTTACTCCCTAAAGCGGATGGTGTACGGTGATGATTGTCTTTGTTTCAGAAATAGATTTACCTGGGAAAGTTAGGCAGTGGATGTGTTTTCTTGCCAGCAGGCATGCTCTGGAAATGCAGTCTGTATGATGGGTGAATCGCCACCTCGCCATCCCTCCCAAGGTTCACACCCAGAGCTGTGGCACTGCTTTGTACCAGGCTCTCTGGCCTCTGGAGACAAAGTTGTGCCATCATCTCCATCAGAGCAGTCACAGAATAAAATGAGGTCTAAACATCTATATTAGCCAAAATGAGAAAGTCAAAAGCTTATTTTTTTTTCAGATAGGGCCAAGATATACAGAGCCTTTACCAGTAAAGTAGGGCCATATGAATAGGTAGGTAGGAAAAAAAAATCACTGAGAAATGAGTTAAGGTTAAATGAAAAGAAAAACCAGCTTTGAGTCTGCCGTTATTTTCAATGATCCTCAGCTCACTCATGGAAACAAACCAGGTCTCTGGATAGGCGATGGATTTGGTCATGCAGGATGCAAGGACACACCGCAGACCACAACCTGCACTCCCCCAGAGGTGTGCTTGTCAGTATTGCTTTTAAAAGTCACTGATGCAGACTGGAGGCCATGCCTGTCCTGGCACATCAGCTCTTTGTTTTCAGCACTGGCTCTCCCAGACACTGCGTCTCCTTGTGTTGCTGTAGCCTCCGAGGACGGAGGGCTGAGGAGCAAGAACAGCAACACAGCCCACGGCTTTGTGCTGCAGCTTTGATGTGGAGGGCTGTGGTCATCGGGGATGATTGGAAACTGGTGGCCTTGCACACCCTGGCTGACCTCCTCTGAGCACCACACGCCATACGAAGGACTGCTAGCCATCAAGGGCTGAGCTGCAAAGGCTGAAGCAAGATTTGTTAATGCAGCTCTTCAGGGAAGTGCTGGATTAGCCCGGATTAGCAGCTGACATCGTAGTTGCACATAATGAATTATGTAAAAATGGTCCTGTTCATGTAAAGCAGATGTACTACCACATGACTACAGCACATGAGCTGCAGGCAGTCAGGAATAAAATAGAGTGGATTCAGCTAGGGGGAGGGGAAAAAGGGATTTTGTATACCTCCCAGCATGCACTGTTTCATATTGCTTATTGCAGTGACGTCTGAAAGCAACACAGTACAGCGATTTCAGCATGGGAGGTAAGACAGTTCATCACTTACGTTCAGGGGAAATCATTTTCCTTTGCCTCTCTGTTCAGAATTACATGACTCAGGAAGCAGCATACAAGCCTCCAGGAACAGCAATCACCTGTAGCCACTCTTGAAAAGATACTGAGGATGCAGTCTCATCATTTCTCATTTAAACAAAAATGCTTTCACCTAATAAGATTAGTCTATACATTTTGATAACATGCTTTCCTTCAGAGTTAGGTCTTCTATTAACTTAAGGGAACTCAACTGCCAATTAAACAACCAGCACAGAGACATTCATTGGCCAGCAAGAATAAATGTGGGACAGTTAACTATTGGGAAGAAGGAAAGACAGGACAGTTAATGTTTTCAAAACAAACATGTATATGTATGAGATTAATTTAGATTGAAATGTGGTCAATAACCCCACATTACACATGGAAACACAACTCCTCGAGTCCAATGATACCAGACATTTCTTACCACAGGCAATCTTCACACAAGCAAGTGCTAACCGATGTAAAAATACACGAGGAATAATTTCTCCACAGTGACTAAGTAAAATAGCAAAGGCAGCTAGAAAGAACTGTCAGTGGAGGTAAAATCATGTGATTGAAATATTCCCTGAGAGAACAGCCCTTCCCTTCTGTTTTGCTAGGCTGATGAGTCAGAGCTCCCCAGTTACTGACCACTATCAGAGTTTCCTTTTCTGCACAGCCTCACAAGGATTTCTCCAACCCACAGCCATCAGTTTCTCTAAAGCTTATACTGTGGGTCTGCCACTGGATGGGCTTAAGCTGAGATGCAGAACTGAAAATACCTTAGCATCACTGATGTACAATATGATGTCACAGAATCATCTAGGTTGGAAGAGACCCCCAAGATCACCGAGTCCAACCTCTGACCTAACAATAACAAGTCCTCCACTAAACCATATCACTAAGCTCTACATCTAAACGTCTTTTAAAGACCTCCAGGGATGGTGACTGAACTACTTCCCTGAGCAGCCCATTCCAATGCCTAACAACCCTTTCAGTAAAGAAGTTCTTCCTAACATCCAACCTAAACCTCCCCTGGCACAACTTTAGCCCATTCCCCCTTGTCCTGTCACCAGGCATGTGGGAGAATAGACCAACCCCCACCTCGCTACAGCCTCCTTTAAGGTACCTGTAGAGAGTGATAAGGTTGCCCCTGAGCCTCCTCTTCTCTAGGCTGAACAACCCCAGCTCCCTCAGCCGCTCCTCATAAGACTTGTGCTCCAGACCCCTCACCAGCTTCGTTGCCGTTAAGGGATGAATGTCAAAGGAGAGGAGACAGACACTCGCCTTCTTCTGCACCACTGCTGCACCGACCAGCAGCAGGAAAGGTGTAGTCACAGAAGGGGTTGGGTTGAAAGGGACCTTAAAGCCCACCCAATTCCAGCACCCTGCCATGGGCAGGGACCCCTCCCACCAGCCCAGGCTGCCCAAAGCCCTATCCAGCCTGGCCTTGGGCACCCCCAGGGATAGGGCATCTGGGGATGGAGACCCTGCTCTGCATTTCCCAGACGTGAGTGGCAGGGCTTTAGGGGATTGCACTAAATGGTTCTGGCCCTTCAGGAGACAGATGTCCCTGTGAAAAGGGATGCACGCCCTCCACTGGGAAATTAATCTCCTGATCACACAAGAATCATTTATTTCTCTTCCTGCTTCCAGCACTTACACTCAGCCACTGGGTGAGATATTCAGACTATGACTCCACTGCCAGCCATACACACTCATCGTTCTTCTGCTCCCTCATATACAATTTGCTGCTAATGCTAGCCATTTAGACAAGATCAGTTTGCCAAAACAGCTGAGGCTGGTGGGAGGAATACAAGAATAAAAAGACTTCAGTGCTTGCTTTGTCAGTCTGCTCTTCATGCCAGTGAGATATCAGTGGAGAATCCAAGAGAGGCTTTAGAGATTTCATCCCAGCCCGGCTGACTTAGACTTGATCATGCGTAGTTTGCAATATGTTTGTACACATTATTTAGCACAGTTCTACAACTGCAGCATAACGTGAAAGAAAGGAGCCAATGGCTAAGTGGCATCAACGTGGCAGTATTTTACACGGTCAGGAGCCTGGTTGAACGGCAACAATCCCGTATCACTATGTCATATCTGTGGTGGTTTTGGCATGTGTGAAACACTACGAAAAACAGAAATGAATCAAACAGGAAAGAGAACACTCAGCAGTTTGAGCAGGACAAAGCCTTTTTATCTGTCTCTTAGAACAAACTCTTACAATAAACTTCTCTAAGGGTTCTTTCCCCTCCTTCAAAACCACAGGTTTTCGATGTTTATTTTTGCCTTTTAAATTGACCGTTTTCACAAGAACGTATTTTATCTTTTCAAAGTAACAGTAATCCTCTGCATGTGCATGGAAGAGGAAATAGAGAGTATTATAAACGCTGCTCAATTCAGAATCTAGATATTAGTCTGAAAAAAATAATGGTACTTTGATTGAGAAAAGATTTATGAACAAGCAAATGTAATGGCACGGAAGTTGCCCAGAAGTGTGTGCTGCAGCATTTTATATTGCAGCACTCTGAGCTGCCTGGGAGATCTGTACATTTGGGGGATTTTCATTGAAATTCAGCACGGTACATTGCAGGAAGGGAAGCCTGCCAACGATTTTATTTTTAAGATGCAGCAGCTACATGACCCATTTATGCCTTCAATAACAAGAAACTTCTCCCTCAACAGAAAAAGAGAAAAAGCAGTGCAGGTTTCAGTACCTGCCCTGTGTTTTGATTTCTACCATTGCCACACAGATGATGTGGAAAAGCAGCAAGGATTGACAGCAGACAGCTACAGAGATCTTCCTGTTTTCCTGCTTCATTTTTCAATTTTTAATCTCCTCATGTCCAGAAAAAAAAAGTGAAAGACTGAGTCAACCCACTTCTTAAATTGCCAAATAAATTAGCACGTGGCTATCACTTGATGAGGCCCTGACAAAAATGAAGATCTTGGCTGACAGCATCAGCAAAACGAGAATTCATCATCCTCTCCAAAATGGCAGCGTCCTCTGCCACCCCGTACCTCTCAGCTAATGCTTTGGCTGCGCATCAGTCAGCTGGTCCTCTCACTGCCGAGATGGCAGAGGTCTCCGGAGTCCATTATTTATGTAACACTACAGTGGAAGAAAACAGACTGTTCCTTAGGTTTCCTATGGCTCACTCTTCCAGGAAAAGCTGTACTCCCTGCCCACTGGAAAGAATAAAGGTTGCTTGTCCAGTTCCTCAAGATGGGTTGGACGTTGCAAAGTCAGAAAACGAGACCTGTGGAAAGAGAGGGGGGTGGCAAGAAGGAAAAGCACACAGACAGCAGCTATGGAGCTAACAAACGACCAGCTGTGCCATGGGCAAGTATGTCTCACTGTGCACGTCAGTGGGAAAGGAAGTGTGCTCCTTACACATCTCTGGGACAAAATACCTGTATGGGGCAGGCTGACTCATCGTGACACCCCGCTGGAGTCCTCCACCATGTACACTAACCTAACCCACAGTTTTACAGCCAGTGTTAGCCACATCAAACCTTGCAGCCCCCTCCATCCCCACCCACCCTTTATAAGGTAGATCAAAAGACTGTCTTTATAGTTGTGGTCTCTACCTGCTTGGAAACTCTCTGATTCAGATTTTCAAGCTTCTCTGCAGACAGTATAGTTTTCATTTTATTAAAAAAAAAAAGAAGGGAGACTCCAAGTGCTTGTACTTGCAAGAAGAAGCCAAGCTCACAAGAGTTTCTGCGTAAACTGCAGGCATGCCTACAACTACTGCCTCAATACAGACTCCTCAAGAGTTAAGTTTTGTTCTGCCAACATAAATCACTATAACTGATTATTTAACACTGCAGTAGAGAAGTATTCTGGTATTCCTAGACAGAGTGGACATTTGCACCATGATTTACAAGGAATTAACCAGACAGTAAGGCTCCTACAGCCTTAGGGTGGAACTGTTGTGGCTGTTTATGCATGCTCTAAAACCCCAGGGGACACTCGAGATCAGTAAACGGTCATGAATGCAAGAGTACCATGGCAGAAATTACGGTTACAGATTATCCCAAACTAGCAATTTGGGACAGATTTCTTGTTGTATGCCGCCTGCCTTTGTCTTGTTGCACACACAAGAACCTCACTAGATTTTTATTAGCTGCAGAAACACGTGTGAAGGAAGAGCTGGGCCTTATTTACAGTCCAAATTGTCAAAAATATCACAGTTTTGAGTAAATGAAAGGAGTACTTATTTGATTTTCCCCTGTACTTCTGCAAAGCTGACTTAGACTCATTTGAGATTAACACTTCATGATGGCCTCTCTCTAAAGCTCTAAGCAAAAACCCCACTAATTTACATACATGCATATATACAAAACATTAACGCAAAAATTAGTCATCCGTTGCAGTGGATGACTTCCCAGGAATGCATCTTACTGACACTGTGAACAACTGACAGAACTGCTGTAAAATGAAATAAGGCTGAAGTGGAGCAGTGACCTGAAATGAAAGGAACCCTTTTTATTACTGAGAGAATCTGAATCAATTCCTGTTATTCCTTTGACATTAATTTGGCTCTTTACCATTAGTTCCTATCATCTAAGCAACCAGTCTTCTTTGACCTCAGAATATGGCAACTACAGTTTTTTTTTGTTTTGACTCCAAAAAGGAATTTTCTTAAAGAATTTCACTTGGTTTCCCAGCACATGTACAATATCTCAACCAAACTCCCAAACCTCTCAAATTTCCTGATACAGATTTCAGTGACTCAGTGCCCACCCTCTATCCCAGCTCTCAGGACAGTGTGATGTCCAGAGGCCTTCTGGTGGTCCACTTTCTACAGTCACCAGTATGAGAAGTTGTTTACAGCCCAAAATGTCGCTGTGTATAAAATGAAAGCCATCTGCATGCTACTTCCCTTTCTATCGGACCTTCTACTGTGTTTGCTACTGCGACAGTTGATCAGAGACCTTCCCGGGAGCAACAATATACACATACAATGGGCATCTGAGAATCCACGGAGACTGAACATCACTTGAAGCAATTCCCCAAAAAGATCAAGGGACATAAAGATCAGTGCAACAAGGCTGGGACTAATAATAGCCAATCCACTACTGGGATGAAGTGAATCAGATCTTCACAGAGCTCTATTTTTTTTTTAATCTTTCTCTACTGCTGAGCGTCTTTCACAAAGTCAGAACAACTCATGGAGGAAAAAGAGGACACAGTCTTTGGATTTGACATAGGAACTACCAAAGTCACAAAATATAGAAAAAGCAGCTTTGTTGCTTTAGAGAAGTAATTGTAGGATTTAAAAATATGTGCCTAAATTCACAAGGTCACTGACAAAGAGGAGTATTTTGGAAATTTTAATCATGCTTGTGTTTATTGTACTGGTGGAGCAGGCATGATGCCACCAAAGGACTGCAACCCAGACACAGTTAAGAAAATTTTGGGATTGGTCTCTAGCATCTGTTGTGGCTACCAACAAATCTCATACAACCTTTGCGTAAAGGCTCTTTGCTTTTCAGTAAAGATAGCAGTCATCAGTTCTGCATATTATCTGATAATAAACCATGGAGCTATATATAATCTACAGTTCAAAGTTTTTACAATTTTTGAAGTGCTATCTTAAACACTCACATCCACTGCACAAAAATATTTTCTTAGATACACCGGAAAAAAATATCTTATTATTTGAAAAGCTTGATCTGGATAGAAAGCAGAAGCAGCATAGATAACCAGTTTTAAGAAACAAAGACTCAAGAATACTCAACAGCCATTTCCCCAGTAAATCATCAGTCAGAAATAGTAGAAATTTATTCCATGATTGTCTGCGAGTTTGTATTCCTGGGGATGCAAGCCAAGAAATTTTAGGGTCTCTGTGCACAGCAGTCAGAACAGAGAATCCCTGGACCAAGCACACCAAGAAGTCGCAAAACAAAGACAAATCTATGTCCTGAAATCTCTGGCTATTCCTTTTATTCCTGCACAAATCTGTTTCCCACAAATTTCTTCTTTGACTTTTAAACAGAATTATGCCAGGATTTTTCATTAATTTTGAATGTACCTATGAAATCTTTTTTTTTCCCCCTCAAAAAAACCTTCTAATTTCTGTACGTTAACATAAGGCAGACAATATTCACCCTTACTGAGTAACCTTTAATTTAATGAGGCCCTTTCAAACGTGTCTAAATACTCAAATTACAGAGCACCAGCTCTTTTCCTCCAAAAAACTGCAGTAATCCTTTTTTCATCATATCCTTGGGTGATCAAGACATGTTTCATTGCATTTCAGCCTAAAACACCAACTGAAAAGGGAAGATATCAGAAAGCACTAGTCTCAAATGGATTCAATCAAGTTCCTGCAGTGAAACAAGTTTAGTTAATGATTACTTTACTCGTATCTTTATTTCCCCTCACATTAAACATCAATTTGCGCTATTATAACAGAAAAAGGGTTTCTGGTATTTTATTTTACTTTGTCTTCTCCATGTGCAAAACCAATATTTTCATGACAAGACCTCTTCAGTAACAAAACTGCATTTCATTACTGAGGATGCTTTCCTTTATCAAGCAGATTATACACCATAGCATCAAATTCTGAAAGCTGGCTGAATAGTTCACCTCTATCAATTCTGCCTTAAAGATTCCCATATTCAATTAACCAAGCAGGTGGAATGAGATATTTAGGTAAAAGGTGAAAACTCCCCCCCCCCCCCCCCCCCCCCTTTTTTTTTTGGTAAAGAAATCCTGCTGATGCAATACCCTGATACTGACGACACCAAAGTGCTGAATCAGCTACAAAGATGAGACACCTTGGAACCACTGGAAAACTAAAAGTCCACACAGAAAACATGCATGAAAGTGGAGAGTAAGAGTGCTTATTTTTTTTTTTTCCAGGGGAAATTATCTGCTGTCTGGGCCAGCCAGCTGTAAGAGAACTGAGAAAAAGCAGACAGGGGAGAGTCTGTCAGCAAGCACAGAGGCTGGGAATGCAGAGGGATTCTTCTGCATGGAGACCAAGTGGTGCAGAAAGCAGAGCCAAATGTAAGCTCCCAAGTCGGCATCAAGATAGCCCCATCTCGCTTGAAGGCTGTGCTAAGCGACCCACTTAGCAGCCTCCACCTCCCAGCGTGCGGTCAGCTCAGGCCAAGCCTGTGCAGTGCTTCCCCAGCTCGCCCAACTCAGAGCTCACACCGAGCAGCCAAAATATATGCAGGCCAAGAGGACTGCCTAGCTGTGAATTGACAAAAATACAATGACCAGCGTAGCCCTAGGCCAGCCATAGGAGTGCAGAAACACTCCTGCTGTTGAGTCATGGCAGCACGGAGTAGGTGTGAAGGAGTTCAAGAACTGCAGACCTATCACAGGATGACAATTTTCAGTGATGACTGGTGATTTGCCCCATGAACAGTCTGTACGCAATTAGTGCAAAAACCTGAATGCTGTCTTTTCTTTGTGAAGAAAACGCCTGGCACCCTTTGGGGCTGCAGTCCCTAGGGCACGTCTGATGACTATGAAGTCACAGGGTCACTCTGCCTACGAAGTGCAGGAGGTGAGGACGACCAACAGATGTTAACAGGGCTCACAGCTCAGGACCAGCTACTGGCCTTGTACTAAGTATGCAAACTTATGTATCGAGCCACAGCAACAAGCACCCACCAAAGTCACCCCGGATATTTTCAAATAGGCAATGAGCCATTTAAGAATAGAGAACAAATCATGGGTTACGTGAGGAGGATTTGCCCGAGCCATGACAATGCCATGTACTAAGATGCTCCTCAATGCATGCTATATGGCAACACCCCAAAACTATATGTTTATCCTTCGTGTGATAGAAGTATTGAACACCCATGTGTCTCGGTCTTCTGAATGTCACGACATTCCTGGCTGTGCAATTAAAATAAGTAACAACAGGCAAGTGTGCAAAAAAAAAAGTAGTTTCTCATTTTTTCCAAGTGCACAGGCTGCACCCTTTGCTGCTGGAAATTATTCCCATCAGCCAAAATTAGGACAGACCAACAGGTGAATCCAGCAAATATATTAGATAATGAAGTAACCGGGTCAGGACATTTTCAGACACAATTCACTATCTCTTTGCTTGGATAAAGAAAGGAAAGTTAAAACTTTGTCTTAAAAATAGAAATCCTGAGACACAGCCAGACAGAGGGAAAACTGATGTTTTGGAAGATGCTTCATTCAGATTAGCTCCTAAAATGCTCCTTTTATAGCACAGCATTGCTTTACTGCCAGTCACCACTGATCTGCACTAAGAAGCAGAGGGTTAAATGCTGCAGTGCAGCAACGCAAGCAGATGGGCAGGCCAGACCGCTGCGGGTTTTGACCTCTGTGCTCCTACTGCTCCCGCTCACCAGCTAGAACCAAAACATTTAGGGAATCCAAGTTCAAGTTTTGCCACGGATGCCAGCTATTTCACTTCCCAGTTTTGTGAACCAGCTTAAGCAACGCTGCAGTGTTTCACTGGTGTACAGGAGGTGGAAGAAGAATTCTGCTAAGGCCTGAGCTGCTCTGACAATGCTGTGTCCAACACCAAGACAAGTGTAAACTGTACATTTACAACCCAACTCGATCACCATCCCAAATTTCACATGCATTTAGTGTAAACTAAACCAAAGGATTAGCAATAAGGTTTGTCTGCCTCACCGCAGCAGCTTGAGAGCAGTCCCATGACAGTGCTGCAGCAAGCCAGAGTAACTGATGACTTTGCCTTATCATAGCAACCCATTTATTTTATTTTTTTTGCTAAAATGGTCTTGGAAGGATTGGACACGTGCCATTTTCTGTCCTTCACTTATTGCCATCTGCAGCTGACAAAAGTGTTAAAGTATACAAACAGCAGACGGAAGAAAAGATGCAGAAGCAGAGAAGCAGAGTCTTGCCTTTGATTTGCATAGTTATGCCAAACAAATTCAGCAAAAGACACAGATTTTATCTGTGGTTGTTTCTCTAGTCTAACAATTTGCCAAAAATCTACTAGAAGAACAGACTCTCTAGTCCATGGTATTAAGGGCATCTCGAAGGTTTCAGCCTTTAATGCAACATGAACTTCAGTATTAGCTTGATATGCAGGTGTAGGAGAACTGTGGTATTGAGCAGCAAAATCCCAAATGTCCACATCAAGCAATCCCCTACTTTTTAATTTATTAGAATGTAAAACAGAAAATCTCAGGCCCTCTGTAGACAAGACATGAGTTTAGGACTCATGAGACAAAAGATCAAATACCGTCTCTTCCCACCTAAGGAGTGACCTACAGCATCTTAACCTGGGCTTCCTCTTTGCATCTGTAGGAAGCTGCATCTCACTACGCTTGCTCTGTCACACTGCTTGTCTAACAAAGTGCACGTGACTCTGCCCTTATTTTATATACATATATATATATATTTTTTTTAAATAAAAACAGGAAATGCATGTTCCCCCCTCACCCCTCAAAAAAAAGTTTCAGCCTAGTAGATGGAGCACTCTCATGAACCACAGATACTGCCACAGCACGCTGCTTCTAACTGGATTCCCAGGTGAACACCCTAATCAGCAGAATATTGACCACACTCGGATAGGTCTCTCCTAAGCTCCCTCATCTCTATAAAAAAAACAAATATGGCTTATTTTACTGTAATTATTATAGCATCAAGGAACAAATCCAAAGCTAAGATCCCAATATGCATTAAAAATGTTAATTTCACCTTGTGGACTCTCACCAATAGCACATACCTGATGAGTAAGTCAAGGCTGCTCCTACCACGTAGGACAGTACTCCATCTCTGCAGTTGGATTTTTGAATCAGTTTTGCTGGTTTGCATGTTTTTATCCACTTAGCACATTGGTTTACTCAGAGCAACGCAACCACGTGGGCATCAGGAGCCAAAATGGTCTCAACTACTTGCTTTTACAGTACAACTAACCAGTCTGGAGTACATTTATTATGACATAAGTTTCCCAGGCAACTTCATATGTAAATCTGCATTCAGCATTATGATGACTTATCACTTGAGTCTGAGCTATTGAAGGCACAGCATTCAGCACTGGTGGGAAGAAAAACAGGGACACCACGGGAATTCACCAGTAAGACATGCATGTTTTTTGGATTTGTTTCCCTGCTGTTAAACATTAAGCCTGTTTGGATCTTAAACTGAGCCCGGCAGGTCTGTTGCCAAAGCAGGTAAGTGACCTCCACCATCTTGTGATTCTTTGGACCAAAGCAGAGCCTGAAAATTTCTCTCTAAAGCATTACCCATGGTTTTAGAGACAGTTCATATGGAAACTTCTATATCTCATCCTGCTGTTTAAGTATTTTCACCATGACTTTTAGGTACTGGTGTTAGTCAGAACCAGCACAAACAAGGTCCAGTTCTTTACATCCTCCTCTGAGATGTGAAATCTCAGCTGAGTACCCGCTTTTGTCCTCTTATTTTCTTTTTAGACAGGTCTTTAAAAAGTGATTCTGAATAGGGACATACCTAAAGAAATGCACATTTAGGCATAACTGAGAAACAGTTCTAACAGTGCCTATTAGAAGTGCAATCAATGCAGCCCAGCCCTAAAGTCCTCAAATTGCTGATTGCCGAAAGCTAAGAGAACAGTCCAGGTGACTTCTTGCTACCCCAAGCACCTATAGGCCACCATAAAGAATAAAGATAATTGTCAACATTGGCTTGTATCTCATCTCAGACTGTGCTTACTCTATCTCATCTTCAGTTCCTTTTGAGGACAAGGACCATCTCTCTTTTGTCTGGTCCTTGCTTTCTGCCTTCTTTACTCAAATAGCATCAAGGAACTGACCAAAATCTCAACGTACTGGTGGGGAAGTGATAGACCTTTCCACACTGCCAGGACAACCAACAGACAAAAAGCCTCCTTTACAATCATGAAACGACCCAAATTTTGAATGTTTACCTTTAAAAAGAAAAAGGAATAAAATCAGTTTTACAGATTTTCTTACCATACAAGTCACTCTAATTACCCTCATTAAATAAAAGCAACACCCTTTTTGACTATAAGAACATCAGACAATCAAAAGTAAACATGCCAGTGTTTTTGAGTTCAGAAGGCCTCCTGGATCTCAGCAACTCCAGCTGCTGTAAGCTAGCCTGGCTCCACAGCATGACAACATCCTCCCCAGCATGATGTCTACGGCCAAAAGAAACCAGTAAGAGCACACAAGAGCCCTCGGAACAGTTCCTGCACCTACCTTCAGGCTGAAGCTGACAGTCCCCTTGGAAGAAAACCCCCTCTTCACATAAAATCTCCGAGTTCCCCCATCAAGGTCTACGCACAGAGCACAGCCTGCCCTACTGACAATAGCCAGAACCACGCAGAAATATGACTGTCTTCAAATTCATCACATGAAAAACATTCCGTTAAGATAATTTCTTAAACTCAATTTATTATCAGCCTGCTCCTGAGGAGTCTGCCGGGAAGAGGCTGAAGCACAGAGTTTTGCCTTCTGAATGACCCCTTATCGCTAAAAGTTCTTATCTAAGTGACTTATCTGCAACAAAGGTAAATATCATTTTCAGCTCAGCTTCTACTGACAGATTCCTGGGTAGTTCAAATTCCTTTTTCTTATTACAGCTATAAAAAAATACGTCTTTGAAAGGAATTTAGACTAATTCTTGATGAAACGTTACTGAGTGCAAGTGACAAGCACAGCGTATGCAGTTTGATGATCTCTACCAAATACAGTTGAAGCTTACTGTATTAGATTAGCAACGTAGTGATTTTCTGTTAAGGTTTTCTCTCCACTAAATGCACAGGGAAAGACCATCGCGTACTTGCTATACAAGCTATTTTATGTTTTTATTACCTGGAAATATCAATCCAATTCCCTATTCAGGGAGCCCTTCTACACAATTATGATAAAATTGAGTGCTTTTTCTCCTCCATGTACAGAAATAATCTTTTGGCCTGTGGCTCCAAATCCACTCACTCCTCTGCATTTCTTGGCTGTTTCTAAAATTGTATTTATTACAGCTATGGAATTGATTTTGTGCCTTACAATTACTGCTGGGTTTGCCACTCACCATGCCTAGCCATCACTTACGCAAATATTCTCCATCTGGAGACAGAAATATAAATACAGGGAAGTAAGAAAGACTTGCAGTTCTAGCGACAGTAAGCCAGTGATGAAACGAAGGCAAAACTCAGCAAGCCAGGCAGCCTTGCCACAAGGTCTCACAGCAGAACAAAGAAGTATCTGACTTCCAGAGCAGGTTTGCCCATTATTTTTGAATCCTTTAATACCATCTGCTTGGCATCTTGCAACAACTACATACGACCAAATCATCACAGCAAATAAAGAGGCAAATATTGCTATTTCCTAATAATACAAGCATTCCTTCTAAAGTTGGTAGGCACGTTCAAGAGAGGTTAGTATTAACCTGCTTTAAGAGTTAGCTATCTGCAACATCCTTCCCCATGCAAAGCTTCAGGCAAAATGTCTGTCAGCAAAATGTAAACTCATCTCTGCTTCATCTCAGAGTTGGAACTACTCCTAGCAAAGCCTGATGAAATGTTAAGCCTTGGTTTTTGTTCAGTTCACAGGGGCGCTTCGCTCAGAATATGCAATTCAGAGTCAATTATGTCCCCCAAATTTTCAGGTTCTGCTCACAGCTCTTTAAGGAACAGTAAAGAACCACTCAATGAATTTTCCTCCCAAAAGTGTCAATTGCCCCAAAGTAATTTATTTACAATCACTTTTTTTTTTTTTAAATGGGAAGTACATCTCTTGAATCACTTAATGTTGCTGGGGATTTAAAAAAGAAAACAGAAAAGGGAAAAGTATAAGTTCTTTCCTCCTCCTCCCTCCCAAAATAATCACAAGATTCAAAAAAATGTGGGTTTATGGGTGGGTAGGAAAAATTAATTATGTAAAATATCAAAAGCCAGTAGCAGAATTCAGATTCTGCATTTACTGAAGCTGAGGACATGCATGCTTGCAAAGCTTTTAAAACAGCAGAATTTTTACTAATATCTAAAAAAATAACAATTGAAAACTGAACTTTTTTTTTTTACAAAAAAGTGTAAAATTTTGTAAATGTAAATAAGTGTAAAAATATAAGATGTGAAAAAATGTGAAAATTGTAAAATGTATTTTTTTTGTGATGCCAAAGATATCTACAATTTTTAAGCTTTTGCCTCTAACAACATACGATCATTAAGTGCAATTTTCTTAAAACAAAATAATGTGGAGCTATATTGTTATTTTTACTTTTAAAAATCCCACTTATTTTTATAAAAAGTACATTTTAATACTGTAAAACTTATTTTTTTCCCCCCCTCAAATGTAAGAACAACTCAGGAACTATATTCAATAGGTGTAGTCCTGGGTGACTTTTTCCCCAAAAGTGAGAGTTTTAAGCAATGAAAATTCACCTATAAAACAAATATCGTGCTTTCTACTCCAGTGTCTTTATAACCCATAGCAAAGTAGGCTTTAGATCCCTACCAGTGTGCATAACCAAATCAAAACAAAGAAGTCACGCACTGAAAACCATACTCCCAAGATTACATTCAGAACTTGCAGTAACCGCTCTGGAGTTTGTGGATGCTTATGATTCTCTGTGAGGCAGGAATTTAGTTTTGGCCACCTTGCCATGACAATTTTAGCCCATCTTTTATAGCACAAGCTACATATAAAGTCATACAAGATGTGTATGACTTTAAATCAGCACCATTCCAAGAAACGTAAGACTTTGATTCTGGGCTCCCATACAAAGGAATTTATGATAAAGTTAGCTGAACTAAAACCATACAGGAACAGGTGCATAAATAGCTCAAACTATTTGCCATAGTTTGCTTAAAATGTTAACTTCATCATGAACATAAGAAACCTAATGACAGTCCTAAAAAACGGTTTAGAACAATTCAGCCATACAACTGCATGTTTTTCCTCAGTTAATAACACCGTTGTCTTAAAACATAAGCCATACATTAGAGAAAGGTATGTGTTACTACTCAGTGCCCAGATCTCTTTATAAATTGGTTCCACACCATGCCAATATACACAGATCCAAATGGAGACAGTCCAGACACTGTTTCTCTAGTACGTAAAACAGCAATTTATGGTTAACCTCAGAAATTCTGTAATGTATTGTACCTATTTCTTAACATACTCTTTATTAAATGTAAACAGTAATGTTGTGTGTAAGTATTCTTGCGCAGGAGGAAATTCTTCTCTGGCCCACATACAGAAAGACTGGAGTGACATCTGCTGTTTCGCGTGCAGTTTTAGGAATGAGCTTTTTCATTTAGCAGCCATTTTGATTAGGCAGATGCAATGGATCTTCATAATTCCTAAAAACAGGATGTGAATACACTCATTTAGGTTCCTCTCAAAAAGCTGCTAGCCCATTGAATGCTGATATAATGAAGTCCTTGAAGAGATTTTACATTCAAAATGACATCAAATGCGTACAGATTTTCTTATTTGACCCTATAGAATTTCAACACTCAACGGAAGATTTTACACAGCAATTTTCATTATTAAAAATCTAAACTAATTTCTCCACTGTTTTACTTTGGACGTGAATATGTTATTTGGAGACCCTCGCTGTACCACTAAAGTGCACGGGATTATTCAACATGGGGTTTGGCTATTCCACTTTCACAGCATTTTGTATTACGTACTTCTCATTACTGACACACACAAAATAGTTTATTTTCAAAGAAAGTAGACAGCAGGGACATCTTTCTCTGTCTTAGTTATTGCCTGATTAATCATGTTTCAGCTGAAAGCAACTTTCAATTAGAAATGTTCCCAGCTGGGGAACACGAGCATATGTGACTGCCCAGACCAAACGTTTTCTTCAGTGCCTGTATACAATACGGTAAAAGCATGGTTTACAGTCAAATTCATGCCTACAAGTAAAGCATCATGACGGGACACATCAATACCTGATTTAATGAACACATCTACGCCAAATATAAAGAATGGAAATAACTGCAGCACTGCTCACAGAAATGCGTGATGTTGAAATAACACAACGAGGGACAGTTCCAGGACACTTTCTAGGATCAGGATTTTAAACACCTGAAAAGAACTTAGTTACAATTTAAATATAATTTTCTCATCCCAGCTGAACCCCAACAAGGATGAAAAACAGGAGGCCACGGTTATGGCACAAAAAACAAGTGAATAATTTATCTCACCTTCGTTTGTTACAAAGGCAATCATTGTTTGCTTAAAATGGAAGTAATGAGACAGAAAGCAGAAAGAGAAATAAGGTTGGCATAGACAGACGCCCACACGACACATACCACTAGTTCGTAGGCACTGTGCCAGTGCAAAGAAAATATAAAAACTCACTTTTCTGAGTCACCTCCTGGATTGCAACACTCACTGCTCTGCTATGAGTTATCCCTACACTGCAGTAACAGCAGAGCGGTGGATCCTCCTGTTTTATCTTGTATGCTCTTGTATCTATGGACCCCACTTAAACAGGCTCTTGTGGGTGGTTTTCCCATGAAAACAATGTCCAGGGATCTCCACACGAAGTGGATCTTGGTCCATTCCCAGCTCACAGGATCCAGTGGGATTCCCCTCCTTGGGGATGTTCCCTGCTTCCAGCAGGCTCCCTGTTCAGGGAGCTCCTCGGTTCCTAAGCACACTTCCAGTCCTCCTTTCTCCACAGGCAGCTCCCAGTGCCCTGTCACGTCTGCCCTAGGCAACGGCCATCAGGAAACATGCCTCTGTGTTCTCCAAACCCAGCGAAAGTTGGGGTTTTCTTTGCCCCTTGCTGTCTTTTTAGGGGTCAGCCCTGTTACCTAGTTCATCTCCAGGACCAGCCCGCATGCCTCATGACACACACACTGCACAATTTGCTAACATTGGCTTTCTTTTCTCCACACAAATTTCTTTAAAGTCAACAATTTTTCCACGTTCTCTAATAACAAATAAGGAAAGGCTCACAGAACAGCAGCTTATGAGGTATTTCAGAAAGGCTGCAGCAGGGGAGCTGTGCGGCCTCCATGAGGGAGCCGGGGCTGCCCCACACTGGTTCCAGAAGGTTCTGGCGGGCCCAGAGCAGGGCCCAGCCCCTCAGAGGGGCTTCTGGGGAGGCAGCTGGAAAAAAGGGCAGCGTGGTGCTGGGCAGCATAGGGTGAGGGGAAAAGGGTGAAGAACAGCCCTGAGGGGAGAGGAGGAGGAGGCTTGTCTTGCCCCAGGAGCTGTTTCACCTTATTTTCCCACTCTATCCTGTCAGGAGACGAGTGAGAGGGCAGCTGGCTGGGCAGCAGACCAGGGCCACCCCACAGAGGTTTGCCTTCAAAAGCGCACTAAAATCCAATCAAATGCAGTCTTTAAAGTCCTTTTTTTTTTTTTTTTTTTTTTTTTTTTTTACCTTACAGGGTATTTAACGTGACCAAACCCTCACATTTCATACATAAGAGGTGGTAGGATGGAGTTTATAGGAGCTAGTCTTCCCCGCCCTCAGATCCTGCTGAACCACCTGCACAAGACTGTCTGCTACTCCTCAGTGCTGGCAGATGATCCTGGAAAACCTGCACCTGTGCTGCACGTGTACTGCCACCACCTCCCGCCCTATCCCACCTCCACAGATCCACTTGCACACTAATAATGAGTAATAAATTAGAGTATAATGCTAATTTTCCTCCTGACTCTCAAAGTCATCGAGTCTTTCAAGAGCTGGAATTATGATAGTCCCTACAATTCCCTGAAAATCACTCCGTCATAGCCCTCGAGTACGCTATTTATCAGCAGAGGATCCTACTTAGCCTCACACAGAAGTGATGACTCAGAGTCAAGCTGAGTCATAGCTACGGACTGTGAAACTAATTTCTCCCCAACCATCTATTTTCTTTACCAAATACTAGATGGATGAGACTAACAGTATCATAAGCCTGAAGGGAAAAGATACCATGGATGGCTTTTAAAGATGAAAAGAAGGTGGTCTAGCTTCTCTACTTGTAAAAGAATTAACAGTTTATATAAACAAAGAAAGCTACCAATAAGGAATAGCTGTTGATTTTGCGGGATGCTGCCAAACAAATGCTTGGTGAACACCTATTAGTAATAATAGTAGGAAGCTATTTACTGCGTACCTGAAGAGAACTTATGTTGTCAGATCAGAGAACAAAGCACCAGCAATCTGCAGAAGCCAGAATGTAGACAGTTGTGGCCTTCAAGACGCATGATGAAAGCTTGAATAAAACCTTCTCATGAGTGAGTAAATTTGAAAGTTCAACTTTATAAAGATGTCCATAGTAAGGTAAAAATAAAAGGCTGCAGGAGAAATGCCTACAAGACATTTCTATAAATATATTTAATAGAAAACTAGGTCAAAAATAATGGAAGTCAGCACAGTTAATGACAAAATGCACAGCTCAATGCTGGAACCTATTCTGCCATAATTTTATTAGTTTCTTGACTAAAGACATGTGGTTCTACTTACATATACCATGACCACATTTCTGCTTCCAGCATAAAGAATAAATCTGTATATACAGATTTTTTGAGCTTATACTACGTATGGCTAATTTATACAGGACAAAGTACATAGACAAAAAGCAAAGATATTTCTTAACTGAGAATTTAAGAATACAGTCTTACTGGCCAGAAGCTTGTTTATCAAGTACTGTGCAACTTGTCTTTGCTGGTAAGCAAGTGGAAAAAAATCATATTAACATTTACAGGTAAAAAGTACTAAAAACCTTGAAAAAATCATTATAAAATGATTATCAACTGCATTCTCAAAAAGCCTGTCTACACAGATTATGTGTTGGATGCAGTCTCTTTGCAAAAAAACCGACTATTTCTGCATCTTCAGAATGGTAGTAAATGCAAATCCAGTTTTAAAAAAAAAGTTCTTGCTATGACATTGACTTCTCTGAGATTGAACAGTGTAGTACTTACATGACTCACTTCATGTGGCACTGCTGAAAATGTAACAAATACTACATTTTGCTATTCAGCGCAGCAAACTAAGAGCACTAGTAAAATTTAAAAAGTTCAGTTTTGGAGCAAGATAAACTGTTTGCGCATACTCTGCTGTGCTTGTGACATTCCAACCAGTATTTTTCTTACAAACCTGGGCAACAATAGATACTCTTCCTTTAGAGGTAAAGATCAAAAACTGTAATGGCTGATTAGCCTAGAAATGCCAAAACACTTCTGAAATACCCATGTTGTGCTATTGGTGGAGTAAGGTTAAGTTTCCTGAACTCATAAATTTGTTTTTACCCTACCTTCAAGGATCTACACCACTTAGCATCACATGAAGATCTGGTCCAAAACAAACGTAGAGCCTATATTCTTTTAGTAAGGATCTAAATTTGTTTTGAAAAACCTGTTTCTTTGTTCCCCTTAATCAAATAGTTCCTTACTTCAGCATTTGCATCTTACTTAAAACACTTCAACCACTAGTCTCCATGCCTTAAAAAGCATCATCTTCAATTCTGTTTTACAGATAGGAAAATCAACAGAAAAAAAAAAAGATATGGACCAGTTACTACTCTAAAAATTTGCAAATAGTAGCAGAATCAGTGAAGAACAGGTTTATCATATTACTAGCCAAAGTCAAAATGTCAATGTTTAATGGTGTCTACTTGAAATAGGATGCAGTAATAGAAATACTAAATATCCCTAAATTACTCAGCCTTTCAGGTCTTATTCACTTTGAAATTTTCAATACCAAACAAACTAAAATACCGAATTGAGAAGCAACTACATTAAATTGGTATCTTAAACTTGCTGACCTGAGTGATTATATCATCAGCACTTTTAGCTTGTGCTAGGCTATGAGCACTAGCAGTTGAGAAGGCTGAAGATGAATGTACCTCCTTGCGCTTTATCAGCAGAATTATTAAAATTAAAAACCTCTGAGCACTCTGCAGAAGTCAACAGAAAAAAAAAGGTCACAATCAGAAAACACTAGCCTTTTAATAATACCCGTGTAAATGCTAATTTCTCCCACTGAACAAACTTTAAATTCCAAGGAGAGCAGGAATAAAACCATAGCGTCTTCTCAGAAGACATTAAACTGGTAATATTTCATTTTGCCAACCCAAAAACATGGGGGGAGAGCTAGGGAATGCCATTTTTACATCTGTGTTTCATCAAGAAACATTGGAGTTTAGCAAAGTTAATTTTATGCTGCTCTTGGTTTGAGAATTAGTTTAATTTACTTGAATTTTAAACAATATCTGAAGTTGCATTCCTCGTATATTACCTGTTAAAAGTAGGCTAACTAAACTTCTGAAGGTACAGGAAGAATCTAGCACAACTGAGAACTGAGCATGCACTGCCCATAAAAAGCAGTGCCATGTGCTTATTTATGTTTGTCACATTGGGAGAAAAATTACGTTTTATTAAGACTGTATTAATATATGAAACAATCTTTGGTTCAGGTATAAATGAATTTTTATCTAGTCATCAAAAACCAAATTTAACTTAAGATCTTCACTATGAAGTTTACACTTTCTTATGCTTTTATTAAAGTATTTTAGCCAATGACATACCACATTTTAGGTTTTCCTAGTGCTTCCACAATTTTCTAATGTGCTTTTTAAATTGGTGGGGATTAGAATCACAGCTAACAACTGTATGATAGGGGCTCTGAACTTATCTTCAGATACCAAAGCAAAAGGATACCAGGAACTACTTCTACTTAAATGTTTTAATTTTCAGTTCACAGCTGCAGTCAACTAAACAACATTTTGCACTGCATAACAAGCTGCTATTAAAGTAAAATACTTTAATTCAGTACTGAGTTAGAGACTCAATTGGATGAAGCAACACCAAGATTCTTCTGTGCTTTCAGATATACACCATCATTTAGCTTCATTATTTGTGATTTTTTGGTATTTTTCATAGCATATTTGAGGATTGAGATATGAATATCCCTTGTAACATTCTTCCACAAATTCCCAGGTGCATTCTAAGTGCCTTATAGCACTGAAACAATCCTTTCAGGACATAAAAAGATACAGAAATTTAAATATTTTTTTTTTCCCCAGTGATAAAGGCATTCATGTTCCTAGAAATGAAAAGGACTTTGTACAAGAGGTCTGGAAAGATCTGTATTTAATTACACCTTTCAAAACTGAGTTACACAAAACAATTTCACTGTTTATACTCAGTACATAAATTAAAAACTTAGGAGATGAGCAAATATAAGCAGACTACGTAACTGTTTTCTGGAAAAGCATGTCGTGAATAATTTCCCCCTTGTGATGGAAAACGAGGGAGGAGAAAAGGGATAAAGAAAATTAATTTAAGAAACTATAACACCTCTTTTGATCTTGCATGCATGCTGGAAATAGGAAAGTTTCAATCATTCAGTCTAAGCCTTATTTAAAGAGCAAAACACATCTGTGCAGCTTAAAGCCTTAGTTCATTAAAAGAAACTATATGCAAAGAGTTAAGTGAATGGTAACTGGGACATTCTTGCATCTTTACTTATATAATAGAAACATTTATAAATTTTCCTGTATTCCACAGAAAGCAATCAGGGTCCACTGTACAAAAAAAGCTTCCCCCCAAGTCAGTCAGTCTGCCATTTCTTTTTAAATCTTCCATTACCTGCTACCTTAAGATCTTCAGGTTGATTTTTTAACAACTTACTAAATAAGTTATATATGAATCGAAAGTTTTCCAGCAATTTAGAAACCAAGTACAGGAAAAGGTACTTCAGAGCAGAATTTGACAATAAGCTGCTCAAGGTATTTGCTAAGGAAACCCTTCTCTTTTTACTTAGAAAATTAAAAATACTAGTGATAATGTCTTGCTGCAGTACAAAAATCTATGTAAAGCTTTTGCTGAGACGACATAAATTCTAATCCATAACATATTTTCCTCAGCAAGTAAATCCATTTTCCCCATTCCTTTGAAGAGGCCAGAGTCTACAGAAACATCCAACACTTTGCATAATACAGCAGGACCATCAGACAGCCTCCTTCAATTCAGCATTTTATTTACTGAAGCAGAACATTCAAATCTCCTAGAAGGACACGAGAAATGCAATTTTTGAAGTGTAGTTCGCTCTTTTGAATATACCTATTTGAATACTTGTAAGTCATGTTGCTGTGACTCACTGAATATTTGGCTTATCATTTCACAATTTCTACCATGTTAAACATTTGAAAATGTTATATGTCAGTAGCTTAACAATCAGAAGAGTACTTAATAGCTGACAGACTTAATTTCTGTCTGTTGTCCATACTCTAACTGTTTCTAAGTACCTTAACATGTTATACATTACTCTGCTTTCAAATATAATTACTTTTTAGACCCTTATAGTGACTTTCCAATACCTAACAGGGGCCTACAGGAAAGCAGGAGAGGGACTCTTTGTCAGGGAGTGTAGTGATAGGACAAGGGCAAATGGCTTTAAACTAAAAAAAGGTTATATTTAGATTAGACATGAAGACATTCTTTACTACAAGGGTGGTGAGGCACTGCAACAGGTTGCTGAGAAAGTTGTGGATGCCCCTTCCCTTGCAGTGTTCAAGGCCAGCTTGGACAGGGCTTTGGGCAACCTGCTCCAGTGGGAGGTGTCCCTGCCCATGGCAGGGGGTTGGAATTAGATGGGCTTTAAGTTCCCTTCCAACCCAAACCATTCTGTGATTCTATGATTAAGTATCTCACTGTGCAACACAATTCATATCACAGAGCTAATTTTGATCTTCAATTATGCACGAGAGATCCAAAATCAGATTGGCTGTCTCCACAGCTACTTGTAGGCCACTGTACTTTGCAGCAAAGCAGTCTAGTGTCAGCAAGTCAGCAGCGTCTACTGAAGGCTCTTTTGGGCAGCTCTGTATAGTTGGAGAGCCAAAGTGGGGTTGCAAAAGCCTCCAGTTGAGATTCTGAGTATTACTGTTAATTCCGCAGCCACATTTTGAGAGTAAATCTGACCAATTAGAGACAGAGGGAAAACCTGATGGGACAAGCCAACAGTGTCCATAAACCATGTCTGTGAGAATTTCATCATCATGACTCAGAGAGCAAGCTACAGACTCCAGGGAGCGGCAAAAAGCATCAGCAATCAACTGGTATTGTGTCTGAGAACAATCTGCATCTTTAAAGCTGCTAGTAGACAGACTACAAGTCTAAAAAACAAAAGCAAGAAAAAATTAGAATAGTTTTACAGAAATAGCTTTAGTCAAACATTTGAAGTGCTGTTATTTTTAAAGATGGTTCAGCCTTAACAGAAAAATTGTTAGATTATTCTGACAGAAAAAAATTCTAGACATATCAAAGCTGAGTTCTGCAGATTATCACTCAATAAAAACAACTTAATTTTTACTTTAACACTTAAACACTATTATAGATACCTAAAGAAACATTAACAAGTACAAATACAGTATTAAACTCTGAAAAAGATGCCCCTAGCAGAGTGCTTCAAAAACACCCCTTCGTTTTATGAGATTATACAGAAGTGCAACATTAACCTACAAATGACAAGTGCAAACCGTAACAGTAATTCTACAAAACGTTTTGCTTCCTAGGTATATTAACCAGCTTTAAAAAAAACTCATCTTAAACATACCTTGTATCTTACATATGAAGCCAAATGACTTTCTGTACAGCCGCCTCCTAACAAAGCCAAGGGTTCCTTAATTGTTAACTGTAACACATGCTCTGCAGTTTCACAGGCACGCTGAAAACCATATGAATTTTTCATTACACATACCATAATAAATAAGATTTCCCCCCCAGACTTTAAAAAAAACAAACAACACCTACTGGAATAAAGATTTTTAGTAATTCCTGGGAGAAACTTCATAAATTTGAATGGTGTGAATATAAACCTGCCACGTCACTTACAAAACCATGTTTAATAACTGAAGAATAGTCTTTATTTGTCCACACTCCATATGGAAGAACAGAAAAAATGCTGTATTTTATTCCTTTTTGCAAAGCTGACTTACAAAGTCAACCAATATCAACACCATTTTTAGAGTAACTATCCAATGGAGAACTATGCTTGACTAGCCTTGCAGGCATTGCTGGTGACCTTTCGATGGGCAATTTTTACTTTGTGCTCCCATTAACCAAGAATGAGAATGAAAACATTTACCTAGCACTGGCTTTAAGAACAGGTGAAAAAATTCTCTCTGAACAACTTCCAGCATTAAAATAGAGGCGTTAAAGGAACACAAGCACTCCAAAGATTTTGAAAGTCTGGAAACAATGGAGTTTCTAAATCACTTTTTTGAAGCTATTTCCTTAAATCTAACTAAGTTTCATTTGGGAACCAAATATTTTTTAAACTCACTGTATTTATACTTTTCTTTTCCCTTTATTTTTTCCACTAAAAACATGACTTTTTCAAGAAATATTTCAAGAAAACGTGCCCACCTTCAGTTCATCCCAGGCTGTTTCATTTCTGTTACAGAGTACCAAGCTGCAGACAACTGTGTCATTAGGAATTAGATGGACAAAATGTTTTGAACCAAAACTCTTAGTGCACACATCCTTCAAACTTCCGTAACAACTGGGAGAAAACGAATGTATGGAAGCTATAGGCTTGGAACCTGCCCAATTAAGAAAAGTAGAGAACAGCATGTATTAATGTCCTCAGAACAGATGCCTGTTGCATTTCATAAAGCATTAACATTTTTCCCCTCTTGGCTTTTTAAATTATGTTCTTCAATATCTAACATTTGTGACCACAGAGGAAATTGCAAGCAGAAACCAGAACATTTTCAAAGTGCAAGATTTAGTTTTAGTTTAAGATAATAGGTAACCTTATTACTCTCAATAGAAAGGAGTTTGAAAATAATCTACATCTGCAGACGGTTGCTAGAATTAGATACTCCTCAAGGAGCAACCAGTGATCATCTGTGTGGTATGTTGCCATTGCAGCTAGCCAGTCACTTGAATTGCTTTCAGACAAGAAAGGATCACTTTCTGGTTTGAAACACTTGCTCTGCTGCTATGACAGGAGAGACAGAAATAAAGAGAATCCCTGCTCTGCAATGACAGCAACCTAGGTAGGTTTTCATTACAAGACTAACATTAAGGGTAACAACTTAGCGCAGAAAGCTTGCTCCTTACCTGTCATTTGACTCAGGGGTTCCATCACAGATAGCCCAGCTCTGTCCACAGCCATGACTTGATTCTCTTTCAGATACTGTTTCAATGACGGATGGATAACTTTCTGGCACACTACAAGGCCCACCTCATCATTAACCAGCTGCTTTCCTACATTAAGCAACTGATTCAGCTCTGACATTTCTAGAGAAATTCTGTGATGGACTGTTATCGTTCCTTCTTCAGGGTTGAAGAGGTCTCCTGACATGGACACACAGAAAAGTGCTATCTTGATAGTGTCAGAAGAAATTCTTTTGACAGAAAGTAGTTTCGCAAATTGAATTTCTGGTGTTTCTATCAGTAGTCCAGGAAGAACTGTAGAATCCAGAACTCTTCTACCTTTCACAGGCACTGTTACACACTTTCCTAAAACAGCTTTAGTTTCAACGTGACACGGAATAGTAAACATGAAAGCCTTTACTATTAGCATGGCGAGATGATCAACTTCTGTTGCATTAAGCATGCAAGCGGGTTTGCTTGTTAATATGCTGCGTGCCAAACAAAGAAGAGTCTTGAGATTGCTAAAATCCACAGATACTCGGCAACCACAGGCCTCAGATTTGAGGTAGTCAGTACACAAACTCAAAAGATGTTTGCTTATTTTAATGACAGTGCAAGATGGAACATGTAGGCTTTTAAAGTTTTCAATCAAGCTACAGCAAAGAATAGCAGTAAATAAGCCACAGTCGCTGAAGCGGGCTATATGGTTCTGTACAGAGGCTGTTAAAACCTTTAACACAGGATGGCTGACAGAAAGACGGCCAAGTATGGCTGAAGATTGTGAAGTTATACACACATAGCCTCCTACACCATTGTGGAGTTGCTTAAGTCTACCAGCAGGACCATAGCAAGATTTTAATATCCTATTTAACAGAGACAGTGACTGGCTAACTGTATCTTTAGTTAAAGGGTCACTAATAAATAATGAAGGCTTTTTGGCTTCAAGACGAGACATTTTCAAATTAACATTTTAATTCTGGCCTCCAAATCAGATTTTGTTTTTACTTGGATCTAGAATTCACAGCACTTTAAATTCAAAATTTAATTCACAGTACATTAAATTCAAATTACTACATTTTATTCTTTGTAGCCAAGGATTACTATTTTCAATGTGAAACAGTATGATAAGTACATTTGATTATCTGCTCAGGATCCATCTCTTAAAATGAGGCTTAAATTGTGAAATTTATATATAATGACAACAATAAGCTATTTCATTCACTACGATCATCTTTTTTAGTTTCCGAATGTGATCGAACAGATTTTTTTGCAACAAAGTTTACAAGCATGGTTCCAAAATGGACACCTATAAATGACAGTCCTGCCACAAGTAGAAGGTTCTTTCTACTCCAGCTAGCTTTCCTCATCTCTTCTTCTGGCAACACTCACAGGTGAAAAATCTTCAAAGCTATTTATATCTACAACAAAAAACAGAAAGGCATTAGCATAATCTTCTGACAATATCACATAGCTTGAACTTCTAGTTTTTTCCACACAACACCACGTAAGGACAAATACCAATCTATAATGCTATTTGAGAATACAAATTAATATTATACATAAGCATGCAGTACACAAACTACATTTTTGTTATTATCTTCAATTCTGACCTCCAGATTTATACTGTTTTACTTATAGGTCAATAAATAGCAGGCTACTATAAACTGCACTGAAATGTATGAAAGTATCATAGCGTATCACATAGTATCATATTAGCGTCACAGCGACTTAAGCTGCTTTAACACAAGAACAAAAGAACTGGAATGCTCAGCGTTGCTTCCCAAGGAACTACTTCAGAAACAAAAGCTCTTAACGTTCAACCAACTTTTAAGAAGCCTCTGAAAGACATCTTGCATTACCTTTTATTTAAGCTCTTAAACACTTCAGAATTTAAATATGTATTTGTTTACATTTATACATAATCTCTGCAGTATTTAGACTTCTCTCATACTTAACCATTCTTTTGTATTGTAATCAGTATTGCTATTAACAACATGACCTATTACTCTATGTAAAGTCACAATTACTTCTGAGCAGTTTTGAACCTGAAAAAATGCTATTATAGACCAAGTCAGTCACAGGAATTTGACTATTGTCTTGAAAAGCAACGGGGCTGGTTTCTAAAACAAATTTAAGTCCTGTAATAGCGTAACTCAATTCATCTTATTGCACAGGATTTAACACCAGTTTGCAAAGACACATGATGCAATTTTGGGGTGTATCTAACGACCATGTTAACTCAGCTGCAAAAGAATAAAAAACTCTAGAAGACTGCATCTGTTAGAAAACGCATTTGACTCATCACCTGCCTCAACGCAGACAACTAACTACGGAACTTACCTACAACAAATAGCACTAAAGCTATTTTTCTTTATTTTTGTTATCTTTTTGCATCACATATGCCACAATCGCAGGTTCTGGCACAAAGTTCTCTGTCTTCACTTGGAAGATGGGGCTGGACTTGATGTGAAACCACCCCCAGTGCACCAGCCCAAGGCCAGCTCCCATAACAATCAGGACTTTGTAGCTCTTCCAGAAGCTTTTAAGGCCCATTGTAAAGTGGCATCTACCTAGGTAAAGACAGTTTATTTTAAAGATATTCCACAAATCCTTTCTCTTCTAACAGCACAGAACAGATAAGCCTGAACGTTAATATCTTTAATTACAGTGCAGCCCATGATTAAAACAAAATGATACAAGAAAGCCTTACTTTGTGACCTTCAGGAAATAAAAAGGCTTTAAAAACAACCTCAGTTCAGGCATCTTGAAACGTTAATTGCTACTTCTGCTTTAAGTTTCAGGACGCTAAACCTTAATAAAGCTTCGTTACTTTGTTACGTTTACCTAATTACACACGTTACCGCTTCAAACGGCAAATATTTGAAGAGGAAGCCAACGCAAAGCAGTTTTAAAACGCGCTATTCCCCCCAACTAAAAATAATAAGAGTATCCGCCCCAAGCCCGGCCGCCCCCCACTCGCCTCAGCGCCCCCCCTCCCCAAGCACCTCAGGCTCCCGGGGCCGCGCGTTCGAGCCCCCACCGGCCGGCAACGACCTGCGCGCGGCGGCGTCCTTCTCCTCGCCTGCCATTGGCCAGCCCCTCTCCACGTGACCAGCCTTCCACCGAGCCCCGTCCGGCCGCTGCCCCCCAGCCGCCATTTTGCGTTCGGGCAACGCTGGGCGGGCAGCGGCTACACCTGGTGGCCATTTTGGATAGGGGAGAAGAAGCTCGCGCTCGGCGGCCATCTTGCTTGGGGGCAGGGGAGCCGTTAGAACCGTTAGGGGCTGGTGGTGTGGTGCCCGCACGGCTCGGCAGCCCTGCTCCGCCGGTCACCGCTTTTCTTAGTTTTTCTCTAGAAACCAAGGTGCCAGGCGGTGGTTCGCGGAGGGGCGGCGGCCGGCTGCCGCCGCGCGTCCCTCAGGCGCCGCCCTGTGAAGCATCACCCAGGCTTTTAAAAAAAAACACCTCAGCTTTGCCCCGCTCCGGCTGCAGTCACTCTGCATCACTCCTTCGCTCACCTGGCTGAGCCTTCGTGCAGGTAGACGGTGGTATCTTCACCGAAACACGTTCACGAAATCGTCCTTGCCTCAGTTCCCTGACTGCTTCTCCAAACGCCCCGGCGGCTTGTCGTATTCTGCACTTTCGTGTATTCACGCTTCTCTGCTTTCCCCGTACTCTTGCTGTCACTATCACTGTATCATGTCACTATCTCCTACCATACTTGTCTTTTTATTATTATTATTTTGTTTGTGCAGAACTGCAGAGTTTATCATTGCAGCCAAAAGGCAGGTTTTTAAAAATTGTTTTTAAATTAAGACAAATTTTAGTTTTAATCTCTACACAGAAAGGAGTGTAACGCTTTATGGAAAAATAAATAAATAAAATCTGGAGTAGCTGGTACTTCACTCAGCTATACAAAAGGATAACAACCAGCACCTGCCTGTAATTGGCCACTCTCACGTTTCTTTCATTTCCCTTAAATCACAACACTTGTTTAGTGAAAGCGTAACGTTATTGCAATGTATTGTTGTGCTCTGAAAGTGCATTGGCAATTTGTGAATGAAAATGTTTAGATAACAATGAGCTAAAATAAACTTTTTGGTAGAGCATTTTCCAATGGTTAAGTGGAAAAAAGGCTATGGTGGGCCTGAAATTCCTGAGACAACAACACGTAAAGATGCTGCTGTGTTCCTCCAGATGTAGAAATGCTTTACTAAATATGTGTATTGCTCAGTGTCACCACTCAGTGACCTGAGGTGTAGGATCAGAGCTCAGAAACTGACTGAAAGAGCCTTGAGTCTGCACTGGACAGCACTCACTGTCTGATATCTAAACTCTGAGTTCAGAAAAAAATATATATCATGAAGGTTAATTTTGATTCTTTTATAAAAAACAGTTATTATTGACTACTCTTAGAGAGGTCCTCAATTAGTGTTTTTGTTTTTGTCTTTTTCAGGTGCCTGCTTCTCCCCACACGTGGTAAAGGCACCCAAAGATGGGCAGAGTGTGAACAGTTTGCAGCTGTTGTGTTAGAAGCTGCTGTATTTTCAAGTGGGCATGTATGGCAGGAATTTTCAGTTCCTTATCTCTACTGAACTCCAAATTGCTTCAGCACTGGCAGTCCCTTCTTTGCTAAGGTAAGATGGTGTTCATCAACTGACTGAAAATACTTTAGCTTGCTTTCTGGGAAGCCCTGTTTCCTCAGTTCTTCTGAATGTCTACCATTCCACTTAGCCTCAAATTTCAGAAAGAAAGATATTCTGCTACATCGTTTTTGAAATATACCTCATTCTTGCTACCAGGAACCTATATGTTTAATTCTAGGGCTTTATTTTTTTTTCACTTTTGAGGCTGTCCATTAAAAATTTAGGTGTTAAAATACTACCAACAACACACGAAAACTTGTTGGCTTTATTTTTAAGACTATAATTTCTGAGAGTAGCTTTTCTATCTTATGGTTGTCTTCATGTTTCCTTATGCATAGTCTCATTTTCAGGCTTGCATTAGTTTGTGAAATATCTGATATTCCATTAAACAGATTTTGTCACCACATAGCAGCAATCATAGTAGATCTCAATCTCGTGTTTTGCAGCGTGGAAAATGATAACGTATTTTGAGGAGCGTTGGCATCTTTTCTTGTAGAACAGATTTTTTTTTTTACTGATTTCTGAATATTAGTATTTTGGTTTTGTTTCTTCTATTGCTTTGTAAATTAGTTTTGGAAACGGTTTCTTTCTTTTAATGGTCCTTGTCACAGTAGCGTTGTTGATGGGTGGCAAATTTCTACATAAAAGAGGTTGCTGATGCCAGAATAATTTAGATGATAAACACCTATTTCTAATTTGTTTTCAAGCAAGACATGAACATTTGCAGAGGAGATGATACTCTGGCATATTTTGTTTCAACTCTTCTTCATATCATTGCTACTGTAAAGATTAATGATAAAACGTTACCAGTCAAGATATAGTTCTTGAGTTCACAAACCTACAGCACCATTGTGAAATTTGTGCCATATGCAGCTCAGAAATAGTGTACCACCTAGGTAGATTAGGGAATGTACCTTGTGTTCTATCATTGTTAGCCTTTTGGTTACCGTAATGCAAGGTATAGATAATTCCATGTCAATGTTAGGTTTGCTAATATTATCTTTGCTGTTGTAGGAGCTCTTTGTTGATGGCATGCTCCACAGCAAATTGTAATTCTAAATTTAAATAAAGAAACGATCTATAGCAATTATCACTCTTCTTTTTTTGGTAGTTTTTGCCTCCTGTTTTTCTATTTATTTTTATTTTTTTTTCTTTTTGGTTGGGGGGACAAGGTGGAGGGATTGTTAACAAAGCTATAGATACTCACCTTTCACTAAAATAATAAAAAAAAAAAAAATCTGCAATGCTGCTTCAAATTTGGAGACCAGATTTTTTTTGTTTTTTACAGAGAATCTGATAAGCCATAAATGTCCAGGTTTTGTGCTGTTTGGGAAGGGATGTGATGTATCTTATTACCTGCTTTTCATTTTTCTGTGGGGGGGGTAGTCCTTCCTTGGAGTTCTTGAACACCAAGAGTATAATGTTGTGTACCATTAAAAGACATTGAGAAACACAATTGTTTTTTGCTTTGGTGGATGCCATTTCCTTTTAGCTTCAATCTGTCCTAGTTCTAGCAGCTGCTGTTTCAAGAATTACTAGATTTTATCTCCTACTAAGATTCTTACAATAGTTCCGCTACATTTACTTCCAAAGTGAAGTAGCATCTTACTACCAGACTGAATTGAAAAATATGATATTGTAAGTGATCAAGAGCACTGTTCCCTACGCTGTTTCTGAAACTTGCTATCAGTAATGTTGACAGAATTTACGTGATAAGGTAGTAAAGATTTTAGGGCTGTTTTGTGCAGGGGAGGATGGTAGTCTTGCGTTTCATGGCGTGGTATTCCAGGTTCTGTCTGTGTGAGCATTATTTGAAAATTCACTTTGCTCTTTATTACTTGCTATTTAGTATTACTATGGAGCTGATGAGTTGCAGTAGATACAATTCCTCTAACTTTGAGCTTTTTCAGAACATAGTAAAAACGTCTTATTAGCTATATTGAAGTTTATTTTCAGTAGTTACTTGCGGAATGGCTCTCAGTTCAAACTCATTCTTAAACCGGTTGTTACTGTAACTGTGTCATTTCTCACTGTTTACGATGCATTTACTATTTCTGTTTCTTACTGCTTGGATATTGACATGATGTATAAACAAATCATTGAAGTAACTGGAAGCTTTCATTGAGCCAGTATATGGAATTGCACCCTTGCAGCTTTCACTTTTTCATGTAGTTGTTCTGAGGTGTCAGGTCTCAGCATTTGGATATTTGGAATGAAAGCACTGCAGAGAAACGATTATCTAATTCAAAATAATTGTGGTTGGATCTTAAGATCAAAATTATCTGTGCTATGCTATGTTGTTCTTAAGTTGGTCTTTATCTTGTTTTGCCTTTTTTTTTTAAAGCTAAATAAGGATAATGACTGCATTTTTAAATATGTAAGTGTAGTGCCTGACAGAGAAAGATATCACCAACCTGACTTGCGTCCTGAAGTTTTGACAGCTCTGTCACAATGTTTTACAGTAACTGGAACTATGCAGTGGGAAGTGGGTACATATTCCTGCATTCTTACTCTTTTTCTGTACTATCTCTTAAAAAAAGATCAGATTCCTCTAGCGTGTTAAGAGACTACTCCTTTAGGAAACTTTAGAATGTAGAAGTCAGCTCTGTTCTCAGCGTAATTTCTGTTGCAGTTTGTTTATTGCAGCTGCCAGATACAGACGCTTGCTTTTTTTTCTTGATTTTGAAGCTTGAGCTGTCTTACTGGTTCTTATTTTCTGCCAATATAGATATACTTTCGATCACTTGGTTTTCTGTCCAATCCCCATCTCTCCCTTGTCTGATGCCTTTGGTCCTATCCTGTGTGAAAAAAGAATGTATCTTAATTTTTTATTCTCTGGTGTTTGTAGCTATTAATTTGGTACCATTGGGCCTATCCCATGTCTGTTCCGAATTCTAGCATCGTGGGGCTAGCTGGAAAGGCTTTCACTGATTTCACATAATTTGCTGCCTTTTGATAAGTGAATGTTTAGCTCCCGTTTATGTGGAGAGTGATGAACTTCTCCAGTATTTTCAGTGTAGTGATCGTAATTGTTGTCAGGTAGGAAAAAGGCAGTTAAAAAACTGAAATGAATTTGACAGGTGACAAGAGTTGTGGCTTGCATTGCAAGTCTACTTGAAGGCTGTAGTCATTTGAGTGAGTTACAGTGTTCTTCTAAGGAAAAAAAGTCTTAGTGATTAACTAGATCTTTCCTCTTGTACCCAAGGGAGGAGAGTGGGTTTAGCTTCCAGCATGAATTAACACTTCCTAAGTTATTTGGAATGGCCCTGGTCAGGGTCAGGATCTGTGCAGCTGAATACTTCTCACTGACTATGCCAAATTAAGCTGACTAAATCCTGCTTGGGATAAGCAAAAGGATGTCTGAAATACACTTTACATTTGTGCAACCAGAAAAATGCTCAGGTCACATTGCTTTATGCATGTAATGAAAAGTTTAAAATTTTAAATGAACATACAAACACACATAGTAAATCAGAAGCCATAACTTCTTTAATCCAAAACCCCAAACCAAAATAGAACAACCAACAAAAAAATGTGCTCTGTTCTTCCACTGGTTTAAACTCTGATACGCCTGAGTACCAGAACTGTACATAGCAAATAGGTGTCTGTATTCTGAAATTTGCTTTCTGCAGTTTGGCCTTGCTGAACTCCTGTTAAGAGCACAATGACGTATTATATTTGAGAGAGATGTTATTCCTGTAGGAGCATTGACGTATGCAGCCTGTCATGGGCTCCCTAGCTACACTGGAGTGGAGTATCCACAAGATAGGAGGGGATGAACTTCACTTAGACTTGAGGACTCTGACAAGTGCTGGTATTATTTCATGTATTAAGGTTTTGGTTTTGCTATTTTTCCCCTTTGAAAATAAGGCCTTTTTTCAGCTGTGTGTGTGAGTTTTTTTTCTCTCTTATTCTTCATTCTTTCTTCGAGCTATGCAAATGGATTTTATGTGAAGGCATTGTTTTGGAAGAGAAGTTAGACCAGGGGTGGCAGAGGTTGAGACAGTAGTGAAGGAACATTCCAGGTTTAGTTTGCTGCTGTCTGAAAGGTTGTTTAGGATAATTAAGGTCATTTTGTCTCTGCCTTGATACTGGTCTGAAAAATAGTTCTAATTTTGTATTTCAGATGTTTGTTGCTTAGTGTCTGAATGGTAATAAAGTTCTTTAAAGAAACTGAGACAAGCAGCTAAGTAATTCTCCTTTAAAGAAGAGTTTTCCTTGGGTTTCTTAAAGCAGAGAATATAGTACGAAGAGCAGCAATAATGGGGAAAAAGAGTAATAGATTTGAAAATATTCCCTCTTTTCTGGTATAGAGATCTGAGTTTTTCCTACTGCTGATCATTTTTAATTGTTATTTTATAGGACCAGTTTACGTTGAACAGTCATAACAGTCATGGCATCCAACAAATTTGTCATTAAGGTAAGTAGAATGTTATAGCTTTCACTTAAAAAAAAAAAAAAGCAAAAAACAAAAACACAACAAGAAAAGGAAAAGATACTTCATGGTACTGCTTAGAATGTTTGTATGGTGTTTTAAAAAGCTAATGATGAAGAGGTGCATCCTTCAGGCCTATGGTCGTGGTAGCATATTTTCTATCAACGTTTCTGCCTTTGGAAGCAAACTTCTTGGATTGCTGGCACAGTGTGTCTGAGGTCGGCTGAATATTAGAGTCATGTAACTAAAAGTGATTAGTTATGTAGCTAGAAACTGTGTGAATTCTTGATAAAACAGTATTTGCCACCAGACATAAAATTTAGCATTGATTCTTCTTGTACTGTAGTCTTGCAATATTATTTGAGTAATTCCCAGATAATCTAGGAATTCGTGGTTTAAGGGCAGTATTTTTCTTAAACTTTTTTTTATCACATATGACTCTTCATTTTCATCTTTTCTTGCCTCTCTTCCCATTCTCAGGGATTAGTTATTTTATATCTGGTAAAATGCTGTTATGGTTTCTTTTGCAAACAGTCAAATTTAGTTATACATCTGAAGTGTGACACTTTTCAAAACATTCTTTAATAAATATAGCACTTTGTAATTCTTTTAGAATAACTGTATCAGTTTATTAATTAACAGCTAAACTAATTGCTTAGTAAAAATTGTGAAGCCTTCTCTTTTGGACCATCTTTCCTACTTCTGTTTGTTCACGTACATCTGGGGTAGTGCATTTCTGAATGGTTAGAGCAGTTTTCTTAACAGAAGAGACTTTTTTTTTTTTTTTGGAGTACAGCTACAAAAATCTTCCTGGCTGATCAGGCTGTGGAAGCTGTTGAATCTTGTTTTTTTTGTGGGTAACTAACCTGTTTAACAAGCAGACCAATTTTAAAATTATTATTATTATTATTTTTTGCTATGGAGTACAGTCTGTGTTCTTTTCCGTGGAAAAGTTATCTTATTTAGTGGGATACTTATTTAAATCTTTTTACTGTTTTAACGTAATTGTAAACCTTAAATTGACGTTATCATGTCATTTTTTTCACGTTCTCCTTTATTGACATACTGTTCAGTACTTCTCAATTAAGGTAGGAGTTAGGAGGAATGTCTTTGATTTTGAGCTCATTTTATCTGATATGCTGACTTCATATGCTGCTGGTGTATTGACAGGAGAACAACAGGACCTGGGGGTAAAGCCATTGTTTTTCTCAGCTGATATCTCTTGATATCATTAATAGTAGTACAAGTGGTATGAGTTGAAGTATCTTTGCTAGATAAAAAGGCCTAAGATGATTGGTTACTGACCTGCGTTATTACAGTTTGCTGATTCAGCATAGGCACTTCACTGTTACTCAGTATGTACCCTGGTAATCACTAAGTACTTTAATATCACCACCTGAGCAGATGGATCATTTCACATTGAGCTTGAATTTGTAGGTAAGCAATATAATAGGTACAGCTTTTGAGATACAACTTCATTTTCTTCCCACTAACCTTTAAGAAATGAAGATTAACTTCTGCATGCACAGAATGTTGAAAATTAACTCATATTGACTTTACATTGCATATTTGATACGTTTTATTCAAGGCAAATATGTAAAAAGCTAATTGGAATTCATTTTGGGCAGAGAGATGCATATCATTGTATTTTAGACCAGGGATCTTCTGTGTGAATTTTTGCTTCTTTATATTCATTGGTTGTATATTTAATGTGAATAATCCCTTTCTGAAAGATTAGCCCAACTTCTACATGATTTTATTTTTTCAAGAAAGATCCCTGTGCAGAAGATACTCCAATAAAGCGCAGAACATATTACCACTCTTCTCCGCAGGGAGAGTATGGAACATAGTATGTTTTTATTTTTAGGTTCCTTGTGTTTGAAATCGAAGGGGATATTTTATGAAATCTGAAAATCTGTTTCACGTATGCCTTGTCTTCTCTGTTCTCTATTTTAGATTTTTACATTTTATAAGTATGCGTATATTAATCTTTTTGGTAAGAGACTGAAATGTGCAGCTAATTCATCTTTCGAGTCTTGGCTAACTCGAACATAATTTAGGAGGAAAACACCTATCATGTTTTTAATGGGTTTGCTTCTTAAAGTGCACGTTAAATCAGGATCTCAGTACCTCCAGTGTAATGGTCAGATGTTTCCAGTAGAGGGAGGGGTTGGCTTATTTTTGAAAGGTGTTCCTAAGCCTGCTTTTATGGGCAATTAAAAGCAAATGGAATAAAATAATTGATGCAGTAAAATTGCTTTAAACCTTAATACAGAAACTACAGTTAAGTCCTAAACACACATTCTTTGCTTGCCAAGTGGCTGGATGCCATAGTTTTGTGATGTGCAATAGATAATATTTTATACAGGTTAATTTCATCAGCCATTTTCAATTTTAAGTAATATTGATACTTCATAAAGCACTATATGGTAAAATACTCCTAAATATGTAAAATCAGACATATGAATTTAATTAAGTTTTCTGTGTTACTAAAGTATTTTACTGCTGTTCTGAGAAATAAATCTTAACTTTAATTGGTGAGGCTTAAAGCAAAATCATGAACTCTATACAGACTTGAAAAATAATATCACTAGGGCCTTGTTTAAAACTTTGGACAAACTAGAAAGAATTACTCTTCCAAAATTATGTAAATTGAGTTTATCCATGTGAAACTGCAAATCTAAATACAGAAAATTTTATAGCTGTAATAGAAAAATTTCATTTACTGTTTTCTGCAGTTTGTTCATTTGCCAAACACTGAAGACTTTCAGTTGTTACTACACTTTAATAGCTCAGCTCAAAAGGAAGCTTATTTTACTTTGGCATTTCCTACTTTCAGAAATTAAGAGCCTCTGTTCTATCTCAGAGTTGCAGGCCTTTGCTAGCATATATCTTAGATTTAAGATAATTATAGTTTGTGTTCCCTCTGGTCATCCAGCACACTCTGCAATTGATTTTTCTTTAGTGTTCCTTGTTATCAGTTGAAATTATTGTATGCTGGGAGTGTATATGAAACGCTACTTGGTCTTTCCTACTTAAATCTTTTTGTACTTTGTATTGTGAGCTCCTTTGAAGCAGCAAGCATTTTTCTTTCTTTCTTGGGAGTAAAGCTAGAGGTATTGAATGTGACTGGATAGGAAAATAAAAGTGTGACTGGAATGTAGTCAATCTTCCCCTTTGTTTTGCTTCTTTGTGCATCTGTTACTTAATTATCCATAATATAATGAAATCATTTATATGTTGCTTTATAAGAAAACACATCATAACATCTGTCTTTGGAATATCTTAAAGTGCCCCATGAAAGAAAGTGTGCATACAAATTATGTTGATTGTAGGCCCTAACGGGTAGGTAGAGAGAAATGGAAAGATACATTCAGTTTTTAGGGTCTTTAGCACAGACCTGCTCATGGTACTGTTTTGTTTGGTCTGGAATAAGAAAATGAATGATTTAATTCAGAGGGGTCATTGTGACTTCATTTTTTGGTATTTCCATGCATGTTTAAATCTGTTAATAGATGTCTAACGCTAAAGCTTCTTACTGTATCTCTGGTCTTTCCAGTGTGCTTTAATTTTCTTGCTACCAGCTGAAATATTATACAATGATGGTGTGTTGACAAAGATTTCTGTATCACGTATGTCTTTCATTCTGATTCTTAGATGACATTGAAGTGGTCAAGCAGAATAAAGCTCATATTTCTGTGTAGTGTGTCCATTGAATTAGCTGATTGATATTTTTGTAAATATTGATCAAATCAAATATCTGTAAGTTAAAAATGCCCCCTGTGAGAAGGAGGGGCATATTTGCTTCCTCTTGAAAATTGTTTGGAGAGGGGGAAAAAAAAAGATGAGGATTTTTTAATCTAATTCTATAGTCTGTTTTCCTCTAATGAATAATGGAGGATATTAAAAGTGTTTTACTGCTATATTAAGTCCATAGATACATGAACGGAGTGCTTTCAAGTTGTGAATAAGAATCAAGAATACTGTTTGTGTTTAAGTACATTTTTCATATGTTGTGACTGTTCAAAGTTACTAGACTGGTACTACGGATTTTTTTTTACATAGTTTTGAAAAATGTAACAATGTTTTCTAGTTCAAGTTGTGTTTTTTCTGAGAGCAGTTGAAATAAGTAACACATGCGGTATCTCTGATGTCCTTTTCCATGTTGCAAAGCTTAGAAATGTGTGTGAAATTGTTGTAGTTGGAATACTTGGAAATGTTTCACTAGAAATATGCTAAGATTCAATTTTCTAAGAATAAATAGAATTTGTAAAAGTATTTTGAATCTTAGAAGTATGGTACCAGAGGTCTCACAACTGATTAAACGTTGTTGAATTTTACATTTGATGTGTATTGTGTGTTCTTATGCTTGCTTTATGGATCTTTAAAATTTCAGGAATAGCTATGTTAACCATTTAGTGGCGGTTTTCTAGGGATGTAGTTCTCCTGAAGTGATATTGCTTAGAACAATTATAAATACAAGTAGGTGGAATTAAGTACCATCATACACTTGGGTGATGTTTGTGTTAATTTCTACATGCATGCATAAAATATGACACTTGTCTTAAAGAAGATACCAAGGAACCTGTGGGAAAATGTGAATTAAATTGGGAATTATGAAGCAACAATGAAGGATGGAGAGACATCTATTTAGTTTTCTTTCTTACTGTGCATTTCAGTCCCAATTTTATGGGACTAGATATGGAATGACCACGGTGATGAGTAAATAAGTTCCAGAAGAAAGAAAAGAGAAAGTTGGGAGGTAGAAGGGGGAGGAAAATTGAGTGCATGTTCTAATTCTAAGCCTCCTGGAGTCAATGGAAGTTTCCTGACTGACCTCAGAGGATTAATTTTCAAGCTTAAGGAAATGATGAGCGGACGGAGAACTGAGACATTAAAGTGTTAGCAGAAAGGGAAAGGAATGGGCAGCCAGGGGAATAAATATCAGTAGGGGAAATGCTGCTTCCACAGGGATCATTTTGAATGAGGAGTAAAAAGATGGTTCATCTTCTATTACTCTTTTGGCATTTGAAATAAATTAATCTGATTAGTATAAAAGTACTAGTTGTGCCAGAAAATGAGGATATTACTAATTGTGAACGCTATGCTACTGTGATGGTAGTGTGATTCTAAACATACATCATACCAGGTGATCTGATTATTTTTTTTAGGCTTAATAAATTTGAAGTTATCTCCATGACAATTGACTTAGGCCTTATTTCTGACCACCACCAACATATTTTTCACTTCCACTGTTCTGCTTCTCTGCTTGGTGGTACTGCCAGCATGACCCCTTGGTCCAGGAGTGAAGGAAGAAGGAATGGGGAACTTAGAACCAAACTTAATTTCTCTCAGTCCAGCAAAACTTCAGGACTTAGCAGGAGTTACTGCATGGGGTTGGTGATTGTCTTTAGGTCTTGGGAGAGGCTTCAGCTTGTGTTGTAGGTGAAATTCTTCAGTTTCTTCTAGTGAGTTCAGATGGGGTTAGGCTGGAAGGTAAGGGGATCTCTGTTTCACACAATACCTCTATACAGTAGCGAGTAATGTTACATCCAAACAGTTTAGTTGTAGTGATGCAGTTTTTGCTCTTGGTGTTAGAATCATAAAATTGAAATTGAAAGATTCTTCATGGTTTCACATGGCCTCCCTCCTGGGTAATGTAAATAAATTCTGATTTGTGGATGTTATGTGGGTATTTCGGTTTTGAGAGTGTTCTGACTGGACTATGAAATAAAATGAAGAAGAGAGGCTGACAACACATTTTAATTATTTCCTTATGTTTCATCCATGTAGTTCAGTACTTCCTTAAAAGGAATTTATTTTTAAAAGCAAAATTATTGCTTGGTTTCAATTCCCAGCTAAAAGCTTAGTTTCTGAACATTTTATGTACTGCAACAGTTACCATTGAACTATGACTTTGCAGTATTTTTCTTGACTCAATAGCCAAACTTTTCCTTAAATAATAGTACCACAGGATGTGGCACCCTATTTCAGTATTCTGCTGCAGTCATTGCTAAGCATGAATACTGATGATGCTTGACTATTGTGAAAACCCTTTAAACTGCTGATAAAATGATGACTCATGGTCACCTGATGAAAACAGATTCATTACCATGACTCCAGAAACTTTAGATCCCATATAAGTGTTTCACTTCCCACACTAGTTCTTCTAAAACGGATGATGATGCAGTTATTTTGTTACAGTTGACAGCTGCTCAATTAAGCTGTGACAATGTGGTTGGCAAAAACTATAAATTCCAGACATTTTTTTAATAATTTAAGGAAGTAAAATCTGTATGAGCTGTGAAGAAATCACCAACATTATCAGCAATGTTACTTGGAGTGTTTTCTAATCAAATTATACGTCTTAGATTTCATTTACCACTGCTAAATTAAGTTCATATTATGGTGGATCTGACCCAAGCCTCACCAAAGTCTGTGGGCTCTAGATCAGAGCCTTTAGGAGTATACTGGCAGCACACTGTAGCTTAACTAAGCACATAACTACTTTAACTTATCAACGATCTTCAGTTTAATTTATCCATCTTTTTTAAGCTCAGTCTGTTTGTCTGTAATGTTAATGTCAAAAGAAGTAGGCTGGAAAAATAGTGAAAAGTCATAGAGACAAAAAATAAAATTCAAATCAGTTTTATTTTCATTAGGAAAAGAGTAAAAAGCCAACCAAACAAATCGTGTTGACAATTTGTGATTACTCAAGCATTGTGAAAAGATAAAGTGAAAAAAAGTGAAAAACATGAAATGAAAGTTTAGGTGTGTATGATTCTGTTATAAAGTAGAGAAAGGTAAGACTTGATTCTTGGAATTTAGTAGTGCTCAACAAGTAATTGAATGTAGGGTAGCATGGCATGGTTAATTCATTTGTAAATGATCGGGGTTCCACTAGTGAGTTATCTTAAACTAGTTTTCCTATTTTGACTGGAAACATTTTTAATTTGAAGTGCTATGAGGTACCATACTTAAGGAAATCAAAGTATCAAGTGATTTCAAATTTATGTAATTAAAACTTGTGCTAAAATGGATAATGTCAGTTTGTGTATGGGACCAATACAAAAATGTTTGTTTTTAAACAGATACTAAGTAAAATTCATGATTTAAAAGTTGACATGTAGAATCCCACAGTATTTTAGTTACATCTCCATTTCTGTTCTTTTTTTTTCTCCATTGACTCATTTCAAACTTAGGTGATGGATATGATCTATTTGTTTGGTGCTAAAACCTGGTACCCATCTAATTTGAAAATAATGATCTGATCAGAACTGAATATTCAGTTCAGATATTAAGGAAAATACTAGAAACAATATAAATTTCTAACATATTGTAATATCAGTCATATAAACTCTGTTAAGAAGTTACATAGGGGAGAGTCATGGCTTGTTTTTTTTTTAATCCCTGAAAACTCTCCTCCATTTTTATTACCACAGATAAAATGGTAATGAAGAACAAACATTTGCAGATTTAATAATGAAAGTTAATAATAATGACAGAAATACATTTGAAAAACTGTGTAATATGGTGTGAAGTGGTATCTTAATACACAAGAACTCTTACTGCAGAAGTTCTGCAGAGTTTGTCTGTATTACAGCCCTTGTGCTGTATATTTCTATCCCTAGTTTTGTTAATAGGATAGAATCTGTTGACTTTGGCATTTGTGTGATTTTACTTGGGCAAATTAAGAGAAAGAGTAAATGCCTTTATATAATAAATAGAAACCCCATTAGCTGTATAGATGCATTTAGTCATGCAAATAAATGTTTAATGAAGGTAGCTTTTGGAAGCTTACTCCATACGCTGTACCTTTGCATATCAAACTAGTCTATGTTTTGTTTCCCCGCTTCCTAGAACACAATATTTTTAACAGTGCCTATATGAACACAAACTCTGCTTACTACGAAAGTATCCGTAGTTGAGAAATTTTCCCTTGCGGAAGTGGGAAGAGAACAGTTTGTAGATCAGATCACGTGCAGACAATTTGGAACCAAAAACTTAACTGTAGTGATTTGAGTGCTTTAAGATCATCTTTTCCTGTTGCTGTGTACACTTTGCTAGGGAAGTACAGTCCTTTTATGAAACCTCAAGACCAAGTGCTGTCTGTCTTGTTTTGTACTTTCTTGTCTTCGTCACATCTTTCTTTGAGGCCTCTGCTATTTCAGCTATCTGTACTTTTTACAGACAGATCCTCTTGCTTGAAATCCTGAATCTACAAGCCTCAGCTTTTACCTAGATTTTTTTCCTTTTACTATGTAACTTGCCGTGTATGTCTGAAAGAGCATTCAAGTGGGGAATCGCTGTTCAGATGCTGCATCAAATATTTTTTGAAGTATAGGTAATTGTTAGTATGAGGGGGAGCGAGGAAGAGATCAGAGGAGGGGAAGATTGACATAACATCACTGATTTCCACACAAGAACCATCCACAGAACATTTTGATGTGTCCACAGAACATTTTCTTGGCATTTTCATATTGCCTCTGACTGGGGTTTGAGTGTATCTGTGAAAGTACTTTCAGAACTCTATCATCACTTTGCTCTGAAAACTTGTGCAATAACAAAACTAAGCTAAACTCGAACCCAAGTGCAAGGTCCTCTTTGAAAGGTCCTGCTTAGTTTCCAGGAAGTAGTGAGGTGTCTGGCATATCTGACACCACTCAGCTGATGAAACAATAGTTTATATAAGATGCAGTTAAATCCTGCCTTTCAAGTTCAAGTCAATATTCTCCTATTTTAAACTCAGAGAATCATCTTTGTTCATTGAATATACCAGTGATTTAATAGCACTCATAATTAACCAAATATACATGATTGTGGTTTGTCCTGCTTTGTATCATACAGATTAAAATTGATAGAAGTGTATAGCTCTGAACATAAAATATTTGCCGAACTAAAGAGTTGGGAAAGGGCTAAGTCTTGGGCCATTAAAGATGTTCTGTTCAATGCCAAGATCTGAGGATTTGACAGTTAGTAGGGTCATGCAGTGTATAACTTTTCCTTCTTTATTTTTACATTCCTGTAGTAGTAATAAAATAAGAAGGCGAGTAATATAAGTAGCACTACCATAGTGCATTGCTTTGCAATAATATGGTAATCTCCAGTAATGGAAAGGAAGCTTATAAAGAGATGCGGTACTGGCCATAAGTCTCTGGCTCTTACTTTGCTGGGTATTAAATTGTCATGTAGTTGCAATTTGTATCTCAGATTTTACAAACAATTTAGATGGTAGGAGTAAGTCTGACAAGTCTAAAGTTGAATATGAAGCCCACAATTAAAAAGTTCTTGCCTCCCGTAAGTGTCCAGTAATGACTGTACTGTAATATGAAATAGACTCAACAGCTGTGATTGGTTAAAATATTTCTTCATACTTATAATCAATAAATACATTAATAGATATCCAGAGAGATGGTAGTACTGAGGATGAGCAGGATTTTTTCTCTAATGGACTGCTGCTAATGTAAAGTTCCATTTTTCTTTTACTCCAAAAGCTTTTGAACATTAACGGCAACTAAGCAAGAAGTTCTAGTAGTCTGTTTCTGCCTTATTCAGCACAGTTTGCACTGAGCCCAGTTCTAGCCCTTACAAGTTTTTCCAAGTTGTTTTGGATATTAAATGAAAATTATAATTTGATAGTTATGTTTTTTTATTTTTTTTTAAGTTGTTTTTGGGCTAGTCTCCAAAATGGTTTTGTAGTGTAGCAGCTGGACTATCCTCTGGCCAGCTCTTAGACTGTGGGCATTGTTAGGAAGCTTAGGAAGGCAGCGAGGCATTTGTGAAGTGTGACTTCCAGATTGGGTGTCCTGACTATTTTCAGGCCAGGACAAAACAGAATAAACTGGGAAGGTTGATACATTACTGTAAATATAATATCTTCACTTTGGAATAATGTGTGTGGGTTTTCTAGTATTTGGATAAATAAAATTTCTAAAAAAAAAAAAAAAAGTATCAATTTCCCGTTATCGGAGGCAGCTCACAAGAGTGCATCATTTGGCAATAGGTTGGAAACCACCCCCCGCCCCCAAATGTTTTCCTCTGTTTCCCTTGTCACTAAATTTCCTCAGGCGATAGATCTTGTTTTAGAGCTGTGATACTGTAAATGAGGTACATATGGAAGGAGTCTAGAACATAACAACAGAGACACTTTGACTATACCCAAATAGCATTGTAAGTCTATGTAGTTTTCAGGTTGTCATAGCAACAGAAAATTGTATCTCCGTTTGTAGCCAGGGATAAGTCTCTACTACAAAACTGCAGAAAACTTTCTCGATTGAGAGTATGGATTCAGCCAGTTTGCTCATGGAATGGATTGGGGCTGTATTCTGTTGGTTTGACTGTGTAAGGAGAAATAACGTTTGAAATTGCAACATGAACTTTAGCTTTTTATTATAAAGAGCTGAGAAATTGAGAACTTCAGCATCATCGCTAGTCGTGGGCTCTGTTGTATGGAGCTTCCTGTAATTGTGCCTGAACAGTAGTACAGAGTTGTGCCTACTGCTCAGAGTATAGAGGCTCCTGGAATAATTGAAATTTTTATCCTCCTTCTGAGTCTTTCTGTTCTCTGTAAGAACTGTCTGTCCCTTCACACCAGCCTTCTGCTATGTAGATACTAGTGATTTGAAATCAATGTTAAAGATAGTTTTTGAATTGGCGATGTAATGGTATATAAGGTCGTAAGCTGTATGAACATCCATTTTATAGTAATGCCCAAATCAAAATCTTTACTGCTGCTGATGACTGTTGTCATACTGGTACTTCATTTTTGAAATACTTAATTTTTCTTCAGATTCCAACACCGTTCTAGGGGTAAGATCCTGAACAGCAGTGGCATGTTCGTTTCTCTAATCTGACAATCTGAAAAGTAGTTCAGTGATCCTCAAGGTGTTTCTATTTGTTTCCTTCTTTTCAGTAATAGTTTGGACTTCAAAAAGTCAGTATGCTGCAAATTTAAAAGTTAAAATGCTCAGATATTAGGCCAGATTTATTTAAAATGTAGTGTCATTTAAACATAATGCTCTTCATTATCTTACTAGTGTGGTGAAAAACAGCAATTTTTTTCTCTGTTTTTGTTGGGTTTATTTGTTTTATGGCAATTCCATTGTGGACTGTACAACGGAGGCTCCCATTTATTTGAGGTGAGGACTTTTCCATGATGTGTAAAGACCCTCTGAAAAGTCTTTTCTGAGACATCGTTCTCAGCAGCGAATATCTGCCTTGGTTTTACTTTCATGTTCATAATATTGCTGTAGAGAGATGATTATAAGTCTTCCCCTGGTTTTGCTAGAAAGTAAAATGAAAAGGGTCAGGGCTGTGGAACAGCATGCGGAAGGTCAGTATCCAGTGGGGAGAGCAACTCTGAGATAAGCTTTCACTTGCTTAGCTGTTTTTGAAGAGCAGGCGGGTATGTTTAACTTCTTGAATAGTAGATAATCTGCAGGTTATAAGCATGAAAATGCAATACGGTATCGTTAGTATTAAAAGGAACAGATTGCATATGAACAAGTAATGGGATTGTGACAGTTATGCTGCTAGCTAAATGGAAAGACAATCTGTCACCAAGTACTTGGGTATGCTGGAGTTTCCCTCTGTGATTTCCACAGGAAGCATCTGCAGTCTGATTTTATACAGAATAAATTCCCAGTTAGGTCTGTCTTTGTTGCTTGCAGCTGTCTTGAGCCAATCCATTAATGTTTCTGGACTAGAGCAGAAGCTGAATATTTACAAATTATTCCATGATGAAGAAATGCATACCATGAAGCTTTATTTAGCTCACAAAATTGTTGAAGAGCCCAGTCATGGTGAGATACAATTCTTGCATTCCTTCTTTGATGCAAGATAAAGTTTATAGTGAGGGAAAAAGTGTGTAAACTGTTTTCATTCACCCCTTTACAGTGCCTTTAAGGCTTTGCTTTTTTTTATTTTCCTCTTTACTTTGGACATTCTGAGTGCATAAGAAATACTTCTATATTGAAATAATGACGGGACGACGGGTAACAGCACGATGAACCTGGGAGAGAGAATTTGCAGGCTTTTGATGCCTCATTGCCGGCGGGAAGAAAACACCCGTGGCAAGCCGGTGCCGTGCAGCGACGGGGTCCAGAGGCAGGCGAGCAGCCGCCGCCGGGGGCTCAGCGCTTCAGCACCACGCGGCCGCGGACAGCACCTGCGGCGGGGCCGGGCAGGCGGAGGTAGCGCGGCAGGGGCTGGGAAGGGGGCACCTGGGAAGAGGAGGCCTCCTTCGGGCACCTCGAAGAGAACCCTTCAAGGATTGTTCGCTGCTTGCCGAGTGGATTAGTCTTCGTAGGTGTGGTGGTGTTTTTGTTTTTGTTTTTTTCCTACTAACTTCATTTCTCGCATTTAGGAGCCATGCTGTTAAAGTCCTTGCGTGAGGTGTTTCATAAATGCTTCCGGAGCACAAGCACAACCTCACTGAGTCATGAGTGTCCAAAATGAAATTTGATCGAATTAGAATGGTCCCACGGTGTTAATTCTGTTCATCATTATATTTATGATTTTTTTCTCATCAAATTTTAACCCAATAATTTTAGAGAAGAAACTGTTTTGAAGAAAATACCTTTTTCAGTACACATTAAAAATATCAATGGGGTATAAACAAATGGAAACCTTAATAGACAAATTTTCCTTCCCTATTTACTTTTTCGTATACACAAATGAACATTTAATAAAAAATAAAGGCAGATAGAGACAGGTTTCTGGTTCCTTATCCTTCTAACCTTTTTATACCCACATTCTTGATGCATCCTTGTATGTTCAATCTGTCTTTTTTTTTTTTTTTTTTTCCCGAATGAGTTTTTGAGAAATTTCAGCTGTGCAGTGGGGTTCACAAATACATGCTGGAAAGATTATGATCTCTGCTTTGTATTGTTGATTGTGGCAGGAGAAAACTTCAACTAGTTTGGAAACTGTTGATAATCCCTGTATTGAATGATTGAAGAAATATTCATGTTGTGTACCTGCTTTTCAAAATTGTAGGCATCTTATGCTTCATTGCAAGATGTAGGATTGGAAGATGGGACAGTTTCATACACATGACCTATGCCATTTTTTAAATGTTTATATGAGTGCGTGACTGGTAAACCTACTAATTCGTCTCCATGTGTTGCACATAGCTTGCATCTTCTATACCCGGATGGACTCACAGTGCTCTCCTTAGTAAACTGAGAGCAGAAAATCTCTGTTTTATTTAAAGAGAATAATAATAATAAAAATACCAGTTGTAGCAGAAGACTTTTTAGTGATTTCCAAGTAAGGCAACAGCAAGTTAGATACTTAAGACTTTCTTGTATTATAGCTGTGATATAATATTTAAACCTGTAGTGAAAAAATATGTCCTGCATGGTAAGAGGATACAAGCAAAGTTACCCTAGTTTCAGAATGTGTTGTTTTTTAATGACTGTATTTGTTATTTTTAATTTCCTGATTTCTTTTCCACAATTCTTTTCCTTTCTAAACAATGTAAAGGGAAGAAAAATTAACTTCCTTTTGTGAAATATAAGTACTCTGTTTACTTTTGGAAAAGCTTTGTTTAAATTTATTATTTTTTTTTTTAAAGGGGGGGTAAACATGTGGATGTGTGTATGTTTTAACGCTCATTTTGAGAAACTTTAATCTCAACACTTCTAATATTGGCAGTCTGGTATTCATTGTAACTATAATAGGTTATTTCATGCTGCTTCTCTTTATATTCATGGTTATGATACTGAAATGTTAAGACCACACACAGACAGCAAAGTCTCTAGCCACTTACGCATGTAAACAGTCTGGCTTTTTACAAAGTGGAAAAATATTTCTTGTGCACTATTTTAACATGATCAGCATGTTAAGGCTCAAGCTGCAACTGTGTCAACATTTCTTTGGCTGTAACCATTAATTCTGTAGCCTCTTGATAATATGTAAAATGTGAAACTGGTTTGTTTACTACTGGGACTTGTCAGCAATTACTGTCTGCATTTAGCTTAGTACTTTCAAATAGATAATAGATCAAAGAATTATTTTTGCATCATCGTTCTGGTTTTAGAAAAACAAAGGTTTTCTTGGTTTTATTTTTCAGCTGCCTTTGGGCACTTTAAAGAGATGTTTGAGCCATAAATTTCATAAATACTTTTCTTATGTATGTTGGTAGGCAAAGGCACAATGTATTGAACAAGATTCTGTAACCACTATTTTATATGAATTTGTCTGTAGAGACGGGAACATAGATCTCTTTCAGGCCGCGATTATCTGAAGATCCGACATGACTTCACCCCAGCTAGGATTTTTTCTTTTATTTATTTTTGTATTTGATGCATGTTTTCAGCATTCTTACCGTTATGAACTGCAAGTGTAGTGGTCACACATTTAATATCAATGCACCATATCATCTTCATCACAAAGAATTGTGAAGACTGCAAGAACTAATAGACTGTTCTTCATTTCTTTATAGTATGAGCCTGATAAGGTTAAGGATATCTGTAAAAGTTGTTATATATGTGTATATATATATATAATTTTTAGACATAGCATCTAGTCTAATAAATTTTGTCATTTCTTTCATGCCTATTCTCATCGTATTTATTAATAAATATTAATTTCAGCATATCAATGAGTGTTTACAGTTAATGAAAAGGTGGATGACAGTTTATTAAGTGGTCATTGCGTTAGTTGAACAAAGCTTAAGTGCTGCATTATACAAAAATAATAATCTTAAAGTATAGGATTTTGTTTCTCTTCCAGCTACTTTGAGAATTTGTCCAAACAATGAACTTAACCTTTATAGCAAAAAAAAAAAAAGACTGAGGAATTTTGTAAGCATTTTTGTAAATACGCGTACCATACATGAAATTAAGTTGATTTATCTGAGGATCGCTTTCTATTTTCAGCATAGCTGTAGACTGACAATTTCAATGAATCCCCCTTCTTCATCTTTAACTTACGCAGGCACTCTACAAAGAGAAATGCAAGGAGCATTTGAGCTGTCCTTTTTTCCATTCATGATGAATAAGAAAGCCACTCTCTTATTTTAATTCCATTACTTTGGAGTCAAATGGAATATTAAACTGTATCCTAGTCTTCTCTGCAATTTTTAGTACATCACTATTCTGTAGATGATTTGTCTTGAAAATATGGCATTACTAGACATATCTACAGAACTTCAGTAAGTGGGAGCCTTTTTACTTAGAAGTAGGCTGTATAACAACTAAATAAAATTTTCCACTACTTCTGAGAACGCTGCTATTAATTAATTCCATGATCTCTGAGGCACTTGGTTAAAATATTTCACCTGAGCTTTTCTTATATGCTTATGAAAATCTAAAGTACTTGTTTTCCTGTAAGTGCTTTATTGAAATGAGATTGAACTGACAGCACAGTACGGACTACACACCAATCCATTACAGAATAAGACTGCCACGTTAAAATCTCAAAATCAGACAGAATAGCAATATGGATGAACTAAATTATTAGGTGGAAAATCAAATTTAGGGGTATTCTGCTGATAGAATAAGGAATGATAAGGATCTCTTAAAAGGCGAGTCCATTATTTTGGAGTCACTATTATAAAATATTTCATAAATGTATCACTATTATTATATGATTTTATGAAGCTTTTTGTTTGTAGATCACTATCTTTTCTTTTTTAAGACTTATATGCTCTTTGCTGGTTAAATTTTGCTACCATTACTGAATATCATTCAGACCAGATGATTTGTAACTGCTAAAATTAGAATGAATCTTTTTCCAGTAAAAACTAAAAAGATACCATTTTCCCAAACAGCATATCGAAAAAGATGATCATTGTGTTTCGTTGTTCTTGTTCAGCTGTCTGGCCCAGATGAATTTCCTTTGATGGGAAAATGATAAAAATAAAGTGAGACAGCAAATTATTTTTATTTGTTGGTTAGAACTGTATTCCTAATAGTTTTATTTTCTAGTGTTTAAGCATCCAAATAGATTTGCAAATGTTGTGCAAAGTATCTGTTTAGTACAGCAATGGGAACGCAAACTTTTTTTCCAGACTCAATAGATCTTCTAGCTGTATGTTATGGCATAGTAAAGGGACTTTGAAAAACTGCTCTTAACTGTTTTTTTCCACCCAATTTTAACTGATAACATGCTTGGCCTCATCAACAGATGCCCATAATGCATTCAGTTTATATGTATTATATATACTAATACCTATATTTTTTCAGAAGTTAATTTCTTACTTATTGTTCCCTGCAAATGGTTTGGGGAAGAAAAAAAAACCTACCAGCTATGTATTATTGTATTTTTTATGATACCAAATCACAAGCTTTAGGAAGTGACAAATTGCAGGTTGAGTTTTGTGATGAACCCTTTGCCACTACTTTGAGAAACATGCTCTCTAAGTTTTACACATCTGGGAAAAATCAGTTTACATTTGTTGGTGGAAAAGCCTTCAATACCTAGTTAAGAAATCCCTCTGAGAAAAAAAATCTCAGTAGAGGACCTTGAATCTCAGTATTGCCCCCCGTTTGACTGCAGACAATCCTGAATAAAGATGGAATCTGTTTTGAAAGCCAAGAGGAGAAACTCTAGGGCACTAAGGGATGTGGCTTAGCGGTGAGACTTGCTAGGTCACGTTGATGGTTGGACTTGACAATCTTGAAGGTCTTTTCCAACCTAAATGATTCTGTGATTCTACATGGTGGGATGGCTTATTTAAGGGAGCAGGAACAAGGAGGAGAATGATGTACATGATCAGTGGAGCAGAGATGTGTAGGTAGAGTCAAACTGAAAGCTGAATAATAAAAGGTGTAACGGCAGAGTAACAGATCTCCTGATCTCCCTTTCTTTTTCCAAAGTATGGAGTAGGGGGAGTAAAACGGGAATTAGTATAGTAGTTTGATCATGAGATAAGGATTAGGAGTAATAAGCGAGATCCAAACTGATGGAAAGTCTTGAGTGACAAGATTTTTTGGGGGTGGGGGGCGAGGGGGGCATGAGATTGCTTTTGCCAACTGGGAACAGGGATGAGATTAGGAAAGTCTAGATGTTAGTGTCATTTTGGGGAGATGATGGTGGCAGTCATCTGCTTTATAGTCTGTGCTCTACTTTGCACCATAGAAGGAAAACCTGAGGTCCCTGGAGTCAGTCAAAAAATGTTTTATCCTTCTCTAGTACTAATCTAAAGTACGGATAATGTTTTAAGGTAGGTTAATTGTATTGGTTCAGTTGGCAGAGACTTCTGTGGTGCTTCCCATTCTGCTAATTTCCCTGTGGGAGTCAACATGTCACCATATGGTAGGTTTTACTTAATCAGTTCTCAGCCTGTCCTTACCAAGGTTGTAGAGAGAAACTGTTAAATGTAACTCATTTACCTGCAGTTACTGGTCTTTTTGGACGTTTCTCTGTAGTATATTGTGGTTGTGTTTTTAATACATCACTGGCTCACTGTAAGCGCTTTTTTTTTTTTACAAAGAGATGAATAATAATTGTGTAAGGCAGTTTGAGCTGGAAAAGGTAAAGTTCACTTCACTGTGGTGTTCTTAGAGGAGTAAGTCTTTAAAGGTGTACTTAACTAGAATATAGGTAAATTATCCTAGCAGTCCATTTTCCAAGACTTTATTAGAAAGGCCAGGCCTGTTCTCGAAAGTTTTCTCCTAGATATTGCTATTCTTAATCAGTTAATGGGGGATGAAATAAATCCTCACCCCCACAAAAAAAAAAAAAAGTCAAAACCTCTTATAACACAGGAAATCTGTAAGAATAGATTTTTTTAAAAAATTCTCATCTACATTTCTATCAGGCCTAACATTTTATCTCATTTTATCTAAAAGTGTGTACATCTCTCTTGATCTCTTTTAAATACTTGTGTGTTTGCCCAAATGTTTCAAAAGATGTTCAGCTGATGAAATTGCAGGGATATTTGAAGGCTATAGTTTTTCATTTAATTTTTCTGAAGCATTTTATATGTAATTATGTTTTATGAGAAGCTATTTACCAAATGCTAGCAATGACTATTTTTTTTTTGCTAGTCATGCATATTCAGCCATTCATCATTAGTGTATGGGTTCAAAAAGATGTAACTTTTGCTAAGCTCAGGATGACTGTTATCTGCTAATTTTTAGATCAATTACTTCCGAACATCTTCAGCCTAATGAAGCAAGGTTGAAGGCTGTATTGAAAAACTTTAAAGCCTGCAAGATTTGGAGCATCTACCACTTTTATCATGTGGTAATCGTTAATATTAATGAATGTAAATGTTTCCACACCCTGGTCTTTAGTGTTCTCTTTGATGTTAATTACTTTGCAGTAGATCGCATAAATCCAGTCTTTGTGTCTGACAAGTAAGGGAATATGTCCTCTTATAAATTAACTATGTCCCTTAGCAACATAGTAGGCCTTATTAGTTGATTAGTAACACACATTTTTTTGCTGTGTCTGCTACATACAAATATTTGTCCTTCTATGTTTTTCTTAAAACTCTGAATAGATATTTGTTAATAAATTCAAGCAAAAAAAAAAAGATATACATGGGTATATTTTCAGACACGTTAAAGCGGTATTTTTTTCTTCTTCTTAGTAATGTGACACAGATAAAATGGACAGTATGTTCACTTGTTCCTGTCTCTGTTGTTCTCCGTGATCCTGACATCCAGGAACTGTAATCTATCCTGAGCTGTCATCTGTTTTTTCATTCCTTTTAACAAAGACAGACTAGCACACTATCCCTTTTTTAATTAAAAAAAAAAAAAAAGCTATTGCTTTCTAAAGAGTAATTCCCCTTAAATGTGTTTTTTTTTTCTGTTGAAATCCAAGGAAAAACACACACACACACATATATATATGTGTATATATATATATTTTTTTACTTTGCAAAAGTGTCCTCTTTCCTTTGTTGGCTCATTAAATAGATGCAGACATGTAGGAACTGAAAACTCAGCCGTAACAGTCTAGCTTTGCAGATATTGTTGAAGACCCTTAGTTGTCATGGTGTTACCCGCTGTTATTTTCCATAGGTGATATTTGGACCAAATACAAACGTTCATCTTTTCCTTTACCTCCTGTGATTTTCATTCTTGGAATTGTGCAATGGCTGTAGCTCTTTTAACGTTGAAGGTGTATTATATTAGTTGCATCAATCTTCATGTATTTCAGTATATTTCTAACTACTGAGGCATTACCTAAGCACTATCAGAAATATTTTGCAGTATATTAAAAGGACTTTCCATCTTGCCAACCTGTCTTTTTGAACTTTGTGGGCTTCTAATAAGATGGGTGCAGGTGAATATTGTTAAGGAAGAAAAGAAACTTTCAGACCTGTAACATGATCTATCTGTTGGAAGAATGTTTCATGGATCTCTTTATCTCTGCCCACAGAGGGCAAAACCTTTACAAAGGAAGCTACTGTTGCGCTGCTTTTCTTCCAAAGGGGAAGTGTGTTCCCCCCAAAATGACCCTGAAATTCATGGCTGAATGTCTTGAGGAAAACACAAGTGGATTTATTCCGCTGAAGCTGATTGCAAACCTTTCAAATGTTGGAGCTGCTTATTTTTTTTTTGAGACTTTTGTTCATCTATTCAGAAATGTGAAACCTGTAAAGGATCTACTTGTTTTTACAGATCAACAAGTTTAAGATCCTAAAGGATGGATTTTGTTCTCGAGTACAGCATGTCATCTCTAAGTCTCTGTAAGCCTTTTATACACGTATGCATAAATGTTATGATGGCAGAATTTGATGCTGTTTTTTTTTTTCTTAAAAGTCTATTCATTTTCATCATTGGTGCTGTTGGTATGATCTGCTTCTGTAGCTGAGACCAATTTTGCATGACAGTCATTTAAAAAAAACAAAACAAATACATATAGGAAACTCTGTTTGTTAAAAGTAATTGTGAAAACAAGTTGATTAAACATAACACACCGCTGTAAAAACTGTAGTCTTTAAAGAAAACAACTTAATAAAAATAATGGCTTCTGTTTATGCCATATTGATCTGTGGTCCTGCTGTTTATGTAGGACTAAAAGCACTATTGGCAGATATGGTTTAAGTATGTAGATTCTTGGCAGATTTTATTCTAAAACCTCCAATGCTTTCTTGTAATATTAAGCTGTAAAGAATAGCTGCTTTAAATATCCTTCATTTCCCATGCATACTGAGTGCAAGTGCTTTTTAAAAATCCCTGCAAAATAATAAAAATAAAAAAAATCTTGCAGTGTTAAAGCTTCAATGGAAAAAAATCTGAAAGGTTACATTTCTTATATACTTTTGTGCTTCCTCTGAAATAAAAACTTTCCCAAATGGTCAATGCAGTGTACTGAATGTGACCAGTAATTTCATGTAAGCATTTAAGTTCACAGCCCCCATCAGAATTCCTTGCTTGGGTATCGGATTCTTTGCAAAGATATTTTCATTTTTTGCCACTATCTTTATGCTATTAAATGAATGTAAGTTGAGGGTAAGTTTATCTGCAAGGTCATAGTGAAACTTAAAACTTGATGTAGAAAGTATACTTACCAAGGTTGGAACTAGAAATAAACCGACAAAGAAAAGTATATGGCCATACTGCTAGTTATAAATTAAGTGTCAAGGTTTCAAATCTGGGAAAGTATCATCAGAATTTATAAAGTTCTAGTTAAATAGTCCATTCTCCTCACTTCAGACATCTGTTACTGGTTATTGTTTGAGTGACCACCGTGTACATTATACAAAAAGGAATGTGTTTTTTGTAAGATCTCTGCTAATGTGGTAGATAAAATCCTAGCGTTTGATAGCAGTGCCAAAGGGCAAAGAGGTGCTGAACAATATTCCTCATCTTTACCATAACTTTCCTTCCTGGAAAAACAGGCTTTGACAGTGGGAAAATGAAGACAGAGATAAGGAGAGGTGGAAAGAAGCTTGGGAACTGAGAATGATATAGACCAGAACTGTACTTCAGCAAGCAGGGGAAAAAAGTCTTTTCTTACACTGATGGCACCAATATATTTTTTGTTGTTGTTGTTGATTACAAATCTGAGTTATATGTCCTTGATATGGTAATAAATTAAAAGGACTTGCAAGTTAAGAAACAGTTGTCTTTCTTGGCATGTAATGTAGGCTGGGTCTGGTTTTCACTTCTCTGGCAACTGATCATTGTTTAAAGAAAAATGCACTGTTCTTATTAAATCAGAATGCTATGTTGCTCTCAATTTTTAAGATCTTTAAGGTTTGAGAACATTTTTCAGAGGGGCAAAATTGGAACTGATGAAAGCAATACCTCTTGCAGGATATGAAGCAGCTGGCAGTGGTGGTTATCTTGTTTTTACTGTTTGTGGGCATTAAATTGCAATGCAGCAGGTAGCAATGCTTGTTGCTTGTAAATCATATTTCTTTTCCCCTTACAGAGCTAAGCAGGTAGGTGCAGAGTATGGGCAATTAGTTGCACTGAGGATATAAGTAAGTCAGTTTTATTTTACAGTTTTAATAAGTTGCTGGATTGACATAGCCATGGCAGTTAACCAAGATTTAGTTCAGATGACATCTTAGATGCTCTTTATTAGCATATCTTATTTTACTGAGCTGCTTTCTTCTGTAAGTTTTTCTACAGCCTCCACCCATTTAGAAGATACATTAAGGAGGGAGGTATTGTGGCCTTGGTTAGTCATGAAGAAAGTCTTAAATGAAGAATTTAAAGTAGTGAGAAATACTGTGAAGCGTTAGAAGACCTATGGCACTTTTTTATAATGTACATAATAATAGAGCAAAGAGTGAAATAATCTGTTAAATGTAGAAATACGTATCTTTAGCTAGAATGTGATTAAAATAAAAAAGGGACCATTTTATGTGAGAATATTCTCTTATATACAGGAGAATGTTGTGTGTTTTTTTTTTCCAGTTTGGTTTAACTGTAGGGGGAATCTGGGAGCTGAGTGAAGCAGAATCAGTATGAGAGAGGAGAAGGAGAGAGGGAATCATGCTCAGCCAGTGCTATGTGCACAGCAGGAGAGAGTACTAAGACATTTGTAGAGTTTTGCTATTTACTGAGATGTCATTAAAAGCTGAAATTTTTGAAGCAGACACATTTACTTTGAAAATTCAGCTGTAAAAGAGTCCATGGGTTTTAATATAGTTTAGCAGATCTTGTTCTTTTTAAACTTCCTCAGTCCCATGTTTTAGACAGTGCCACATATGATAGGACTAGTACCTCTGTTAGATCAATGTCTAACCCTTATAGTACACAGATTAGCATAAGCCCCATTAAGGTAGAATTATTGAATATGTATTTTTGTGTAGTACGTAGGGGGAAAAAATCAAAACACAGTTTGTAAAGCAAAGTCATGCATCACAGCCTACTGGCTTCTTTATAGGATCCAGTGAGTGTAATGAACAGGGAAATGCGGTTGCTGTAACCCACTTATTTTCCCTGAATATGGTTAGCAAGGTGCTTCACTGAAGTTGCTTTAAACGAGCTAAAAAAGAAGGTCCTTAAATAGATTACCTGGCTAGTGGATAAAGGGAGAAGGAGTCAAACAGGGAACTCTGGGGCAGATGCTGTTTGTCAGTGATCTGAAAAGGGAGCTGAATAGCAAAGACTTGCAATGAAGTGTTTGAAAAAAATCTCAGTATTTAGTGGCTGTACTATAAAATGACAGGTGAATAAGTAAAGGTGATGTCTTGGAGTGAGGGAGAACAACTTGTGCACATGGATGCTGGGTCCTGAACAACTTATCACCACACAGGAGTGAGTTCTTAAAGTTTATAATTTCTGAAATCATCAGCTTAATTCACTGCAGTGTTTTAAAACAAAGTAAGTTTTGGGAATTATTAGGAACAGAATGAAGGAAACATAAGTTATACCATCACTGAGCCATGGTGCAAACTGAGGGCATGTCTACTTTTTATACCCTGTGTATGTTTATAGCTCTCCTTAGTGAAACTAAGAATTACTAAGAGGTGTGGAACTTCTTCAATATAAGGAACAATTTATTACACTTCAGCCTGGAAGAGAGACAGCTGGAGGTGAGAAAAATAGTGGTCTGTTAAATTATGATGGCACCATGCATGGCGTTATGTTCTAATTTAACAACCGAGTGCATTAAATGAAACCATGGTAATTTTGAAATGAGCTAGGAGATATAGTTCCTCATGCATGTGAGATTGGTTTGTGGGACTATGTGCCCAAGAACGTTGTGGATGCAAAAAATTGAGTTTTACAAACTAGTTTGACAAATTCTGGGAGAAAACAATCACCGAGGACTTCTAAATACAAACACAGGCTGAAGAACCCTGCAACCTCATATTACTGAGCATCTAATACGTCTACTGAGGAAAGTATTATTATTTGCTTATTTCTTTTAAATCTGTAAGCATATGCTAGCCACTGTCAGACACAGGATATGGTTCACTGTGGACCTCTGGGTTGAACCAATATAACTTTTTATATATTTAAAGTATATGTTTTGTTACATAAAATCAACGCTATTTATCATTTTAAGTGATTTTAGTGTTTTCCTTGTGTGTTAGGATTGCTGCTAATTAACACTGGAACTCGACTTTTATAAACAGAATTGTGGGAAATATTTCCCACATATTTCCAATTAGTAACATAATCCATGGGACATTTGGGAAAAAAAATGCTTTGAAATTTAAAACTTCAACTTTTTAAAAATGCATTTCCAAATACCCTTTTTAAAAATGCATTTCCAAATACCCTTTTTAAAAATGCATTTCCAAATACCAGTTGATATCCTAGGTACTGATAGCATTTTTAATATTACTAAGTTCTGTCCTTTTTCTTTTTTGAAGCTACATCTTTTTTAAGCTCAACAAAATAGAGAAGTCTTTAGACTAAATCAGTGTCGTTCCCCCCCCCCCCCCCCCCCCAAAAAATAGGACTTCTCTGAAATCCTGGAAGCATGTTGTTTCTATTATACTTTATAATAGGTGAAAATGAGCAATGTGTTACCCAGATTCTCTGTACATTGTATTAAAATCAGTGTTTTCTCTTGGGTGTTTATTACTTAATTGACCACATGTGAATGAAATACCTATCAGTGTGTTTAGTGTGAAAAAGAATTACAGAAACGGACAAAAACAGTTATAGATTAGGCTATGCTCCTGGAAAGTACTGAGTTTCTTTACTTCTGTGTTTATTCAGTGTTTGTTTTCTTATTAAAAACATTCACACAGAGTTTAGATAATCTTTCCTCTAGTGGAGGAGACTTAAGTAGATTAACAAGTTTTTACAGACCTGTCAAGGAGAAGCGGTAGGTACTCCTCCCAGCCCCAGTCGGAGAAACTGAGTTGTAGAAAGATAATTTTCAGGAGTCTTTTTTTATTTTTGTTTCAAATTCTTGATGTGCCTGTTGGGTGCATGTAAATACTCATGAATATGTGTACTATTAATGCGGTGCACACCTGCCTTCATTATAGGTAGGTGATGTGTTACTGAGCCCCTCCTGAAGGCCTAATGGCAGAACACAGGTGTACTTTGTCAGCTGCATCTGATTTAAGCTAAGATATGGTCACCTGCCACCTGCTTTTCATTGCTCTGCTCTCCTACCCGAGGTTGACACTTGGGTGTGCTAGGATCGATATGTGAATAGACATTCCCTATTTGTTTCTATCAAAAGTTTCTGATTTAACTCAGTAGCTTTTAGTATGCCCTTTAAAACAGGCATTGTATCAGAAGCAGTTTAGTTAGGGGTCAGCTGTGCCCATTCTGTCCTGGAAGCAGTAACTTAGGGCAGAAGCAAGGTGGAAGAAGCATGGGCGAGGAGGGATAAATGGGGAAATGAGCAGCCTGTCTGGTGACAGCATGTCTGCCAGGAACCTGGGGACCTTCCACCACTCATTCTTACTCATCAGTAACTCCTCAGTGTTCAATTATGGTAACATTTTAGAAGTTTTTATAAATCAGGCGTTGCTACTTTTCTTTTTTCTTCATTTTTGTTTTTATTTATGCATAAAGTCTGTTTATTATACAGTCTATTCAATGGCAGATGAAAGCCTTTTTTACTGGAACACTCAGGAAAGAAAAATACATATTCCTTTGCTTTGTAGCTGGTAATTTCTTGCAGTTTTTGTTGATCTGTTTTCATTTGGAGATACTGTGTATCCTCCATCCATTTGATTCTGCTTTTTCAGGGTAAGATTTAGTGTCCCTTGTTTACTCTATTGTATGTTTGCAGATACTGTTGATTATTTTGTTGACCTTTCCTATATTTTATGGTGGCTAAATATGCTACCACTTGATTTAAGGGTTTTGTCCAAAGGAGGTGTCTTCAGTAATGCGCCATTTTCAGAAGTGAATCACTTCTTATTTGTTACGTTATTTCTGGAAAAGCTTTCATGCAGTTCTGAAACTTTCCTGGCTTAGTTTTATTTGAAAGACAAATTAGTTTAAAATGCAGTTTAAAAAAAAATGTTTTTTATGCGCTTGGAAAATGTAACATTTCAACTACTTAAGCAAATTTAACAACATTAAGAAATCCTTTTAATTTGGATTGCTAGTCCTTTTTGCAAATAAAAAATTCTTTGGCTTTATGTATTTGTCTTAAAGCCGGAGCATGTGTAATCAATGTATCTTTAATCTGGTAAGTTATTTTGGCATCAGGATTTAACATCTGCAAATATTTTATATTGAAACATGGACTGCAGATGTTCGTTTTTCTGTTGCCTCCTGCTTCCCCCTCAAGTAGTTGCCTGCTGCGGTAGGTAACATCTTCATAAGAGGGAGGGAAGGAAGTAAATTTTAGTGCAGGTGAGACCTTGTCTCTTAGTATAAAAAGGAATCAGAGGCTTTGTGAAATAGTTGCAAAGTTAGGGAACGTGGAATGATTTCCTGCTTGGGTCCTGCCCTCGCTTCCTTGTTCTGTTTTTATGAGAGGGAAGTCAGCCCATCCCTGCAGCTGTTGTACAATGAGCTCGAGAAATATCTTATGGGATGCATCATGTGCTTGGGAGCTGCTGCTCCCTTCATCTTAGTAACGTGTGCGCTACCTTCCCAAACAAACACTGGACTTTTGCTCTTTTATCTCCTGTTCACTTTACAAGAACTATGTAAGTAGTGTTCTACATGGTACCCAGTGTCTGGATTGATCTCACGCAGTTTACATCAAAAGATATTTGAGATGGTGTCTTTTTACTTTAATTTTTATTGTACTTAATTTTCTTGTCATGACTAGAATATGCAGAAACACGAAATCAGGTGGCAGATTACTAAGCTCCTTAGCCATCCTGCATGGTGTTTTATTCCATATACTTAATAAATGCATCAGTAGCTTGCCAATATGTATGTGAAAATCTTTTCTTATACTTCAAAGCTTGGCTTGTTAATATTAAAATACAGTATGTAAAGTGTATATTTAGAAAAGCTGTGAAAAATATTTAACAAGTTAAATGTCTGAAACGGGCACTTAGGTATTTTTAATTGCTGGCTGTAATTTCTCTAGAAAATTATATGGTCACTTTACAATTTCTAGGTTAGTCACCCTGCTGTTTCTTAGCAGGCCTCTAATAAGCAAACCCTTTAATATGTTGTGAAACTCCAATCATTCTAGTTATTTTAACCAATCACTAGACCTGTGTTGGTTAGAAATAGCTAATTTGAAATTCAATTTAGTTACTATGATGAAGTGTGTTAGAAGTTGATAATGAACTACATGTGTTTATGATCTACAGTGCTGAAAACAATGATCGTTGTGTTACGTCAATGCTTAATATGACGATACCTTCTACTGTTTTATCTGATCATCAATACAAAATGAATGAATTCAGCTATGCAGAGCTCTTCGTGTAGGGTACTCGCTAGATTCTTTATCTTTTCCTGAGTAAGAAACTAAATCCCGGCATTGACTTTGTAGGACCACAAAGGTTGTGTCAAATTCCAGTTCGGTACTGCAGTGACACAGCCATTCTCATCGTGAGTTGCTTTCATAACACCAAACTTATATTGTCAATAATACCTTAGGGTGAGAGCTGGTAAGGTAGCTCTCACCTTATCTGCACCCACTTACCAAAGATCAACTGATACACAGTAATATGCTATCCTGTGTCACCCTATTGATTTGTCCAAGCCCTAAAAAATGTCCTTAATATTTACAGATAAAAAATAATTTCATGTAGATTAAAAGTGAACTTGTTTAGCTATCCAGTTACCATGGGCTCCCATGCCCCCCTCCCAGTAAACCAAAGTGTCAGAAATGCAGGTTGCTGCAGAGACGAGTACTTTGTCATGGCCTGCTAGCTATGATTCTAAAGATGCCAGAGTATTTATAATACTATTTCACGACAAAAGGGTGAAAGCAGCTTGTTGGAATCTCGAATTATCTTTCTATTATCTTGAACAAATACTGTGCTGCTATTTCTGTTTTTCTGGATCAGTTCTGCCACAGGCAGGGACATGGTATATATTCTTTCAAAACAACATTGAGATTGCACTGTTACTTGGAGACTTTGCCCTGAGGAAAAACTCGCTTTTTGCAATTGTTTGAGCTCCGGCTACATGACTCCTTTCAATATGTAGGCTACAAAACCTCCTACGGAATTGGGACCAGACCAGCATAGATTGACAACCTAAATTAACCTTAATTCTCTCATGCAATTTAGGCCTCTTTTTCAACATTGTACCTGATAGAGCAGTTCTCCAAGACCAGTTCAGATGTTTAGATTAAGTAATGACTGCTTAGCCTGACTTCGGATAATGAACTGAAGGGCTCTGTTTGCACTGAAATGTTCTTGCATTGCTTTAAAAAAAAAAAAAAAAAAAAAAAAAAAAAAAAAAAAAAAAAACAAAAAAAACAAAGAAAAAAACCCATGCAAATGCTGTTGTTTTACCATGGCAAATACTTAGGGTGTTCTTGAAGGAGTTGTGCTGATTTAATCTTCTGATTTGGGTTGATCTCATAATTATGTGCTTTAACAACAGCACGTTAGTCCTTAATTTGAGAGTCACCATTATAACATACAACTCCATTATAATACACAGCTCCATCAGATTTGAAACTGCTTAGATTTCTTTTTGCTTTTCTAGCAGACCACTGCTCCCAAAAGCTTGTTTTAAAGGCTTGTTCTCTGCTTGCACCTCCATGGTGGCGTGGGAACCCCTGCACATGGTCTCAGTACTCCTATAGCTCATTGAATTTTCAGGTGCTTGTTTTTCCTTCACTAAAACACCAGCAGATTGAATCTTTGAGGATAGACCTTCAAGTTAGAAGAATGCACTGAAACGCACAGTCATTGCTGTTGATCTGTTTTTTCCCTTTTTATTGTTGGAGAGTGATCCCACAGATTTTGAAAGCGAGGGATGAAGGAGATGTACGTGTTAGCTGGTCACCAGAATCCATCTTTAATCCATCTTTGTCAAAACTTTTTAAAACTCTCGTAAATAGGGTCCCATTTGAGATTTCCAAAGAGCAGTCTGGTTGTTTGCTGGACAGTCAGGAGACCAGTCAGCACACAGCCCAAGTGCCATAAAGTCTTCTGATTCACAGCAGAGCATGCTCTGTGGGCATAGGTTTCTAGTTGCTCTTTTAGTTGTGCAGATCTTCCATCTCTTCCCCTTTTTGTGATTCAGGATCCTGTAATCCAGTTTTGCAAGTAGTACAAGCAGCTGTGGATCCCCCTATAATATAGCGAATGGCTCAGCTTTGAGCACATTTTGGGTTAGAACTCATCTCCTCAGAAGCATGCAATATTTACTAAAAACAACCTCACAAGCTTTGCAAAATTTCCAGAACCAATGGATCATTATTTAGAAAAGATCAAAAGCAGATGAGTATTTTCTTCCTGGTTTCATTTATTAAATCTCTACCATTCCAAAGAATGGCCTTGAAATTTCTGATGTCAGGTGTCCCCAGATCTCCTCTGCTCCCATACAGGTGTCAGCAGCAGTGATGGCATACACAGCTATCCTGAGCCATGTGTTTGTGCAGGTTGAGGCATTTGCTTGGAAAGTATATCCTATGCTTTGGGAAACTCTTTATATTGGTTTGAATCATAGTACCCCATTGATACACTTAAAAATGAAAGATGAATTAACTTTGTATAATGACAAATACAAAAACACTCCTGTGCTGTACGCTCACTTACTTAAATGATTTTTGCCTGTTGCTCTTGTTCCAGAAGAGAAAAAGTGTCACAATACTGAAAATTATTTTTGTTGATGTGTAAGCAAAAGTAAAACTTGTCACTTTGTTTGGAGTCAGAAAAGTAAAGGAGAACAAACTTTTTCTTCTAAGAAAAAATGGAAAAAGTGAAAATAGCATCCATGTATTGCCGTGATATATTTGGCAGAGACCAATACAATGCTTAATTATACTTAATGCAGTAGATTTTTGAACTGGCGTAATTGAACTTGGAACATTCGATTTTAGAAAGAATTTGGAAAGAATGGAATACATTAGGAATATTTTTCTGGTTATTATAAGAGAAGATTATAATCTCAAGCTTCTTACCATTTATTTTCACAATATCTCTTAGCCATGCTTTTGCCACATGGAGACTGTTGATACCCTCTGTCTGTGATGTCCTTGGTAGCCCTTTCCAGCATTGCGATGTTTTTTGGTGGTCATCAGGGTCTAGTCTAATTATTTTTTAAACTATTGACATAATCTGAATATGAAATAAAATTATCTCTAACTAGATACCTCAATTTTCTGGGAAGTTAAAAAGATGAGGAAGAAAGACTCCCCGTATGCTTAGCCTAGAGAATTGGAAGTTTTACAGCGTATGGCATGCTTCTCTACAAGTGGAACTGAGAAATGCGCTTCAAAATTGCTTTTAATCAATATTGATTATAAACAAAGCAAGGCTTATAGGGAATGATATTGTCTTGCTCTAGACCAATTAATGTAACAAATTCCTTGAGCTTCTGGGACTACAAAAACCACTCTGATGTGAAGCAAAGGCACAAAGCACAGGCTAACTGCTACCCTTAGGCTGATGGTGTCACCTGTGTTTGCAGCTGTCCTGGAAAGGGGAAGCATGTGTGACAGTTGCAGCCAGGCTCCCTCCTGCCCGCCCGCCCCCAAAGGCTAGCCAAAGACTGTGTGTTTCCTTTTTAACCAGGCGTCAATTAATCCTGACCTCCAGCCCGCATTTGTAAAATAATTACAGAAATGGGAAATGCTAATGTGTCTTGGGAGGCTGGCTCTCCGTTCCTGTCTGGACTAATGATAGAGTACATTTGGAATGATGTAGCTGAGTATAAAATCAGCATGCATCCCAAATATTTTGTTTATAATGACTGTTTTTAGGTTATTAAAAGCAATCCAATTTCAAGAAATGAGAGTCCCGATGTAGGGAGCAGTCTTACTGTAAAGATGAGCATGGCAATAAGTATCTGTTTGGGTTTATCTACTTGTAATCCATCTAATATCTGATTATCCCAGGCCAAGGTTTTAACGGGTTAGAAGAAGATGGCTTTCCTTGACAGAGTTACCACTTTGCATTGGTATTCATTCAGTTTACATTACGTGCCTGGTTATCTTTTCCATTTGCAGAATCTATGAAGTGTTTGATGTATTTGTATAAACAGTTTGATTCCAGAAAATATGTTCTGAATTGAATACCATTACTGTAGAACAGTGCACTGACAACATTCTGAGACAATTTAAAACCCTATGTTTAATAACAGTGAATGATATTAGGCTGTTATGGTGAGTACATTAACATCAGGAAAATCAGCTTGTGAAAATGAAGAGTTTTGAATTCCAGAATTATGGAGGATATCGAATTGGCAAATCTGTTTCTGTCTTTAATTTTACAGTAAAATGTTATTCTAGTGATTCTTGACAAAAGTGTTTCTCGTCAAATCAGGTGTGTTCAGGTCTCAGTTTTGAGAACTGCATCTCAAAATCATTTCCAGTACAAATTTTGAGATAAGTTGAAAATAAAATTAAATAATAATTAAAAAAAAAAACAAAACCTGTTTTAGTTTGCCTTTCAGTTTACATCACTTAAGAGTGGTGAGTTGCTTCTTGCAGCCACAATGACTGGAAATGCTGCATTTTTCTCCAAAATAAAAGCTAGTATTTTCAGGGAATTATGTCTTCAGAGTAAAAATAAAAGTTATTTAGAAACCTTTATACGAACACCAGATCTATTAACATAAGCACTGTACACCTTTCTTCCCATTTCCTCCATTCTCCAGTTATTTTGTATTGAAATTTAGTCTGTACAGGGAACTCTTCGTTTGTGCTGGAGCAGCCAAAACTGTATTGAGCTGCTTAGTGTAAATATCACCTGTAAAGCTGTATCGTGTGGAGAAACATAGAGTATAAATAAAGGTGTAGGGTATAAAGTGCTTTGTATAATGTCAGCGTGCAAAGGCGTCTACATAGGAGCTTTGTTTGTATCATGTTCAGGGCTTAGGAGAAATAGCAGTTCACAAGACCCAGCATGATCTGCTTGTACTCTTACTCCCCTTACTCTTTTTTATCTGGGGCAGTTATGATTCCTTGTGTCTACAGCTCCTCTACCTGAGTGGGGAAACAGTTGGGTTTTTGATGTTGACATAGTTCCAGGTACGGTGTCCACAAGAAGAGTGCTCCAAAACTCCAAGGGATAGAAGTCTTCCATTAAGAAAACTCATCTATTACAAAATTTACGCACTATTCATGCATATTTGGTTTTCTTTGAAGTATTACAAATGTTTGGTTGGTTTCTAATGTTTTAAGATATCTTGGAACTGTTTCAGCATATTATTTGAAATATGATTATTTTCTGTTTTCAAGTAGTTTCAGGATTGGTAAATGAAACAAATACTGCTATTCAAAGGAAAATAATGACAAACATTCTCACTGAAAACATGTCTATGCTGGCATGTGTATGCGTATATATCTACATACATCAGCATCTCTATCTATATAGGTAAATAAAGTTTCAGCAGTCAATACCAAATCATGTAAGTTAACATCTAGCATTAGATAACTGGAATTTTCTTGATGTATCAAGTACTTGTTTGTTGTAGTAAGTGCCAAACCATGAATAATGTACTGCCCTTCTCTTCCTATAATATGCAGTGGCTGTTAACTTTGATGTTCAGTAGTCAACTCAAAAATTTGCTGGAGCTGACTAATGATTCACCAGAGATTTTTGAGAGAGATTTTGCCATCAATTTAAAGCTGGGAGAGGTTTGCTATTGCAGCCATCTGGTAATTCTTGGGTCTCTGGGGAAAAGAGAAGCCTTTTGATAAAACAGATCAAAGCATTCTGGTCTTTCAGTGCCTGATACCTATAAGTAACTTAGAACTGATTTCACAATGCCAGTCTTATGTGCTAAACTCTTGCATTCTAGTTATGATACAATACTGATCGTGCATTATATTTTTAAAATATTTGAATAATTACATGATTCTGTTCATAGATAATTAAGTGAATTTAGTTACCTAAGTGTTTTGTAATCTCAGAAATATCTAATTTACTGGCTGTGCTGTCATGATTAGTAAGGATCATGCTTCAATCCTGTTGCTTTTTGTCTATACTAACTGCACAGGTAAGGAGACTCCCAAGGCTGTTCTTTTGCTATACCACAAGCCCAAGATGTAGATGTACCTTTTGGATTGTAGGTCATGTTCAACTGTACTGTAAGAATAAGTACCACACTATTTCTAGAAATAGTTGTGTTAGCACTTGGAGTTCTGGCATGGGCTATGCAGATGTTTGGCAGTGCAGAGCAAATACAGAAACTTAGGACAGGAATGAATGCTGCGACCTCCCCTTGAAATGAGACCAGTCTCACTCTGGATTGTACATACACATTTGAGACTTGTCTGGTATCTGGATGCTGTTTCTATTCCATGAGACATTCCAGATGTGCAATTGCCATGACCACATATGTCCAGTCTTCTCAAAGACAGTTTATTGCAGCACAACAGAGGCACAAGCAGCCAAAAGAGAATGGTGATGTTGGCTCTTACCTTGCAAGTTGTTTACTTCAAGGACGAATGAGATTTGGTGCTGTAGTACAGTAGAAGAAAGGGAATGCTTTGGCTTACAACGTACTGTACTTCTGCACGTGAAATGAGGCATTATTCTTTCGCTAGGGTGTGGTACGTATAGGGAGATGTGTTTGCACCTGATATACTGACAACCAGAAATAATTAAGTCTTATATATTGCTGTCCTCAATTAAGGCCTATTAAGGAATTTTAGAAATAGTTAACATGACTTGGGATATAGCCTGCATCATCCTAGCAATTTCATATTACAGTAATTGATAATTTAGTCTTGTTATCGTTTAACCATTCAAAGTATTGGCTAAATGACAGATGCCAATGAATATTCTTCAAACTTGCTGTTCCTTTTATTAGGTAATTTGGAAAGAGGAAAAGACTTTTAAAGAGGGTGAGGTTTTAAAGAATTACTAATTTTAGGATAGCTAATACAGTACTAAATTATCAGAAAATATAATGATGGGAATTTGGTGAGGAAATCGTTTATTTTTCATGTGGTAAATTTTGCCTGAACTCAGATTTTGAAGTGGCCTGTAGGTTAAAGTTCAGTGTGCTTGTGCTTGCTGTTATTGTTTAAATGTTTTAGTTAGCTACCCACGATGTGTCTGGCACCCTAATTTCTCATTAAATCCACAGACAATGGTGGTAAATTTGTAATTCTGTACTTTATAACCTTCCACAAGCTTTTATATGATGCCTGCTGTATTGCTGAATCAGATGCATATGCTTACCTGATTGTTTACTTCCTTCTCTGCTTGACATTTGCTTCCTAGCAGCTACAGTTGAACCTTTTTTTCTTTTTTTTTTCTCCTCCAGTGTGGGAACTTTGCTGTTTTGGTGGATGTTCATATTTTGCCTCAAGGCTCCAGTAAAGACACCAGCTGGTTTTCAGATCACGAGAAAGAGGTACAATAAATATCAATTCTACTTCAAAGGCATGTGGTTGCAGGGAAAAACTTGGATCACATAGAACTGTTCAGACTTTTTCAGTGTTATGTTGAGAATATTGCTAGTTATGCCTAACTGAACGGTTGCTGTGGGACCCCTAAGTGTGCTTTTTGGGTCACTAATGACCGCTTTCTATTTACCTTTTAATTTTTAAACTCCGTGTGTGTGTGCGCATGTGGTTTTGATTTTTCTGTCTTAAATAACTTCATTTTTAAAAACTTACCTCTCATGGTATGTTTCTCTTTTGTAAACTATCCTGAGTGATGAAAAATGGATTGTGACAGGTATCATTTCCGCAGAGGTTGTTAGTGAAATATCTGTTAATTGCTTTGCCTCATTTTGAGAAGTTTTTTATTTAGAGAGCAAGTGCAAGAAAATACAATGAATATGCATGATAAAGTGTTGTAGAACCACTGTATCTTATTAAAAGAGATTGCCAATCTTTATTTTTAAATGAATCGTTTAAAAGTTCTGAAAGTGGATGAAATCTTGGAAAATCAGAGCATCAGTGACCAGCAAAATTAGGAATGTAACTTTCATCTGACTCTGTGATTTCTGTTAGAATCTTGTGATGAGTTCCTGGCTGGAGTTTTCCCCTATTTTAGGCTGTGTGGGAACTTGAGAAGTTCCCTATTGAAAACGAATGCAAGACATGTTTCAAATGCCTGTGGACTTTCCCGCAAGTCTCTGTTACGGTAATTTTCAGCAGATAGATTTCCTAATAATGGCATAATTAACTTGTCACTACAGAACATCCCTGTATGTCTTAAAGTAATGTGTTCAAATAAAAATAAAAATAAAAGAAACAATAAATTAGTATCCCGAGGGAGTGAAAGCAGAATACTTAACAGTATGTGGTCCGTCTGATTTGTGCTTTAATAACCAGAAAAAGAAGAAAATAGGGGAAATCTTTTATATTTCTTTCTTCTGACTAAATGAATGCTCATTACTGCTTCTATTTATAACCAGTTTTACTATCTTGGTTATGACTTCTATGTGTTTTCAAAACGTATTCTGTATGACTGCCAAAACAAAAGATACGAATTTCAGGAAATTAGGTCATGATTGATTTAATAAAGAGGCATGACAGGGCAGCATTCATTACATTTCTGTGACTGCATATTTTGAGCAAAGTACGAAGGTTGCATATTTTCAGCAACCAAGAAGTGTGATTCCAATAGCTTCACAGTTTGCTTACTGAAAGTCTTACACAGAGTCTTTGTTAGACTGGGGAGGAAAAGGTCAGATTATGTCTATATATACATATTTTTTTGAGAGCTTTCAAACTTTCACGTCAACATTTTTTATTTTTATTTAAATTTCCAGAATTTGGAAACAACAGAGCCCACTAATGGTGGTACAGCCTGGTTTGGCTGCCTGTATGATGAACTGTAGGGAAAATGAGGCAAACCGTGCCTCTTAGGACCCCTGTAACACAAACACGATGACTTCTGACGGCTGCCCTTTACAGGATACGGGGCTGTGTGGAAGGACGTAATGTGGGTGCGTGGCAGCGCCCCGCTGCAGAAGAGGGCTGGGCATGCCTCTGCCAGCCCTGTGATTCGGGCTGGAGGGAGGGAGTGGTGCTGGCCTCTCATGCCAGCTCCTGCTGGAGTGGGACTTGCGTAGAGCAGCCTGGGAACTGCGGGAGGGCCTGTATGCACGAGGATGGTGTAAGACGACGCGGTGCACGCTGTCTGGCTGGGCGTTCCACAGACCACAGCCTGCACGCTGCTGTCACTTGTGGTGGTTGTGGAGTCACTTTGGGACTGCCAAGTGCAAACACTGCTGGGTGCAAATCGATAATCTGAGGCGTTTGGGGAGCTTTTCTCTCTTTCTGTCCTCCTGCCCTTTCTAATTTCCCTGCCCTTTATGTCCTCCTTCTTTTCCCCTGGAATGACAAAGTCAAAGTTTTAGCTTTGTACTTCAAGAAACGTTTCTTTTTTAGACAGATTTCCCTTCACATCATTGCTGTGATCTCTCCATATGCATGCAGAAGGTCTAAGTCACGAGTTCTTTTTAGCGGTGGAAAATAACCAAGAGAGGATTGTCTTGAAAACTGCTCCTGTTTATACTTTTTAAAATATGAGTCTATGTAGTTCCTTGTGGAGAGCCATTTAAATAATATTTCCATAAGCATAACTAAAATAAATGTTTTTCATGTAAATTAAGGAAGCTCATGCTAATCTTTTTGTTGCAGAAGGAACCAAATACAAACTGTTTCTGCTGCTTTCTAGACTTTGTCATTCTGACCTGAATGCATAGTCCTGCTTAAGGAATGTGTAATGAGATCGCTTTAATGAGTTAAACAGAAGAATAAGTAGATACTGTATTTTATAATTGTATTTTTCAAGCGGAAAGGAAAAAGTATTTCGAACTGTAAGGAGAAAATACTGTTTGTGGTTGACCAATATATGAATGTTGCTTTCATTTAGAGCAGTATGTTAAAAATGCTGTTGCTCTGCATTCTTTCTAGATTAATCAAAAATAAATTTCAAGCCAACATATTTTATTTTAGATGGTACTAATATAATTTTGTCTGTTTTCCAAACACTATAAAAAGGTAAAATGTCTTTGTATGCCACAAAGTACAGTTTCTTTGAGCATATAGCTGCACACAAATAAAAATGAAAATACTGAAGAAAAAGGCTCGACTGTGTGTATGTCTAAATCTGATTTTTTTTTTCTAGTATTTGAGAGAGTAATTTTTTGCTTTTATTTCAAGGTGTGTTTTTTTTTCTATGGTTATTCTGGGTGAAGAAAAACCTGGGTGAAAGATTTCTTCTTTCTGAGTTATATATGTTTTTTGTTTTCACTTGTTGAAGGAAGCATGAAAGATACAAATGGTTGTGGTTAGAAAGAGAAAAATCAAAATGAATTGGAGAAATTACATTACTGTGACCAAGTTAGCTCTAGGTCTTTCCTTCCAAAATTACACCAAATTGAATTGAAATATCTGTTGTGGTTTATAAGGATTCTCACAGTCTGTGCTAACAATTCGTGGCAGTATTTTTACTAATATTTTGCTTAAATTTCTAATGTTATCATACACTTATGTATTTTTCCTACTTCACATGCAAATGAATTTAATTTGCTGTTCAAAAATGAATATTATCTTATTGTCATAATGTATTTCATCTGCCTAGTAAGAACATTAACAGCTTTCTATAAATAATTGACATTGTATCATGCACTGTCTTATCTGAATCATAATGTATTTCCTCTCTTATTCTTCAGAATGTGTAGCAAAATTGTTTGATTTTTTTTTCTTTCATTCCAATGCATTTCCTTAATTATGTGCTTCTCAACTCTAATACCTCAGTATCTGACTGTAGATAATGTTTTTAGGTTTTGTGTTAGAGAGAGTGATTTCATACTGATTTCTGTTGTGTGTCTGTGGACATTCGTGAAAGCTTAGATGTGAATAGGCAAATGGTTGCTCTTTCAGGAGGTCTGCATGCTCCTGGAAGAGGTTGTTGCTTCGAGGGTCAAGCACTACTTGGAAGCGCCTAAACAACGTGGTCAGTGGAAATCGATGGAACATGCATCATCTGCTCCTTTGTTTATTACAGGTAAAATCAATGATAGATTTTATAGTAAAATAAGGTAAAATATGGTGGAAACTGTTGTTCTTTATTTTTTTTTCATGAAAAAGTTGCAATCAGGAAATTTAGTAAAGCCAAAATATCTTTTTTTTGGGGGGTGTGAAATAACTTCGGCCGTGTTATTGAAAAAATTCAGTAGGTTTTAATTTTCTATACATCGTTGGAAAAAAAGAACATACCACTTATACTATTAGTATGAAGGGCTGTCATTAAGCAGAATAAACGGTATAATCCTGGGTCCTCTAAAGCTGATGGAAATCTGTTTTGGGAAGCTGGGCATTTACTTGAACACTTTTTATTTTAGAAATATAGAAATTTAGAAATAATATTTTCCCTTCTCCTTCCTCTTGCAATATATTAGTTCATAAAAAGTTGCTATGATGTGATAAATGGCATTTGTCAATTCATCTGTGTTCCTGCAGATTTCTGTGACCTTGGAATGCTTTGGAGGGAATGATTACTGTGCAGAAAAAAAAGCAGTTGTAAGAACATTTACCCAACTGCAACAATGTTGTTGGATTTGTGTGTGTGTGTAAGGGTGGTGAGACTAAAAGATGCAATTTCAGTACATACATTTTAAATCTAAAAATAGTGATTACTGTAACTTGTGTTCTTACGTTAAGACCTAATGCCTTGCCAGTGTTTGTTTAATGTTATTTCGCTAGCCGTTTTTGTCATCATGGTAGGTTTTACAGATGATAGGCTTATCTAGTGTTACACCTCAAAATCAATCTTTTTTTAAACACTTCTTAGGAAATAATGACTTTTGTTTATTACCAGCCTGGAGCATATTATAAACTTGTGACAGTAAAGAGCCCCTGTGCGTTTCTAGTTCTGAGTGAACAAATAGAATTTTCTTATAGTGAAGGCAGGCCATTACAAAGGGTGAGATCGGAAGTTCTGAGATTTTTTGAGGTTTTTCTGTACTTTCTTTTATGAGTGATTTTTCATTGTTTATTTTTTAAGTTTCCTGTCTCAGTAAAAAGTATGTTTTCAAAAACAATGATTTTGGAAGATAAAACTCCCAGACAGGCTGATTGTTTTTATATATGCAAACATATGCGGTAATTTCTTGAGTTAAGGTTCTGTATTTTCCTGTATAGCATGAACTTTTAAGTCAAAATACTTGTATGTTGCCCCACAGTTGTGAACTGATCTTCTGCTTGATTCTTTCCCTTATTTCCTGAAAATGAAGAGCTTAAGGTCATCAGTTATATCTGTGACAGTTTTAGATTAAAGAATATTTACTTTGGATGAGGCAGAATTACTGTTCCCTGAGTTTTCTGCAGTTAATCTTGCCATCATTAATTAACACTTAAAAAAAAAAAAAAAAAAAAAAAGAAAAAAAGAAAGAAAACAGTCTGTGATAACGAACATTCATGTTGAACTTAATTTCCAAATCTCTTTCCTCTTCCCTCAGCCTGCTTTGCTCAGGGCTGTAATTTGTAAGAAAGGTGTGCTTTGTTCACGTCCAAGAATCAAGTTTATTCATGTTACATTCAAGTCTATTCTTACCTGAGAAGGAAATAACAAAATAGTAGGTGGGTGTTCACCAGAGCAACGGGGACCTACCTCTGAGGGTCTGACCCTTTTAGGTGAGCCACGTCTAACTCTGTCAGTTATCATCACGCAAATGTGGCTTCAGAAACTCTGGTCTGTTACCTTCCTCTCTAGGTTCACAGTTTCTGTTGGTGGAGTACACAGATACATTTTTGTTTTTTTTTTCCCCAAACAGAGGAAGTGCAAGATAGCTGGCCAGTGTTTGTCTGACAATGTTTTGTAGTATACAAAGAAATGTTCAAGCTTGATATGTGGCTAACTACGTACGTGTTCTGTAGCTGCTGGTGGTGAAATAAATGTTGAAGCTTGCAGTTAATGTTGTATTTGGAGGTTTTAAAAAGTGTTTGAGTTCTTCAAACGGAATGGTTTTCTTTTGCTCAAAGTCATGCAAGCCTGTGTCTAGAGATGCGCTGCTGTAAAATCACTGCTGTGGCAAGGAAGAGTGGATGTGTGGCGAACACTAAGATGTGTATTAGTTGGTGATTTACTGCTTCAAGTATCACAGCTGAGCACCCCACCCTTGTTTGAACTTGCATTGTTTCAGATCAATTTTAAGTAGCGTGTTCTCCACGTTGCAGGATATATTCGGAAGTTATTAGAACCAGAATTATTAGACCAATATTAAGCCTGAAAGCTTGCTATCAAAGCATGTTATATTATGATTTTCCTCAGAAATAGAAGCCAAGCTACCTTACTTGGATTAGTAGATCTGGTTCTGCTTTCTAGATCTGTAGAGAAGACTGTTGTTAAATTGGCTACCATTAATGTTTTGAAGAGAATTTTTTTCAGCTACCACAATTTCTTTTAAATATTAATATTTTATTATGTTTAACGTTAATCTTATTTAATACCACCTTTCAGTTTTGTGGCACAGAATGTAAATATCTGTGCGTGTTACTTGTTAATTTACATTTCTTTTTCATTTAAGTTACACCCACACAGCAGTATGTGGTGGGTCGCATACCATCCCATTAGGAAATCTGTGGGTGTTACACATAGGAGAAGAAAGAAAGAAAGAAAGAATGGAAAAATGAGAGAAAGTAGCCAAGACAAGCAAGTTCTTCCTATTCTTTCTTCTGTCTGAACAATTTCCCCACCCCTCCCAAATGGCCAGTATGAACAATTTGCCAAAGTAAGCTTTAATTTAGTCTTTGGACATAGATTTTGGTATAAACTCTGTTTCCTGTGTTTAATTGATGTCCAAACGTGTTTGATTTTGATTTGTTTTATTTTTTAAGAGAAACTTTAGATGAGGTAGGTTTACGAAGATTTAACTTTGCCTGCATGCAATCTGCATGGCCAAAATTGTGCAAGAAGGGCATCGACCACATGTGGTTTGCTTGCACTATTTTCAATGAATTTAAGTCAACCAATAATAATAATAATAATATCAATAGGCCATGTATTGGTGAATTTTGCTTTTTTTCTTTTTAAAAAAAAAAACACACTTCACTTTACAATTGTATAAGCTTTAAAATTAGAACTGTTGCTTATGTGTGTATATGTGTGCCATACGTTTTCAGTTCACAGCAATCGTGCTGCTCAGTAACTCATGGTTGTTTCTAGTGATGATGCCAAGCATCTTAGTGTGTCATGATGCTTACTTAGATACAGAAAGGCTGTAGTTCTGAACAGCCTGGAAGCAAAGCCTGGTTTTTCATGTTCCACAGAAGGTGGTTGTTTCTGAGTAAGAACAATAAGAATTAAATAACTACAGACTGCTCATAAAGAAATCCAAGTAGAGATGCTAAATATAGGAGCATGACAAAGGGCGGACTGTGAAAATTAAGGAAGAAGGCAAAGTTTACATGTGCACAGAGGAAATATAAAGGAAGATGTGTAAAGCAAATATGGCTGGTAGAAATCTCCACCTTAGAAATGGAAGGAAGGAGGTATCTTGTACAGACCTCCTTCTTCCCCCTATTCAAGGAGAAGGCTCACTATGTTTACCCTACAAGTCGTTTTCAGATCTTTTCTCATTCCTTCCCTAGCATCCTTCTTGTTTTTCTTGGCTTGATTGTGGAACATTTTTGCTCTGATTTCAGATGTTTTTATTGTAGTCTATTCTGCAGTGAAAATAATTAGAGAGCATGCTGTCACATGGCACAGAGAGCTCGTAGATTGATTTTATCTGCATTTTCTTTTTCTTTTTTTTGGTATTATTTTATTTTTATAAGAAAATGGGGCTAATTGTGATCATGTTTTCTGTCTGTGTCTGTTTGCCTGTCCATCTTTTTCCTCCAATTACTTTTCCTAAATGTGATTGAACTTTACGAACCGGTAGAAATCTTAGACGTTACATTTGTCAGCCATTAATGTCCGATAAGCTTACTGAAATGACAAACTGGAAGAAGTGATAGTGCTGTTATGAATAGTTCAGCCTTACAAAGATCCAGAGTCAAAGTTCACATCTTATTGAATATTAAAAGATGCATAAGGCTCCATTTCATAAGAAAATACGTTTCATTTGTCCTGTTGCTCATGAAACTGTTTGTTTGGCTCCTGTAAACTAACAAAAATATACAATAAATCATGATGGTTCCAAACTGTTCTGACCTCGCATTTGCCTTACGAGTGTTCACTGTCACTATACAATATGAAATGTAGACGTTCATAGGGTATGTTCCCTGTTACAGTCTTGTAGCAGCACAAATGATTTAAAGTATTCCCACTAGCTGTTAACTCTTATTCCTCTGTTGTGAAATAATGTTTCATTTGTTTTTAACAAGACTTATTTCGTCTGTCTTCCTTAAAGAGCAACTACACAAAAACTTGATGGGTGTAACTGCAGGGAGAATAAGCTTTGTCAGAAAAGCTACCACAGGGACTGTGGAGGACAGAAGTCTTTTGAATGAACTTTGATGTTTGCAGTTGCACATTTTGATTTCTCTCTCTCAAAAGAATTATACTGCAGCTTCTTTACAATGGAGTAATTTATGATTTGTGGCCCAGTCCTGCAGATCTTTGTGAACTTTAAACTTACATTCATCCCTCTGCGACAACAGAGGCTCATAGCTCCCTGAAGTATGCAGCAACTTATGCAATAACTTATGCAAAATGTTTTGATTAGTATTTTGTACTTAATATTTCCTGTGTTTGCTTTAGATGTCTTTTTTCTTTTTTCTTTTTTTTTTTTTTCTTTTACAGCCAGCTAATGGGGGTGTAAAGGCATCTGTTTTTTTACTGGAATATGTTTTCTTCTAGAAGATAAAATTATATATCTGAATTTTTTGTTGTCACAGGGAGGAGAGGATATGTAGTGAGAACACAAAAATATACTGATGTCCTGTTTAGGTGTTTTCTCTTTAGTGATTTTTCTCTTATCTTAGATTTCAATGCAAAAGAATTGGGAAGAGCTCCAAGAAAGGCAACGAAGATGATTCCAGATAAGGAAATGCAGTACAGGGAACATGCGAAAGAACAGCTTGGTGTGCTAGGACTCCATCCAGCCCAGAAAGATAATAACTGGGGAGGACACAACAGGCCTACAGAATCACTTGTAGTCTCCTCCTCTTCCAGTTTGGGAAAAAGTGGGCATCAAATGAAGTTAGTTGAAATCAAAGTAGTTAGCAGAACTGTGAAACTCTTCACCGAAGGATAATGGGGATGATAAAAGCTTGTGTTGAGCCCATGGGCTTTGGCAAGAACATGGGAGAGGAATCCAGGAAGGGTACAGAGTTCACAGAAATTTCCTTTGGCTCAGTGAAGGTCTGAGCTGAGAGTACTTGGAGGCCAGGAGAGTATTGGGGGAAATATTACGTGCAGTTTGCTCTTGTGTTTGGTTTCCCATTGTATGCACTTCTAGTGATGTTTAAATGCAAGGCGTTAAGCTATATGGACTTTTGATCTTATCCAGTATGGCCTTTCTCATCAAACATCTCTGGAAAAAGCCTGCACTGTAAACTGAAAACTCATTAGTACGTTGGAGGGGGGTTGGTGTGCTTCAAAGACTGTCAGAGGAAGTTCTGGTCTTTCTAGATTGAAGGATCTACATTTGTCTTTTTCCTGATACTGAACTGATTATTTGCAGACTTTAGCAATTACTTTAGCAATTGCTATCACTGTCTTACGTGGGACATTTGCAAGGGCAGCACTAGATAGGTTGAATTCTTTCTGCTTATTTTACTTATTCCCTGAGAGCATCTCCCTTGTGAAGTTATGGTCATAGATAGGAAATAAAATAGCATTTTATTTATTTTTAAAGATATAATAAAGTGTTTTACATGGTTAATATTGAAAACAAATACGTCATTTTCTTAAAACGATAGGAGAGTTGTTTAACTTGGTGTATTTTTGTGAAAATTTGACTTTAGTTTTGAAAACAGCTTTTACCTCAGACCTTTAATTTATACCTGCTTAATTCATTGTTTTCCTCTTGCTTGCATCATGATTCTTTTTTCTTGTTTCCATATTTTTTTATTCCTATTACAAAAATTACTGCTCTCTATGCATGTGCACAAAGTCTGTGGTTGCATGCACAAACATGACAGCTACTATCTTTCTATCCATATCAAACATAAAGGTCTTTCTGTAGCATCCAACTAGATCTGCGTGGTAATTTTGCTGTTAGAACCTCAGTTTATGCAAACACATATATATTTATACACACCTAAATTTCATTTTTTGGTGTTTTAGTTGTATAGCTAGGCATAGAGTCAGTACCCATTAATTGTGTATTTACAAAGTAGAATTATGTCTTCCCTTTAGTTTATCAGCACTGGCTAGAAGCTAATAGTCAATTTGCCTATCCAAAACATGCAGCATAGAATTAATTGTATCTAACTTTGTACAAATATACTGTAAACACCTACATCTGGTCTAGCGGTTTAAACTCTCTTCACAACTAATGGAAGTAGGTGGGCACTTGTTGAGCACAATTCATCAGATACATATATTTAAAATAGATTGTCAGGTGATGTGAATCATGTTCCAGAAGAGCTTGTTTCTATCAGTTAAAAATGGAGTGCAGAATGCTAGTCTGTAGATGTTGCAAGTTAGGCAAGATGAACCTTACTTATAATTTCTGCTTTACTTGGTTGCTACTCACTTGAGAATATCAAAGTGATTCTCAACTAGGCCAGGGAATTATATAGCTACCTTTGAAAGATAACTTGGCATCCAGTGTTTTTGGAATCCACATGGGGGGATTTTGAAAATTGGTCTCTAAACACTTGCCATTTCTTTGCTGCCTGATTCTTCTTTGCAACATCTGTTCCTTTTCAAAGTATTTTATTCTTTGCTTTGTGTAGTTTTTAAAGCTTCTATTGTCACCTGGAAGCAGGAATTCAGAGGATAGGATGTCAGTGTTCAGCTCCTTTAGACCCGTTTAAACGCTAGGCACAGTAGGAATAGATTTTAAAGTGCTCAGTGTAGAATTTTCTGAGGAATAAATTTGACTTTCTTTTCTATCCTTTATGAACATGGCAAATTGGATTTCTCCTAGCAGCATTTTGTAGATCCTGTGGTCTGCATTTAATGGATGCTCAGATTCCATGTGTTAGAATGTTTAAAATATTGGAGAATACATTATTTGGTCAGTACAAGCAATCTGATTTTCCTTTGCTGTCTGAACTTTAAAATCTATCTGTGGGATTGCTAGGAGCCTGTGCTTCCTGGAATATTGCACAGATGAAGCTCAAATGTCATCTTCTAGTGAGGGCAGAGTGGCAATAATAAGTTCATTCTCCTGAAGTAAAGTGGTTGCAAATATCTGAATCTGGTCATATTTTTGTGTTTGGCTAAGTTTTATTGTAGTATGAGTACGTCCTTAGGATTTCCATTTCCCATTCCCCACTCCCCACCCCCCCACACACATTTGGGTATGTAAGAGTGCATCTGTGTGTAGTGGGTACTGTTGTTTAGATGTATACCAGGCCTACCTATTATGCATTTTCAAAAACATATATGCTGCATATCTTTACCTTCCTGTTGTGCTTGTTTTCTGTGCACAGATGCGGTGACCATGTGTTTTGGATGTCTGTTAAAAAGTGAAAATCTGTGCTACTGGGGCATAGATTCAGTTTTGTAGACATAAGTGGTCTTGTTGAGCAGTAATAGGAGTTGCTGAGATTTGCAGAGCTGTTTTAGCAGGCATGTGTTTGCAGCATCAGGACCTTTTACAGCATCTTAGGTTTGAAGGTTTCTCTCATAACTAACTGCATGGGAAGGAAGAATACCTTGATTCTTTATTTAAAAATAATAAAATACAATTATGAAATTGTAAATAATGAAAGTGGATGAAAAGAGAAATATTTCTAAGGGCAGAAGAAAGACTCTTTTTTAAAATGACCTAGGTGTGATAGTCTCTTCTGCTTTTTTAAAATTAGTTCAACTGTATGTTAAATGAGATGAAAAAATAACTATTTGATTTTTATATTGAGATGACATCAGGTTCCTTTAATTTAAGAAAGGGAAGAAAAAAAAGAAAAAGTAGGTACTTTCTATTGACTCTTTCTAAAGAGAGCAATACTATTTTGCTTGCAATGTAAGCAAGAAAGAGTAGGGATTTGAATTAAAACCTAAAAGAAATATGATTTCCCTAGAAATGTTTGGAGGAATTTACTTAATTGCAACCAGAAGTTTGACCTGGAAGTGTAACGTTTTGACCTTTTCGCTGTCTGGTTTCCTAAATGTGTTGTTTTGTTCTCTTTAAACTGTGAGAAAATCTGTTTTACACATCTTTAACCCTTGCACTCCGTAAAAGTCTGAGTTCCCAAACAATAACCAGCAGTCCAACAAAAACAGAAATGGACACCGCATCTTAAGAAAAAAAAAATCATTATAGATACGTGTTGAACTTTGTCCTTTGTAGTTTCATTATAGCTGGAAGTAATTGTGGGTGTAATTTGATGGTTAAATATGAACATGAGCTTCTCTTCAACTTTCCTTATTACCATATTACACAATAATACTCTCCTTTATGTCCTTTTGTTCTTAAGTTTCATTATCATATAACAAAGAGAGAAAATACAGCTTCTTAAATTGCAAACATTCTTGTGGGTTTATTTGTATTTGGAAAATTTTTAGAAGGCTTCTCAGAAATCCATCCAGGTAGAGGTAGAAGTCCAATTCCTGAGAAAAAAAAGTCATGCACACTCTTCTTATGTAAATAGTTCAATGAGAGCAGTTGTGTGTATTTGATTCTATAGGTTTAGCCATCATCAGTCAAGGTGCTAGGTAAATTGTTTATTATACACGCTGAATTATTTCCATTGACTACAAAGGCACAAGTGACAGAACATTAACAAAACTACACTGGCCAAGCTTTGCAGGGCCTGGGCCTTAATTTAGTAAAAAAACATATGGAAGTAAATTAAAATTTAGTAGTGCAGCAATTAGTAACGATTCTTAATTGAGAAGGGGAAAAAAATTGAGTGCAATCTTGAATGTGCATTGTGGATGTGGTAAGAGGATTTGAGACATTCTAATGCACAGTAAAGAATGGTTATCCAGGGAGGAACATTCTATATTGCAATATTCTGTATATGTATTTGTGGAAAACAAAGTTGTTTAAGTGACAAAGCTTGCTTTAGAGAAAAAATAGAAGGCAACAGTCCTGTATTTGTTTGCAGAGCATCTTTCTGATACTCTTTTAATTAAAATATTTGGTTTTCTTTTGTGTGTGTGTATGTGTCATAGGGTATGGGCAATGGTTGTCTGTTCTTTTTTTGTTGTATTTCCGTGGCACCTGATAGGCTCATGTTCTTTGGTCATTTTGCATTTGCTATTGAATACTGAGAAAGAGGATGTCCTATGCACCTTTGGGCACTTAGTATCTGGTGCGCTGATGCCAGTGACTACAAGAGATTGAGCTGCACAATTCAGGTGGTCCCTTATAATGCTGTCCTTTTGAGTAGGCTTAACTGAGCAGCTTGCTACAAAGCCTTTTGAGGTCAGGTGCCAGCTCCTTGCACGACAACTGGCACCTGCTTCACTGCCAGAGCTGAGTGGCACTGATCAGATGATCACAATCTTTGGTCAGGCTTGGTCCTTTTGGTGGTATCCTCTTTGCATTGGAGTGGATTTTGAGGATTATTTTGAAGTAGAGCCTTTCAGCAGCTGGCTTAATTACGGTCCACTTTCTAGCATTAAAAAAAAAAAAAATACAGAAGGCTTCATTGTGTTGGCTTTCCAACTATTTGCCGTGCTACAGAATTTCCTTCTATTCCGAGATGTTAAAAACCTAAAGAATCAGTTGTGTGAACAGAGAAGAACCTGTGAACCCCTGGCACAACCTGCTTTGTTCAGACAACTCTGTGAAATGTATGCTGGTTCAAGTTCACAGGCATTTCTTCCAACTCACTTGCTTTTGGAGTGTGCTTGAGATGATAGGGCAGAAGAAGAGAGGGTTCATGACCATCAATCAACATCTACCTCTTAGATCCACTGGGCTGTCCTAATAGGAGTCTGGAGAGAAAAAATAATAATAGCAAAAAAAAAGACAATGTTGATTGCTGCTGTGTATCAGGATCAGCTTTGCAGAAACCACCTTTCCACATTTCATGCCATCTTTTTAAAGTTCTGCAGAAGATACCTGCTACTGGCTTTTCTTTCCCCTCATGCCCTCCCACCATGCCTCCAGAGGCCGACTCTGTCTTTTTTTCACCAGACCCATAGGTTTTGTAGCAGTGTGGTACAACATACATTTCTCCACATGTTCAAAACTTGTTCCTGACATTTTAGTGACCCTTGCCTAAAGACCTTGTTATTGGTAGAAGATGAAAGTCTTTGTCAGCTGTGGGAGCTATAGGGTTAAAACCTTTTCTTCTTGGGGAAGAATGTTTTGCAGAAGTTATTTCCTATTACCGGGGGAGGAAAGGGGAAAGAGCCTGGAAACTTGTGAAAGGTTTGCTTGCCTGTATTTGAGAGTCTTTTAACATCATAGCATTGGCACCTACAATAATGTTGTTCTAATGAACAATAAGGGGAACCAGTCATGTTTGATAAATTCCGAAAGTCTCATATTCACATTTTAGTTGTTTTTTTGTTGTTTTTGTTTTTGTTTTTTTTCTAGACGTGATTTTGTTTCGTAGAGATTCATGGCATTCAGAAAGCAAAATCCTCCCTTTCAAGTATTTCATAGCATCAAAAATTTTCATGAAGCTCATGGATATCTTCAAGGACAGAGACAGGCTTAAAGGTCATATTTTTAAAAAGTGACTCATGCTTTAAAGGCCACCCTGTGCATTCCCTTGCACCCTCTAAGTCAGACTTGTCACCATCACCGAGGCTGTTTCATTTTAGCTAGAAGCTACCTTCTACAGGCAGGCTTACTTTTATCGCTACTAGGAATTCAGTGATGTAAGTATGTGACACTGCTTGATTCGGATACAGCTGTGTCTAGCTAGTCTGGGGGAGATGCTCAGCATGGTGCTGAATGGACAGTATGTGCAAATGTGGCATCAGTTTTTGACTAAGCTGCTCCTTCAAGGCAATATAGCTGCTTTGAAAAGACTTGAGATTCTCCTCTGCTGCTGACTTGTGTCACAGCATTTACCAGAGGGCTTACTTTTCAGTTCTCCCTGCCTTTTGGCTGGCACTGACAGATGCCTTACTCCTCCTCAGTTATCAGGCTTGTTCCAGTGGTTAAAGAGCTCCAGGCACGTGGATTCCCCTGGAATACTGTTTATATGCTCAGAACATTGAGGATTCACAAGCAGCTTTCGGTTCATGTGTGGAAGTCTGTCATGTGCAATAAATAACATGGTCATTAAATTTGAGATCAACAAAAGGGTGAAATCAAATCTTGTCTCCTATTAGAAAACAATTGTCTGTGGTAATGGTACACTGACCTTCAAATATATGGCTCTACTTTATCTGCTTGAATGCATTGGCAGGTGGTGCTAGCTATTATTGCTGTTACATTATGAATGGGTTGTGAGAAAGCTGCTCTCTGGGATTGGATCAGTCTGCCTCTCCACCTCAAGTTTTAGTGAGGGGAAGGTATGTTTTTCACCTTCAGAGCTGGCATATTCTGAGGGTCTCCATCAGATGCGTTTCTCACCTTGCAGCCGGATGGTCTGGCACTTGTTTTCTTTTCAGTTCTTCTCTCCAGAATACCCATGACAAGCAGGCCAAAAAATGCCTTATACTGGATCCAGTTTGCTCAGCATAGCTCCGAAGTTAGAGTGAATTCCTCCCCTTCCCAGCTAGAGGAGAGCCTTACAATCCTGCTCTTAGGTTTCATCAGTCCAGTTTTGCTGCTAATGGCTCATGGACTGAAGGTTTCAGATACTGTGCCATGTCCAAAAATCTGTGTTCCAATAGCAAAAAGGATTCTGCTAGGCATATCTCTTCCTGTCATGATCAGATTAATTCGAAGCTTTCTTTACTCCATCCAGCAGGGGCCCTGTTTCCTGATAGGAGCCAAATCTTGCTCCCAAATCCTTGATGAGATAGATCTTCTACCTATATGTGTTAACAAATAGCCTGTTTTCAGAAGACTTAGTGACTAGAAGAATAGTGCTAATACTGACAAAATTGTGAAAGGGAAAATAAGGAGAAAAAAAAAATCAATAATCAATTTTTGCCTGTACTTGGTTAAAACTGGCTGTAAGGCACCCTGGAAAATACAGAACAAAACTGCATCATTGAATTTATTTGCAGATATATGAGTTATCAAGATCAGACCCTGCATACTTGCAGCGCAAGGGAGCAATTGGTAGAACCATAAGGGAGGAGTGCTTTGTTTTTGTGCATGGAGAATAGCGCCTGCAGTGCTGCATTAATGCCTCTTAGCTTATATGCCCTAGTTCTTCCTGACATGCACGTATTCACACACACATACGTGTATATATAGTCAGTACTGTACTCAGGCTTTTCTTTTAGGCCATGTTTATTGTGTATAAATCTAAAGGCCAAAATGTATTTTTTCTTAAGTATTAAAAATGGGGAAAAAAGGTTTTTTTGATGTTTTTTATTACATGTTTTCCTGTGTACTTCATATAATTATCACTTGAAATAATGAAAATTTAAAAAATAATTAAAAATCTTTTAAACTGAAGGGAGAATGTATGGAAAGACTGGCTGACATCCTCAGCTGTATAAGTTGGTCTGAACCCATTGGTTATCTGCTGTATAAAAATTTACATTAGATGAAGATCAGTTATGCTTGTAGTTGTTACACATGAAGCTCATACTTTTTGTGTGTGTGATCTGAGATAATGCCCTGGAAATCCCGTACCCTTTCAGAACACCAGAAAAGGCTCAGGAAGTCTTGGTGGCTTCTTGTGTTGTTCCCTGCCATTCTGCTGCCCCTAGCTTACCCTAGACTTAGACTTAAATTTACATGCAACAATTGGTTTTGAATCTCATCTAAATTAGAAATAGTGACCTGGAGCAGATGGTGTGAAGAACTGAATTTCTTCTGGGAGAGAAAACATGCAGAATCAACATTAGGTTTAGAATAAAAGTGTTCTTTTCTAAGTTTACAAATGATGAGGAATTTGGATTTGGTGGTGAATAATTTTAAGAGGAGAAATATGACCGCTAAAAAACGGTGTAATAATATGTCTGTAGAGCACTTTGAAGATGAAAAGCTCTATATACTGTAAACATTATTACTCGAATAGCTTAATTTGCATGGAATAATTAATCTAGCATAAGCAAAATGTAGATTTTTAAATGTACAATACAGTATTTCAGAAAGCCTAATGCACCTATATATTTATTTTCAAGTTGTAACCAAAGAAATTCATCTTACTTTAACATATGTTGACAGTATCTGTGATCTTACTTTATGAACAGAGGCAGTCCTAGACAAGGATAACCTGTTAGAAACATGAAATGCCTAGGCTAGGAGAAAAAAATGTTTTATTTATTGTTATTTGTGTTTAAATCTGGTGTAAAACCCCTGTGCAATGAGAAATCGGTGCCTCTCAGATATGGAAGCTTTCGGGGGGCAATCATCCTCCTCAGGCCCGAGCTGTGGCTTTGGCAAAGACTTGCCCCAAGTTGGTTGCGGAGCCGTGCAGGTGCCCGATTCCGCTGGGAGGTGAACACCTGCCAGGCTACTCCAGATAACTCAGTGGCTCAGAGGCATTTTCCCAGGCTCCAGATGAGCGGGCTCGAATAGCCGTGGGAGAGGGCTTCCCGCTGCTGGATGCTGTACCACAGCCGCCTCTTGGCAGCCCGCTGGAAGCTCAAGGCAGCTTGGCTCTAACTCCTTCGGCAAACAAGTGGTGCTGGATAGTTTTACAGCACAGAGTCAGTGTCTGATACTTCCTCTCAGTGTCTTGGGACTATGAAATATAACAGGCAGGGCAAATTACCGTTCCCCTAAAAGGCAGCACTCACTGGTGCATGTTACAGCCGAGAAAGCTGTGGCTTTTCTAGAATTACTTTTATTCAGTCACATCTGGGGGCTCCAGAGTTTTGGTTTGGTTTAGCTTGTTTGTTTGTTTTTTGGAACTGGGATCTGATGTTTTAGGTGCACAGTTGAGAAGAAAAAAAGACTCCAGACCACTAAGAAAATTTATATTTCTGCTTCTCTGTTGGTAATCTACAAAATGGAGCTGTCTCTGCATTGTATGATGAAGAGGAACCTGAAGGTTAGGCTGAGTAGATTTGCTGATCCCAGGATCTGTGAAATTTCTCTCTTACTGGCTGCAAAAGTCCTTTGCAGCTTGAGGGTAAACCTCCTACAGTGTGCTTAAAAGGAGTTAATGCTGGATTATTTGGTACATCTCACTTGGTCCCTCCTTACAGACAGCATGACGAGCAGCTTTTGGTGCTCGCAGAGTATACACTGGCTTTCTTTTCTGGAGCATAATGCATAGCTTGCCCTAAATCAACATCAGCATATGCTAGTATATAAACAGCGTTGATGGTGGACAGGTCTGAATCTTAGAGCAGATTGAGACTCATGCGGAGTAACTGTGTAGAAAGTTTAAAAAAAAAAAAAAAAAAAAAACACCTGCAAGGTGCATGAGGTTGTGAGATAAGGTGCCCTTGTGGGGCTTACTTTTTAGCTGCTTCTTCCTTGAAGCAGAGTGGTTAATTGGATAATATATTTCTCTTGCAGGAAGCAGAAAGACGATAGCACAGTTTTTATAGTTCTGCAATAATCCTGACAATTTTAATACTGGGAAGTTTATGAACTCGAGCTGACTTTATGGGTTGGATTAGATGTTGCATACAAGAGGGTTTCAAAACATTTGATAAGCGTAGCTGTGGGATAGTTTCAAAATATAGGTATTTTAAATGCAATGCGTCTTAAACTTTTTTTTCTACTGCTAGCAATAAGTAACAGCAAATAATCTTTTGGCTTTTTCAGCAAAGTCAAGCAGCAAATAGTCATGGAAAGAAAAATTCTTCTCTAGTGTTAGTCCCTCCAGGCAGAGCATATTGCCAGTTCCCCATGAGGGCTCTATAATACTGTCAGACCTGAGCTGACACTGCAAAAATAGTGTGAAGCTCTCTGCATCTCTTATGCATGTATTTTGATAGATTGGAGGTAGGTGTTCTGCTCCAGGGAACAGTAACTGGCTGAATCAAGGGCCTTGAAGAAGAATTTGAAACTTTGTTAGGCCATTAGTCAATCAAATACGATTAAATGCATAACCTCTTAGAGAATACCAGGATAGCAAGACAAATAAACAGATGTATGTGTCACCTGATTCTTAAAAGAATTTCATGAATGAATTATTGTGCTCTTCTCTGTGTAAAAGCAAAAGATTCACACTTTTTTCATTTCTATTGCTTCTCAAGAAAAATAAAATTTTTCAGATACACGGAGGTGGAAAGACTCCTATTTCTGGTTTTGGAAATTTGTTTGGAGAGTTGTACTTCTGTGAATGTTACTTTTTTTTGGCATTATAGAGATCACAGTGGAAATGCTATCATCACACTTATTTATGTGAAGGGCAAATTCCTTGATTTGGCTAATCCTACCAATAATGTTAAAGAATTATGGATGCCAAACTGGAAATTGCTAAAAGTAATTTTCTTTAATTGTGTTCATAAATATTCAGTTAATAAAGGTGGTGGATTACATCCAATTTTTTCTCTAGCGCTCATCATTTTCAAAGGATGGCTTAACTTGTCGAATCTTGACTTGATCTTTAACGGGAAGTCAAATTTTCAGTATCTTCCTGAGGGGAAGGAAAAAAGATGGCTGATAAATTTCAAAGGGATTGATTATGATCAATACCTATAGTTCTTAATGAGGGGTGATCCTGAGCAGCACTTCATGGTGAGCTCTAGGAGATCTGGAGTACAAGTAGGAGAGCTACAGACTGCAGGAGAGGACGTGCATTTTTTGTATTATATTTACGAATACGATATGCTTTAGCACTCACTCCAGGGATTGGGACAGGAGCGTATGGGCTTCCCTTACATCCTGTTAAATGTTTGGAGAGAAGAACAGCAGTAGCACTTGATTTTTGAACTCCTGTGGTAATTGCACCTAGGGTAGCTGACTGTCTTGGAAAGACCACTATTATAAGTTTTGCAGAACCCATCAGAGTCAGGGGAAATGTCATTAATTGCCTTTTGCAAATTCATTTTACTGAGGTGTAAGGAGAGACTATAGAGGAGACGGAGTAGGAGGAGTCACAGGTTCTAACTTCTTTCAATTTCAGTGGGAGTTAAGTTGCTAAATACCTTTATGAATCAAGTTCTGATTTACCCAGGGTCGTTTGGGAATTAAAGTAGAACAAAAGTAAAAGCTGACTTCCTTAGCTCTAGTCTTGGAGTCTCTTTGCTGTAATATAATCCTTTCTGTCCTTTTCTTATGCTCCTGGTGCACAAGGATTTCTGTCATTCTCAGGAATGGAAACTGAAGAAACCTCTATGTACATTACAGGTATTGCTGGGGCAGCCAGGCTAGCTCTGTGTGCTTGTAGATACTGAGGAGTCTAAATGTATGCATTTCTCACTTAATTCAATGCAAGTGGAGGTAATTAGGCCTCTTGTGGATTTTTATAGCTGGCATTTTTTTTTTTATAGCTGGCATTTTTTTGTATCAGCTTTGAGCATGTTGTCTTTCTCCAGAAAGTAGTTAAATGCAGTTAAATAAAGGGTTACCCGTAGTTTTCGTGCAGAATATGAATGAAAACATAGCAGTAACTAGGAGTCTAGCCTTGTGGACTAATGACTGGGACAGTAGCTTATTACGTGGATAGCAACTGTGATCAATTAATTGACTTAACTATGTTTCTGTGGTTGTGTACCAGAACTTGAAGTTTAGTAGGTTTAGATTTTTTTTCTCCTGTTCCAGGTAGTAATTTCTTGAGATTTCAATATGAGCAGTTTCTTTTTAAAATATTTCTTTAAAGTTATGTTTTCTTGAGCCGCAGCTTCTTTCAACCAATCTTATCTTTGTAGATGTGCAACACTTTGAGACCAAAATGCCTGATATACCTTTACACTTATTATTATCATCTCTTTGTTTTATGTTGCAGCCAACAGTTTTCACATTACTGCCTATTTTATGAAGAGATGGGTTAATCTCCGTTGTGCTGTAGGGGAACATTATCGTGGTAAGAAATCATTTTCTAATAATGTTACTTAGAATTTTGTTAAAAATGGAGAAAAAAAAGGATGCAAACTAATAGTTGTTAAATTTTGGTCTGCTTAATCAAGATCTGTTTGAGAGCTTGACTTTTTTTCTCAAGAGGATGTTTGTTGAAAAATGAGAGGTGTTTCTTACCATATGATGGATTTTTTTAACTTAATTTTAAATTTTTGTATACCTTGCCCCCAGGATAATCAGCTAAGCCACACCAAATTCTGTAAGTTGATGAGACTCAGCATTTTACTGAGTCTCTGCAGGGTGAATCAACCAGAGGTTGCAGTATGAATCACTTCATTATTGCTTGAGTGTCTTGTGACATCAACCGTGTAGTACAAGTGTATGCAAGAAAAAGCTTTCATTCGGCTCAGTGCTATAAAACCTTAACTTAGGTGATGTCATTGGACCAGATCTTTTTTCATGTCTTCTCAAGCCAAGATGCTCTGTAAGGAAGTGATATCAATCCTGTCCTGCCAACAGCAATAAAGAGGAGCTGTAATGATCACTGCCCTTTGTGTTGAGCTTTTCATATTAAATACAATAAAAGTAAAATAAATTTTTCAGGTTCCTTTAAAAATATTGACTAATTGAATGGATATTTTAAGGTATTTCATATTTGTATAAGAATTCATTGGATTCGTCAGTGTTTAAATCTCTTCAAATAGCAACTATTTTTAATCCATTGCAGTGTTGATTTTAAATGTTTCATCAAACTTGTTTCCCCTGTCTCCTGGAACAATAGATTGTGCATTAGTGTCTCAGCACTGCATTGTTTTCTGTAGATTAAATTCGGGCCTTTTTAAAGTGTCAATCAAATATCATTGTTCCTAAAGATACTTTCATTTTGTTAACCAGCAAGTGAGATTGTCATAAAATATAACAATAAAAGTTGCTAACTGGAATGTACTTGCTGTACTAGGGCTGCTAAAAAGAAAGGCTTTGATTCTGTAGTCAAAAGTTTCTTCTGCACAAAGTTTCTAGCAAGAGAGGAGCTTCATTCTGCTGGGTTTCACTGCCAATAACTACCAGAATAATACACAGCCTCACAAAATAATTTGATACCAATGTGACTTTTCTGTAAGATATATCTATAGTTTCACAAACAAAAAATGGACGTTGGGCCTAACAGAAAAAGAATGTTGCATACTGTAAATGGTGTCTCAGTATCCAAAGTAAACTTTACAAAGTGATGATTATTGGAACCACACACAACAAATTCAGTCCTTGCAATGGCTGTCCACTTCTTCTTTTGCATCTCATTTGGAAGCGGTCTGGGTCAGTTTGAAAGCCATTGTACAAGAACTTTTGGGGTGGCTTCTCACGTCGTGAGGATACAAGCAGAGAAACAGCAGTCTGGTCATAAAGCACAGCATGAATATTTCCTTGGAAACAGTTTTGCCTCCAGAGCTGATATTTCTGAAAGGTTCATCGTACTCTTTATCCAGTTACAGTAGCTTAACAAGTAGTTTTGCCAACAAAGATGCGTCTGAGGTCTCTGTGTACACTTTTTCAACCAAAGGCAAGTACAAGGTAATCAGTTTTAACACCCCCATCTTTCATAGTAATTACTCTAGCAAAGCCAATGCTGGTAAGCACTTGGAATGGTTTGTCAGATACTATTGGACACGTGCTGGTGTGGTGAAGGAGCACTGCCTTCTAGAGAGGGAGTTGCCCACATGAATGACCCGCACTGGTGAATTATGTACATCATGAGTATACTCAGTTCATTATGTGGTGATATTCTACCAAAATCTCTGAGGTCAACCTCCTGGGTATCCTTCTGCATGCTGTGTCTTCCTGTCCCAGAAAATAGGGTGTTGTGACTTGTTTCTGAAGTACAGCAAACTTTAAAATCTAGTAATTCTCTTAAGAAAGAAAGGGAGAAAAAATTCAGGTGAAAATATGAAGGTGTTAATCTGGAAATTACCAGATATGTCAAATAAAGTATCCAGCTTTCCTCTTTGCATAGCATTTCTAGGGGCTGAATAAAGCTATGCTTGGTCTGTTCTAATCTGAGAACCCTTCCATTTTCAATCCTCTGTAACTAGCAACTTGGGTGTATTCACAACAAACCATGTGATCTTGAGTAAAATACGTCATTCATTAACGGTTAACTAATTTATTTAGTGACTTCAAAATCGCTGTAGTCAGTGTTGGAAAGACTTGGTCTTATGCTGAGTTTTTATATCAAGTACTGATTGAATATGTTGTGCTGTATTACAAACACAATTTGTAGCTTTTGCTATGAAAAGACTAATCACCAGAATAGCACAAAAGAAATCATTGTGAAGTGTTTTTTCTCTTGGTTCTGTCTAGTATAGTTGTTCAGAGGTGTGGTTGGACTAATTTGCAGCTGTGACTGTCCTCTTGGGAACTAAACTGACTTATTGATTTTATTTTATTTTTAATGATATAAAAAGCAGAAAAAAAAATCAGTGATGTGATCCTGAAAAGAAGTAAGCAAGCAGTGTTGTGCATGAATTGAGTTAGTGCGCCATTTACACCATCTTTTCTTTACAAAAATAAAATGCATACATGTCAGAATATGAGTTTAATTTTTACAATCTTCTTTTCAATTCTTTTTGCACAGAGCTACGTGTGTTTCCAGACAAATTTGTAGTTTGTGTCAGTAAACTTGAATTTAATCCAAGTGCTTGGACATGTGAAGAGGGTGCATTGGTATGTACAAAACTGTTCTATAATTTTTCTGGTTTGTTTTACAGTGGTAAGATGAATGTTTATATGTAGTTGTAATTATTTGCGTATTTGTGAATGTTATCTTGGAACCAAAATCTCCCATTAACAATTGGTCCAGAGTATTCAAAAGGACATTCTGAAGTAACTGTCTGAAGCAGACGAGAATGGGGATTTCTGGAAGCTCAGCATTTTCTGAGTCGCATAAGGCACCTTGTTTTACGGATCTCTTTTTTCCTTTGTATTTTGTCCTTGTAATACTTTACTTTCCAAGATTATAATGGGTCAGTTTCTAATGTCAGTGGCTGTCTTGTATGTTTTCTTAGCACTTGTTCTGCAAAACAACTCAAATGGATCAGTGCTAGCCCTGTTGGGAAAAAAAAAAAATCCCCAAGCATTTATGGAGAAAAAGGCACTGGTGTGTAGTTAAATACCATAAACAATTCTGCTTAAATATTTCATCTTGAAGGCTTTGTCAGGGTCAAAGGCTTATGAATTTTATGCTGCAGTTAACTGCTGATTGTCTCAGGAGTGTTCACATTGACCGAGATGGCCTGCTATATGGCAGGCAGTTTCTTCTGTGCTCACAATAAGTCAGCATTACATGCTGAGCTCTATGTATGTTTTATTAGTTGCTGTTAGATATGTTAAAATATACTTGACATCTTAAAAAACAAACAAACAAAAAACCTCTAAACATTGTACTTAGTATTTTTTTCATATCAAGCAGATTTGTATTTGTTATACTAAATGCATATTATCTTGTAAATAATCTTGTACATAACTGGTAAATATCATTAAAAGATGAAGGATCAAGGAAATGTTTTTCTCTTTCACAGAAAAAAATATAACTTTAGAAGTATTTTGCTGTTTTGGAAAGTTATTACTTTCTCGGTATCATCTTGAAAAACTATTTAGATGCTTTAAGTAGAAAATCCTGTCTTAGCATTTTGAGTAAGAAATCATTATTTCTTTCTTGTTTAAGTAGCTCTGACAAGATATCAAGTTCTCTCCCTTAGTATGTGTATTTTGTTTTGTTTTTCTTTCCATAAAATAACAGATTAAAGTTTTTTTTTTTAGTTTATTTCACATGACTGTGTAGTAAGAAGGTAAATGAAAAATAAAACAATATGGACTTCAGCTTGACTATTTGAAGATTCCATCTGATCTATGGAAACTCCTAGTTGTTTAAAAAGGGATTTTAAACATTTTTGTGTTTAAAAACAACAATGAAAGAACAAACAAAAATCTCTGTGGGATCGTACCCTAAACAATAATAAAGCCTTGGGAGTTTGCTTTACTTACAGATACAAGAGGTGCACACAGAGCTGGCTGGCACGGTCAGTGTGGTGGGTTGGTAGGAGAGAATAAGATAAAGCTATCCCTAAGCCATTATCGCTGATTTGAAGAACTAACAAAAAGGGAACACACCCCCAGCAAATGTTTCTGAGAATCGTCTTAACTCTTGCCATACTAACTTAAAGGACCCACTGCAGACTTTTTTGTTGACCCAATACTTCTACAGCATGTTAATACCAGGTTTGTCCTAGACTATAGTTCAGTGCTTTGCCAAACTGGGAGGGTGTTTGGTTGCCACTGAGGGATAATTTCAGGTTATTGTTACTCCAGAAGCAAAGACTAAGGATCTGCACTGTGTGTGTGCTTTTCCCTATGCAATTTAGCCCTGAGTGTGCTTGAACTCCAAAGCAGACTGCGAAAGACCACCCAGAAGACCTTTCTGTTGATAGACTCCAGTGTATTCTGTCATGGGCTAAAAATGAGGCATATGTTTTGTTTTCCTCTGTATGTTGTTTGGGTTTGAATCATTTCATAATGTTGTATTCGAGTTCTTTTAATTGTTTAATCAGCTTACACCCTTGGTTTGAGGGTCTATCTGTGTTTTATAAAAGCAGTTGACTCTGTGTTAATGGAGACTTTGTCACATTTCAGTGTTGCTTATTGTCATTGCGATTGACTTAGTCAAGGCTTAACAATTTTCGTTTTTGTTTTAAAACTACTTTTATGCAGTTTTATGGTTTGGGTCAAACATTCTTTCCTGAGCTCTGTCAAGACAATTCAGGCTCAATGCCTTCCTTTCCAATTACTTTGAACCAATTTTATGTCAGCCTGATATGTATTTCTTTCACTTATTGCAACTCTTTTTTCATCTATCTTCAGCTTTTCACCGTCTTTTAAGATATTTTGTTTCTCCTGGAATAGAGAGTGATTAAATCAAGAGTGCCAGGAGTTGTAGCCAGATAAAAAATTAAATTCTTATATCCTACGTCTTGGGAAAGTTCATAATTAGATTGCTTTTGAGATATTTGCAAGCACAAACCTTAGCATCAATTGCTGAGAAAAGCAATTTGAAGCCTTCTGCGATGCATCCTGTAAGACCAAGGAAAAGGTGGCTTAGGCAGTCTCTGTCAAATTAGCTAAAGCAGTTTAAATTAATTGAAGATATGAGAGCACTTCTAAGGAGTACAGTTGAAATAAAATGAAGAAAATCTATTGATATTTAATTTTCTATTTTCTAAAATCTGTTTAGAAATGGGTGTGCCTGCGGTCATATCTAAGAAACAGGCTGCAGGCAGTAGTTACCATTTTGGAAGAAGGGATATCTTGTTTAAAGAAACAGAGCAAGTTATTGAAAATACATAAGCAAATTGGAGGTCTTAAGGAAAACATGGAAGAATAGCCGGGCTGATTAATGCGAAGTATAAACATAAAGCCATTGTTTCCTGTTTTGCAAAACTGTGTTTGTAATCTTGAATAGTTTTATCTTGAAAAAGAAGACAGCTTTGGGAACATGGCAAAAGAGGAAACCCAGGGAAATAAAAGAGCTCTAGAGAGATTAGTCATCTCTGTAAAAATGACGACATTTTCATGATTATTATGTAGAGAGCTAAAATGGAAAATTGGAAATAGGTTATCTGAAGAAACAGTGGAAATGGAAATGTGTGGAAGACTTATTGGAGGCTTGTGAGCATTTAAAAATGTGCTAACAATGGAGTATTCATTGATAACCACCACATCAGCTTTATACTGGAATCTATGAGAGGAAGCAGTTGTAGGGAAGGCATGAAGGAGGTTAAGCTAATGACGGAAATTTGAAATTATTATACGTATGAAATCAGAAAATAAAGTGGATAGTAGGAGATCCTGGTTTGATTAAAAAGATCTCAAGGTTTCCACTGAGCCTTGTTAAGTTGCAGAGAAAAGTATAGAAAAATTAAAACTGTTTTCCAGAATATTCCTCTTAAAAACAAAACAAAATAAAACCAAAAAATAGGTACAGTAGGAAAAGAAAAATGCTAAAGGTATGCCCTGTGCTTTTTAAATCTTCAAGAGTGAAATAAAAACAACCCATTTCATCATCTTCATGCATGTCTGATTATATGAATTGTCATTGTGACATACTTTATGCACATTACAGAATTTTCTTTTATTAAAACTAGTATTATGAGACTGCAGGTGACATAATTTGCGTGGATTTTGATTATGCTGGGAAGAGGCTTCTGGTCCTTGCATGAAAACATGTATTGTTAGCTGTAATTAACATGAAACTTACTATCAGAGTATGCACTGCTGCAACAGTGTGACTGTTGGAACATAGAATGAAAAGGAAACCCATTTTTTCAGGCAGGAGCAATCTGCAATCTCTAGTAGAAGATTTTATGTGGAATCTATCTTAAATACTTTAAAGATACTTTTATTGTTAAGTGATATCAGATTAAGTAGGGGAAGAAGGAAATGCTGTGAAATACAGTTGTGCAAATTGCGGTGTATAAAGTGCTAACCTTGGCATGAAACTGTGTGTGTATCTGTAATATCAGAGTTAAACTGCTGTAACGATGGGTTACGACTAACAAGTCAGTCCATATTCCCTCCAGTTCCAGCTACATATCCCTTTCCTTTCTGGTTAAAGTGGACCAACCAAATGATTCTTTAGTAGAGGATGAATTAGTTCCTTGAGTTAATCTAGCAGAATACATATTTGCAAAGTCTCTGTGCTTTTTTTTTTTAAATGGAGGATTAGTTTTCCATCACATCAGTTTACTGAACCAATTCGTCCTATAACCACAGAGTTGCTGATGGCAACACAAAAAGTGAGACAAAGAAGAGAGCAGGATCACCCCTTTAGGTAGCAGCTGATAGCTACCTTTGTTTGCAAGTAACATCCAAAATGCATGTAATATTAACCTTTGTTGTAATACTTGCTGTGTTCTTCAGTTTCATTATCCTGTTTTAAATTTCATAAAATCTAGTTTTCATTTGTTTTCATATAACATAACTTTTATTTAGTTATTAGAGGAAATGTATATAGAGGAAAATAACATTACACTGTAGTTTGTTAGTTGTATGAAGGGCATTTGCTTCTTTTAAATGGCAGAGAAGGGAAAATGCAAACTAACAAACAATATCTGCATACCACATAATGGAACAGCTAAAGATTTGCTTTTCTCTGATTTTCCACTTTTGACACTTCCAGATTTTGTTACTTTTTTTATTCTCATCCTTCATATTCAGCTTGAGCTGATGCTGAAACACGCAGTCCCTCCTGCTTTCTCTTCCTTTCGCTGAGCCCTGCGTTCTTGTCTTTAGCATCTGTCAGTATTGGCATGTGTGGGGAGCTGTAGTAGTTCACTGATTCCTCTGGAAACAAGTTTTTTTTTTGGTTTTTTTTTCATTGTTAGCTTTCAACTGGATAGCTTTGGTGGCCAGGCTCTCACCATGTGGCTGCACAAATGCTGCTGTTGATGCAGAGGCTTGGTGGGACCATGTGTTGGACAAGGATGAGACTTCCCTTTCAATGTCAGTGTAGCTTTAAATCATCTTGAATCTTAAGACTGTTCTCTCAGAGAATTTACATCACAAAGTAATGATACTAACATTTTTTACTCGGTCATAAAGAAGAAAGCTACGGCAGTTTGAAAATATTCCCTTTTCCCCGTCTGTCTGCCTTTTCTCCTTGGAGATTACCACTCCTATAACAGAGTTTGCCAAAAGGTCTGTGTGCTTGCACCTCATCTTGCCACGTATCAGTCCTAGGGATTCATGCAAACCAAACTTTGCTGGGTTTTAAGCTAACGCTGTGAACTGGGAGCAGGAGCAGCTGGGTGTGCGTGTGCGCGCTCCCTTCTGCCAGCCCTGCTGTGGGGGCAGGAAGCTCCTGCAAAAGGGAAGGGAGGATACATGAGGGTGGCAGTGCTGGAGGTTGCCTCAGTGAGATTTGTCTGAGCTTGTCTTGGTTTCTTCGTGTAGCTTACAAACTGACTGATTTATTTTCTGCATGGCGAAAATATAATAGCTGTCAGCTGTTTAATATTCCAGAAAAGTGGACAAATGATGAAATGAAATATGACACAGTTGTTTCAATTAGTTAAGAGTAGAGAAGACTTTGGAGAATTTCAGAAAACCCTCACAGAGATGAGTAAAGGGCGTTGGGACTGTAAATGAAAATCATCTGTCGATAAATGCAAAGTACTTTTGCTGAAAAGAGCAATTACAGTGTTCATGCGTGCTGCTGAGTTGAATAAGATCTCTGGAAAAAGGCCAAGATACTGCTACAAGGAACTGACTTAAAAATCTTTGTTCAGGAGCATTATTTATCTGAAAAGGAGGCAGAATTTGAATGTATATAAGAAATTAAATAAAAAATGATACTTGAATTGTCTTAATGCCAGTAAGCAAATTTAATACCTCTTCATTAGAACATTATGTACCTCAGTGCAAAATACAGATGAAGGATAGTAGTAGTACAGAGGGTCCTATAACTTGAGCATAAATGATTAAGCATATAAAATGATTTCCATATGAAGCAATCTTCAAAAAGGAGGAACAAATTGAGTAATCTTTTACTGATTTTAGTAGTTGCTTCTTATAAGAGTAATCTAGTTGATTTAAATGTAACTACTTAACAGTGTTCACAAGAGCTCATTTGTCAAAGCCTTGTGGTTATTTAAGATATTATCATCTGTCATCATCCTTTCACCTCCCTCATTCTGCTCTCCCCTCGTGCTCTTGCTGTCCCAGTTTATCCTGGTGGTTAATGCGGGTTTGAGCTGAGATTCTAGACTTTTCACTGAATTATGTTCTTTGCTCCTGGCAAACTTTGAGAGGATGGGCGCCTCCAACAAAGGTGCAGGGTGGAAAGCTGATAATGTTTAAAGCTACAGTGAGCTAAAGGTTTTATTTGGTCGCTGTGCATCTATGAGATTTTGATGACTAGTACTGAATAAAATCTAACTGACTTTAGCTTTAGATAATAATTCTCTGTATTCCTGCTGTGCAAAGAATATGTCTGATTGTTCTTGTTGTTTTAAAGAGCAATTTGTTCCTCAACTTCTGACAGAAAACTATTAGAGCTAATAGGAATTTTATAGCTTGGCTGAAACGTAAGCTGAAACATATGATGGTAAGGCTCATGGAATTGTACAGATCAGTTGGGTCATTCACACCCAAGCATCACGCAGGCATTTCTGATGTGCGTTTTTGCACATATTTTGCATATATTGTGTACAAGTTTCTGTTTTGTTGCAGTAGTGGCTATAACCTGACTGAGTTTGGAAATGGATGTCTTGATACAGAATGCATTTTATGTTTTTATTTCCTCATATTGCAGCATTAATCCCTACCAGAAATCTTAACAGGTTGTTCTGTCATTGCAGGAACTTGACAAAGTAGCTTTATTTGGTATTTATTCTCAGTCAGCTTTTGCCTTCTGCCAGTCATCAGCTTTTACTGTCATACCACTGATTTCCTGGCATATTTCCTATGCCCCATCCACCAGAATGACCCCAGTCCCTGCTCTGGTCTGCTGCAACAACCGAACTTCCCTCTGTGGAGACATTTATAAGGGTTTAAAACATTAAAAAAGGAAAGTTGTTTCCTGGTTTTCACTTTTCTTTAAACATGTAACAGCTGACTGGCTTTGAGGCCTTGGTAAGTCTGTCGTATTTGCATGAGATTGACCTGTAGGTTTAGAAATTATTTGGAAGGACCAAACCACGGTGTGAGCTCAGAAATCTTGGGGGCTTGGGCGGACTGAGTGTTTTGGTCTGGAAACCATGCTAAAACATCGGCTAAATTGTTGAACAGTAATTCTTCCCTAGGCTGTGTGGTTCTGCATATGTTACATATTTTGCTTGTATATAGCCAACAAGATCAAGAATATGTGATTCTTTCCAAGATCTCCTACAGTTCTTAAATGCTATTTTAATTGTATAAAGAGAACAGTTGTTTGAAAAAAGGTGTATTCTCTGTAGATTTTTTTTTTGTAAAGAGCCTTACTTTTCTAAATACTCATGTGATGATTACCAGTAGATTCCTTCTCTCATAGTTTTGTATGTTGAGGGATGGGTTTGAGCTCCATATAAAATTGCTGTTGTCTTATTTTATTAAAAAGGTCTTTAAAGTATAAAACATGTTATGCATGTGTTCTTTTTCATAACTAGTAGAGGCAGAAACCTTAAAATTGATTGCAAAGGTTGGCTTAAGATGCATGTTTTTAAAACATTGTTTTTCTTAAAAAAAAAAAAAAAAAAGCTTTAAATTTTTCTTTAGTGTCCTTACAAGAGGTTATTTTCTTTGAAAAGCTATTGTCTTTTCCTCCTTCTTATCAGTGGACATTCTCTCTGAAGATAGAATCTGAGTCTTCTACCATCAGTGTATAAAATCAGAATGATTAATAGCTCAATTACTTAACATTAATTTTAACACTTTTTGCCTTCAAGCAAATACACACAGAGTGTATCACGTGCTTCTGAGTATGTAAATAAATCATTTGTTTCGGGAGCACCTTCCATGCCTTTAGAAAAAGCATTATGAATGTTCTTGCTACCTGTATTACACATGTGTCAAGTTTTAAACAGCCGCCCCTGTAACTTTGATTTTTTTAATATAGTATCACAGGTTTTTTATGCCATTTGCAGCTTATTTTTATTTATTTTTTTTTTATTGCAGGAATTTTTCTATTATTTTCTGTTATCCAGCAAATGTTCAAATGAAAACCTAGATAACTCAGAATTTCCTAAATTCAGAACAGTTCGGGATTTCTGCTATACCTAAAATATCATTTACCCTCCGCCCCGCCCCCCCCCCCCCCCCCCCCCCCCCCCCCCAAAAAAAAAAAGACTACTTGAATAGCAAGAAGGAATTTTCCTCATAGATGACACTTGCTCTAAACCACACCTTTGGAGTGTGGGGAATTGCCAGGAGTGATGTATCAAGTGAGAAAGTCGGGTTCATACCTTGTCCTTTGGAAATTGGGCCAAATCTTGGACTAAACATTGCAGACCACAGGGACTCCTGATGAGCAAAAGCTTTGTAGTTGAGAACCCGCAGACTGGAATCAAAATGAATGTTGGCAGTAGGTAATACAGACGGCTGATCTGGGCATTAGATTTTGCTTTCTGTGCTATGCTACTAGTAGGTTACACACTGGAGAGATACCATTTTCTCTAGTTTCAACTTTTTCAAAAGAATGTATTTCAAAGCCATCAGCATTCCTTAAAAGTACCTGCTTCAGATGGGGAATAAGTACTCCCATGTACAGTGTGGAAAGTTATCCTTGCTGTTTTTTCCTGCACCTTTCTGACATATAGAACAGGACAGCCCGTTTTAAAATGTAGAGCAATATTCTGCAAGTCCAATCAAGGAACAGTATTTCAAGTTGAGAATGCTATCCCTGTCTGTACTTGGGAAATGACTGAATATTTTACAGTGGGGTAGGAGTTCATAAGTAGCATCTGTAGGACAGATCAGTTGCTACGTTGGAAACACTGAAAAATCTGTCATGCAGGAGTCATGAAATGAGATGTAATGGGAAGATTTTTCTTCATGCAGGATAGGGCACAAGACTAGACCCAAAGTCCTGCCCTCATCTGTTTTCTATCGGATTATAGTACCTGTTCATTCTTCACTGACAAGCCTCCCCACCTGCTTAAGTAGCCCCTTTCTATTTACCAGAGTGCAGGGAGTCCTGTATGACCTCTCTGATCTGATGGTCATCTGTTATAACCATTTAGCAACCTAAAGGTTAGCCTATATGATTGAGCTCATGATGCTACTCAAGTGACATTAAGAAATATCATGCAAATGCAAGCTCACATAAAGCTCCCAAGAATAAGCATTTCTGTTTGATTTCTTTTACTGATTTTAATTTTATTCAATTATGTGTGACTGGATAATATTTTATACCCTTGCTTCATTAGCATTATTATATTCAGCCTGACATTAGGTCCTGTCTCACTGCATGTGCTGTATGAGGCCTCAGTGGGGATGGCTATATGGCGCTTTGATACTAAATATGATTTATTTGACCCGTTGATGTTTTCTATTAAGTTTGTTTGATGAGCAAGTTGAGCCACATTGATAAGTGCAGCTCGGGAACAATGTGGTTTGCTTCTTTTAACCAGACATGAAATGTAATTATCCCATAGTGTTACTTGATTGGTACACAAGCATGTGCCACTGTTACCTTTAGTGTAGTAGGAGATAACTGGAAAATATGAATCCCAACCAGAGGAGGGAAAGGGGGTGGCATTGTTCAATTTGAAAATTTTTCTTTCAGCCCAACATCCTAAACCCTTGACTGAAAAAATATTTGTATGAGCAGTATTGCCAGGCTGACTTGTGAAAAGGCCAAACCTTTTATTCTTCTTCAGGATAGTGAGTTGTGAGGATTCTTGACAAGTGCACATCCATAAATAGTTATTTTGCAGGTGTTTACTGCTAGACTGGACTGTCCTGGAGAGAGCTGCAGATGGTAGTCACCCCACTTTTTGATGTTTCTGAGGGTTTCTTTTTGATTTTGAGTTACAGCGTAGATAGTAAAAGAATGGATTTTCAATTTGATAAGCTTTAAAGTGAGTATATCCTGTGCCTAGCAGTCATATTTCTGTGCAGGTCTTAGTAGAGAGGTCTTAGTAGAGAATTCTTTTTTCCAGGCATCCCTTTGGATAAGGATCTTCAGAGCAGGTTTTGTGAGGTCAATATTATGAACAGGTAGGATAGGAAGTCTTTGTAAGCTTCATTTCTGCAGGCCCTTCTTTGCTGAGTTTTAGTGACAAAAAAGAGTGAGCTTACCCTAGGATTTTAAGAGCACAGATTTCTAATAGAACTTGGCAGTTCAAGGGCTAAAGAAGCATTTTAATCTTTTGTGCCCACCCAGTCTCTATACAAATGTAAATATGTCTGTCTTTAACAATTTGCCAAGAAATGTGGTTTTAATTTGTTCGCAGCAATCCCACTCCCTGCAGCCCTTTCAGAGTCAAGTCACAAGTCTGGCGGCGCTTTGACGTTTTTCTCTGTCATGGTGTCATTGTTTATATGATGTCTGCTTCTGCTGTCCTCCTTTTTATGCCTGGAATATTTTTCTTTAATTATTTCACTGCCTAAAAGGAATTTGGGATTACTAGACAGGATGAGAGCAGATTAGCTTTTTTTTCTTTCTTTAACAAGTTCTGGAGTTCCCATAGGAAATAAATCGTATTCCCAAAACAGACAGGGTTTTTTATTTTTTTTTAATTAACTAAAATTATTAAGTCTAATAAAGAAAATAAAGGAAGTATCACCAGTAATGGCTGAGTGTCTTAGTAGTATATGGAGTGCCCATTGTTGTTATTTATGACTCTCTTTGCCTTCTATTGTGGACTTACTCCAGCCTTAGGGAGTTTACATCACTCCTAATAGCAAAAGGCTCTCTGGTTCCCACAGAGTCTTTCAAAGACTGACTCATATGCCTTATGTTAATTGTTCAGCTCTCAAAATACAGCACTTACAGGGTGTGGTTCCAAGGGGAAAATCTACTGTACTTAGAGGGCATGTTCAGAAGTGTTTCACATGTAAATCATTTTGATTTTTTATTTTTTAATGCCTTAACCCTTTTCTGTCACTACATTATGCGATAAATTATTGGAAAACAAAATAAAAGCTTGATGATAGTGTAGTAAGGGAATGTGTTCGCCCTTCAACTCTGGTCCATTAACATCCACTCTGACTCAGCTCAGAAGCGAATTGGCTTTGTTGTCTTTGCCCCTCTCCGGGGTCTGCTCATCACACACTGCAATGACTGCACATTCCAGGCAATGACCATTCCCTGCTCATATGGAGATCCAAGTTAGAACTGAGTTACTGCCTACCTGCAGTAGTAAGGATGTGTGGACGGGAACTGTCCACAACCCTCCTCTCTGCGTCAGCAGATGGGATTTTGTACAAAGTGCTGCTTTCCACCCATTGTTTACCACATCTAGAAGAATCATCTCCGTGGACTGGTGATCCTATCACAGCCTGCCTCCCTGAGGTTTTCAGCTGAGGACTGAAGCAGATGTAATGTAATTAGCTTTCCCAGTTACCATAAATCACAACGAGGGAAGTTCAAATGCTTCTGCATGTACTTCTCCGGCTAAGTAAGAGTGCTCTCCGACTGCTGTGGTACAGAATTATTGTGCAAGATCCTTCAGCCTGAGCAGTAATGTTACTGGAAATCAGAATAGTTTCTACAGACTTTAGAGTCTGTGCCTTCTAAAATTAACAAAGCTCATTAGTATCTCAATATTCCCTTTCTTAATAGTTTACAAAATACAAAGGTGTTTTAAGTGAAATGAGGGGCATCCATGTCTCTAGCAAGAATAGAAGCAGCAATTTATCCTTCAGATTAAACTAGTTAGGCTTCGCTTTTGAGGTTGAAATCACAGTGCAAGTATGTCCCATATGTTTTGTGCCTACTGTAAACACACGTGTTGCAGCATTAGTGCACAGAACTTCATGCGTCTGTTAATACACACAAAAAGATTTGCACAATTTGCCTCTGAAATGAAGGCTCAAAATAGCTGTAGTTTTTTAAACAGTCAAAATGGCCCTTTTTCTTTGCCTGATTACCCTCTTTCTGCTTACAAAACAGGAAGCTGATTGCACTGACTTACTCTTCTGGAGTAGAGGTGGGATTTACCCCTTTCTTCTATAAAACTTAAATAAAATAAAATGGGCAGGGCTTAATCCTGTGTAAGTGACAGGTTCCTGAGCGGTGTTCCAGGCAGCAGTCATGTGCATGCTTTGGCCTCGTGCCTCTGCTGTCCCTCTGTGCTTCAGTTCTTTCATACCGCCTGGCTCCACTGCGCTAGGTTCACAGTGTGGATTGGGATGGCATAAATAAGCACTCCCTATGTTTGATGAGCCCCAGTCAGAAGTTGCATTATTCAGGCTGATGAAGAAATGTTATCAAAGAAAAGGAGATATACAAAGCCTCTTCTCTTCTTGACTTTGCCACGTTTCTTTTCCTCCTCTCCCTAGCCTTAGAGATGATACTTTTTTGAAGTATGCGGTTGTTAATAGTGAAGTCAGCAAATGGCCCTTCCCTCATTGAGATTGTTTCATTGTGAAAGGAAATGCTCACAGCTTGAAGAGAGAGCATTTTCCTTCCCTCCCTCTCGCCTCAATCTCATATTATATAAAACTATGGTACTGCTGTTAGCTGAGACCAGAAAGAATTCCCCTGTTGTCCTGTAGTAGCCAACCACTACAAGCTGTGAGCGTTTGAATGTTAGTATTAAAAGTTTTAACCCTTGCCTTCTTAAATGAGCAAGTAATACTCTGTATATTTTCTGTAAGTATGGAAAATTATGGGAATTCTTCTGAGAATAAGAGTATAGACCACTGCGCCAGTCAGTCTCTTCAGAAAAAAAACTGACAAACATGCTCCTGTCTGCAACAGAGATTCCTGGCATTTGTCACAGTTTGAGCCACAAAGATGTCAAATATTTGCCAACAGTTTCCTCAGATGGTTTGGAAAGCTACATCCTTTACATTGCAGTCTTGTTTGTTTGCGGTATATTTTAGCATATGAAATATGTTCGCTGGGAGTCTGAAAAGGGAGTGAACTGACTAGACTCCCAAATATTAAAAGATTAAAAATAATTCTGTACTTAGCCATTTCTCTTAGACTGCTTGGATCAAAATAATAAAGAACATCTGTAAGTCTTAGTATTAGAAATGGAGCTTAATGTTGAATAATCATAGCTTGATGTGTCATGTTTTAAACCTGTGTTTTCTTTTGGAGCAGAAAGAAGAAGTTTCCAGTGGGATATCTGAATATTTTACTGAATCTGCGGAGAACAGAAAGCTTAAGATTAGCCTGAACGAGCAGATAAAGCAAGACATCTTGAAAGAAATGTATGTCACTGTTGTTTCTAAGCTGTTACGTTTATAATCTGATAAAATTTGGGTAAAGAGAGTCTAGCCTATGGAATAAAATGTCAAATAGTATGAACTCCTCTGTAAAATATTATTTGAGATTATTAAGAGACTACTCCTCTAGTCTGAATAAGCACATAAAATTATCTTTGTTATTTTGTACAGCATGAAAAAAGCTATTACAACCCACGTAGATATCTCACATAGCATGCGGCAGAACCAAAACAGGGTGTTTTTTTTCTTGAAAGCAGCTCTGAGCCAAAATAAATAAGTGATGTTTGAATCTGGTGAAAAACACTTGCAAATATATTTTTTGTTCGTTTTGAGAGTCTGCAGCATGCCACAATATTAGTCTGGATCTTTGGACACAGCTGAAGAGTGCCATGTACATGTGGTGTAGTGGATGGGGAGGGCGTGTGGGTCAGCTGAATGTTTTGCTGGTCCTCTGCTGTACCAGGATGCCATTGGTACTTGTACAAACTGCCAGTAGTTCCAAATGTTCACTACATCAACTGTGGAATCAAGGAATCGCTGTGACCCCTGTCAACTTTTATTTTAACCTGTGTTGTCTCATCTGTGATGTCTTTAGAAGGGAGATTAGATTTGGAGGTATGCCAGCTCTACCTATTTTGTAAGAGCTCCCTTTCCATAAAGTTAAATATGTCAAGTGGGGAACTGCTTGGTGTCAGCAGACCAACAGAAAGCAGCCCCAGCATCGGAGGATCTATAGCAATATCTTTAGACTTGAAATCTTACAAAGGCGGCTTCAGTACTTGTGCATAAAGTTCATCTCACAGCCTATGTGAAGTGTAGATTTGGAAGTAACACTGCTGAGGAGTGTTTACATACTGACACTCCATCGTGTCCCTTGTGATTCACTTTTCATGTATAATTCCTTTCAGAATATCATCTGTGTGCGTTACCTAAGTCCTTCCCAGATGAGCAGGCTTGATATTAGATGAGTAGTGGTTAACTTTAAAGCAATGCTTTGAAATGTCCTGGGAAAAATTCCAGAGGAGCGTTTCTAAACTAGAGATTAGAAACTCACACAGATGCACACACTGCCTCTCCCCCTTGCCCCCCTCTATTCTTTAGATATACATTACGCATACGAATATATGGGAATGGTTTGAAATCATTTGGGCACTTATGAAATACTATTTTATCTAGCCAGTTTGGGAAGGAATTCAATATACTTATGCAGAGTTGACCTTTAACATTTGTAATGAATCCAGTTCTGCCTCTTGGAATAGAATGTGAACTCCTTCGTGGCTTAGTCATTAATAAGTAGGGTTCCCCTAGTGCAGTGGAAAATCAGATGGATAACTCTTGATATTATCCACACTAGACAAACATTGCTGCTTGTCAAGATGATATAGAGGGATTTTTTCCATGTTCAGAAAGAGGGTTGCCCTAGTGGTCTTTCAGAGTTTGTAAGAAGGGCAAATTGAGGCAGTAGAGATTCCTTTTTATTAAAAACAAAATCCCTTTATATTGCAGTGTGAAAAGGACAAAGAAAAGGAAAAGTAGCATGAGCAAACCCCAAACCAGCAAGGACTCCAAGAAAGTGGATCTTGGCTCAGTGGACTTACAGACAGAGAACAGAAAGAATGACTGTCAAACTTCCACCAGTCCTCAACCTGAAGTGAAATGTAGGAGTACAGGACAACTAAAGGATTGCATAAATACAGCTGAGAGCAACTTGGAGCTTCCTATTTTAGAGATGGAAAATAATGTTAAGCAGAGACAGCCAGAGGATACTAGCAGCCAGCGAAAACCTCACTCTGTGGAGCGGTTGAAGTCAAGGCTTCAAAGCAAGAACCCTCCTTGCAGCTATGAGTCAGCACTGCTAGATCCAAAACAAAATCAAAAAGTGACCAAAACACAGGCTCAACAAGGGAGTTGTGGTTCAGAAGAAAAGTTAGACCATTTCAAAAAAGCATCCTCTGAAGAGGCTACTTTAATTCCTAGCAATACTGAAATGAGTAAGTGCAATGATGGTTGTTTAGGTCTGTTGGAGGAGAAGACCCCACTTAATTCCAGGGTGTTTTCTAAACAAGACTTAACAAAGACTGTGTCTGATGAAGAGTCACTTACTTTGGGAAAAAACCTCTCCCAGCCTCCTTCTGTGGGGCACAACGTAGTGCAGACAAACCAAAATGAGCAAGGCACAACCACCAAAGAATTACCTGCCATGCCTTCGTCATCTTGTTTAGAACTGCAGCGTGTGCCTTTGGAGAAGCCTACCCAAAAAAGGAAAAAAGAGGGTGAAGATGGTCTCAGGAAGTTAAAACTACGAAGGCTTAAGAAGTCATAAAGCCTGAAATATTACCTCGATGGCATGGATGGACAGCCAGATTTGTGTTTGGAAAGCGTATATAAAAAGTAGGAAGCAATTCAAAATAATGAAAAATAATCTTTAAATCCAAATTAGATAAACTTTTAAAGAAAAATTAGTTAACTAAACATCATAGCTATTTGGCACTGTAATTAGATAATTCTGTTATGTCTTTTGACCCATAAATACTGTACAAATCAGATGTAATATTTATAAAAGGAAAAATCTCCTATAAAATATTTACTAAGCAGAATTTCAGATCTCTGCATGTTTTGGTACTATTAAAAAGTCGTGACAGCTGATGACAGAAAAAGTTAAAATCACTTTTGTAATCTGTTAACAGCTGCAGTTATCCATTTTTTTGATGTTTCTAAACACATGGTTTATTTTAGTAAAAATTAATCCTTTTTCTGCATTAGGAAGTTTGTGGTTTATTCATGTGATCTTTACAACAGTAAGGCAAATTGAGGTTATTTCAAATAAATCTTTAACCAGATTTTAATATTTCTGATAATTTAAGGGCCACTTTTCATTGGGCTTTCCAAATAACTATAGTTTGTGCTTGGGCAGTTTTGACAGGAATGTATATTTCTAAGGTGAGCTGTGGATACGAGTGATCATGCATTCACTATTTGGAAAAATGAAGATTATTTTTATGTGTATAGTCACCTGGATTTGCAAACATTGCTGTTGGGGAAAGTTCATACATAAACATGCATACACTTCTTTATGCACTCAGATTTCACAATCAAGCCTTCTTTGTGTGCAAGGACAACAGTCTGTGCTTTTCAGGTGTTAGCGATCTGAGTTATTTTTTATTTTAAGATACAGGTAATTTTTAATCGTACTGTGTTTTTTAATAATGCTTTTGTAAGTTGTATGCTAATGTGCTAAGGAACTGTAACTTCTTCTTTCATGTTTGTATTTTTAAATGGTTAAAATAAAATTACAAGCAATTTCCTTTTGATCATTCTCTCAAAATCAATGTGAGCACAGACGTTTTATATGAAGCAAATTTTGCAGATTTCTTACAGATATACACTTAAACTGTTGTGAGTAGCTTTATTTAGTTTAGTAGGAAGATTCACATCTGTAAGCGTTAGAGTTGGTATGTAGTACACGTTAGAGAGTTAGCAACTCAGCAGTTGACAGCAAAACACTGTCAGTTGAACAGCATCTTTTCTGCTATAAAAAGAAAATCTGCTTTTGCTGTAAACGAAAAAGATTCTGCATGTCTGCTAGAAGACATTTTCTCTTTTGTCTTTCAGCCTGTTTGCATGATGTTTCTCTTAATGCTTTGCAGTAAGGTTGCTAATGATTACCAATCTTCACGCTCTGCAAAAAGGTCTTCCTAGTGACAAGTGCAGTGAAGTCTCCAAATGAACCTGGGTTTGGAAGAAGAATAGCCTGAGGTATGTTTACTCTTGTCTTTTCTACGGGCTCAAGATACTTTGCTAGTAAGGGAGTAAAAAGCACTTTTTTAAAGGATGTAAAAAAGGTGTAAGGAAATTTAATTAATTTTAAAAAAAATAAAATAAGTGAAACAGTCATTTGATACTTTATATTAAAGTGTATGTTTTCTGTACGGTTTCTTTAAGTCCTTACAGTGCATAATTAATAAAAATAATACAAGCATATATTATAGTTATTCATACGCAATTCCGTTATTTCTACCTTGCTTTTCACCTGGATCCCTTTGAATTTTCCATGATGTTCTTGGTTGTAACAGAAACCTACAGGAGAGGTTTAGATGATTATGTGAGAACAGACACATGTTGAGCTCACGAAATTACTTCAGTTACTCCTTTTCATTTTATTCTGCTTAGCAAAAAGATTAATGCTTGCTTTTCCAAATTGGCAAACACACCGATTGTTCCTGTGACAATTGCTGACAGACTTGAGCAAGTATGCCCCAAATTAGTACTCCTAACAGTTTTGGATTTTGAAGCTTCTATTCCTCTTACCCCTCTGCTCTCCAAAAGAATTTAATTCCAGTCTTAGAAAAGAGAGCTCTACCACATATAGTTTGTATTATAGAATACCATTGCTATTATTATTAGTTCAGCCTTATAATTACAAATTAGTTTTAATTGTAACTGAGCAGCATATGCAGCCTTACAAATGGATGTCATCATATGTTTATAGGGAGCTTGGGTAGACAAAATCATTATCTTTTATGTAGCTGAGAGCATTTGATTTTGCATTTAGGATATTTTGTTATGGTACTTACAATGCTGTTTTACGTAACCTTACTGATAGCACGAAAACATTTTCCTTTTCAAACAGTGATATTGTAACAATAAGAAATGTAGGGCTGGATTGTTTAGAGGGTTAGAGCCTACAGATTGTACAAGTGGACTTTTCAAAAGTGCATGGTTGCATCAATTGTAATTACTGGCTTGTTAGGATCCTAGGCTCTTTTGAAAGACCCACTGCTTTCTATATGTGTATTTTGAGCTTAATTACTTTGAAAAGTTGTCTCTTGGATCCTTTCAGAAATGCAGTTATTTAGGGAAAAAGCTTTGAACTCGTTGTTTCTGGACTATAGATGGTGTTGCTGGTCAAAATTATTATTTCTTTTTCTCCATATGGCAGCACTACTATAAAACTTTCCTGTTTGTAAGCCTTATGGGTATTTTATGTGACTCTGTGATAATTGAACTGTGTTGTCACCATATGCCTCTGTTATCTTTCTGCTTTAACCCCAAGGTTCTTCTCCTGTCTTTTTTTTTTTTTTTCTTTATCTACAATCCACCTGCATCCAGATCACTGACAGGTGTGTGGTCTGACATCCTCTGGAATTGCAAACCTGATTTCCAAGTCAGGCTTAGGAACAAAAGGAAAAAAAAAAGCTGGAAAGTGAGACCGAGCAATGTAAAATTAGCAGTTTGCAAGTCTTGGCCCAGGCTTGCTATTACAAATTTGCTTCAGAGCAGCATTAGCATACCCTTCTATTAAAAGTTTTAAATATTTAAGGCTGTATTACATTCTGAAACTTCCACTGAAGCGCAGAAACAATTTTTTTGGGGGGGGGATGGGAGGGAGGTTGTTGTGCGTTACGTTTGTTTTCTCATTTTCGGAGCTTCTTTGAACTCCTCTGAAATATGTGTAGATCTGAGGAACTGACTGGCTAAAGCTCTCAATGGATGTTTCACACTGAAAGATACAAATTTATCTATTTGTCTTTAAAAAGAGATAAATGTATTTTCCAAAACAGCCAGTGGTGGTTTTTGTTTTTTTTTGACTCATCTGGTTAGTTTGGTCTGTGCTAGTTGCTGATAGTGAAACAATCCTTTCCTAGCCAAGCACTTTCTAATGTGTGCAGACTATCATTTGCATTATTTGTTACATTGAGATAGTTAAAATATTTGTTTAGTGAACTTTTTTATTTAAACACACATCAAAAGCTACACCAGCCTTTTATTTATTTATTAAAAGGAAGAAGCTGATGTAAAATCTCCCTTGCCCAGTGCTGATCTGTAGGAAAATGGTAACTATCACTAGAGTTATTCCGAGTAATAAACTTTGTGCTGGTTCTGATACTGTCAAATTGTAGTTCTGCATGCTAAGGTCTGCAACATACGCTAGCATGTTGTTACCGCTGCATAGCTGCACTTCGATGTTACACTTAACTTGAATAATGCCAACAACACCTGTTTCTAACAAAAAAGGAAAATTTTAAGAACCCAAACTTTTCATTGCTACAAAAACTTTTGTCCAAGTGAGGTGTTAGTTATTCTCCCTGAGGCATTTATTTTGGCAGTGTGAACTTCCTTCCCTCTCACAACTCCGCATGTGTGTCACATTCTTTGAGTTTTAATTGATATTTTTGTATCATTATCTCATTGGTTTTTGAATGGATAATTATTTTTTTAAGGAAAAAAATGGAGGATATTTTTTGTTTGCATTGAAAACTAGTTGAAATAAGAATAAAGTAAAATGTAATTAGAATATCCCAGGTTGTTCGTGATATAAATAGTTATCTCCTTGCTTATATCAGTACCTCATAAAACATCTCCTATTGTATTGTATTAAAACACTCCAATGCAAGCTTGAGCAAACAGAGTTAATAGTATCAAGAGTCTTTGAGCCAGCAGTGGGAAGTGTGGGTTGGCCTCAGAAATTAGCTGTAATAAAAGGCACTCCTCACTTTGCTTTCTGCTTTTTTTCTTCTCTAATAAGCATCAACTAGCATCCAAAAATCTGTGTGAATGAGAAGATGGGGATGGGGAAGAGCAGCACATCGAGCCTTTCATCAAAGGGATATCAAAGCATTCTGCAGCTGAACCTGGGAGGGATATGAATATGCTTATTTTGACAGTTGGGGCAGCACTGAGAGTAAGCAATTTCTACAAGGTAAAGCACGTTGGGTAAGGAACTCGTGCTGCAAATTCTTTCATCAACTTGTTCAACTGTCTTTGAACAGGTCTCCCTCCTTGTTCACTCTTTTATTCCAGATACTTTGGATCCTGGTAGCACGTGACCTTATCCCTTCCGCAGTGGCAATAAGGTGACGTTTTTAGATTGGGACTTTCTGTTTGTTTGTTTTGATAGTGGCTTATGCTAAGAAATTGTAAAATAGTTGTTAAAATGATGTAGTGTCCCAGGGCATTCCAGCTATAACCCAGAAATTGTCCAGGCAATTAACCTCCACCATCCTGCCTCCTTTACTATACATTGCAATTATTCTAGAGCTGGGAGTTGGCTCCTGTGGGAGCTGACAGTGCACTGTTTGTGAATGAGAATTTTCACTGATTTTTTTCCATTTTGTCAGTTAGATCCTGTAGTATAGCTGAGACAGCCACTTTGGTTGCTACCTCAGTAGTAGGAATTGGTAATCTAGCTCCATAACTGCTTTATTTGCTGCCAGAATAATTGTCTTTTTGATTATGCATCAGATCTTTAAAGAAAAGCATCTAGAGCTATAATTCTAGAGATGGGCATGCCCCTTTTTAATATTAATATGATCTCATAGTGCTAGAATGAAAAGAATAGAAGTTTATTTCTCCACCCTGTAGAGAAACTGGTTGAGACAATTTGCACATCACAGAGAAGGCGCTCACTGGGAGATCTGGGCTGGAACTCCGGTCTGACGCCCTGTCTGATACCACAGCACTCCACTGCTGCCCCACTGCTAGGTAAGCCATCTGCTGAACCTCGGTGGCCAACAGACCTCTCAGAACCTCTTTCCTCCTCCACCCCCAAAAGTTGGAGTTAATCCTTGCACAGCTATTGCACTGTTTTTTGTTTATTTTTCCTCCCGTTTTGGGAACAATAGCTGATCTTTAAAAACAAACTGTGTCGGCACTGGTAAACAGTAATTGTGATGACCACTAGTGCCAATACTGTTAAAGAGGAAGTTGAAAAATTCTTAAATATCAAGCAACTGTTAGTATCTTGCTTCTTTTAGAAGGGGAGGGGGAGCTTATGCAATCACTTCCATCTTCTGGGGAGGAAAAGGCTGGATTTGGTACTTCCCTTGTCACAACTTCTCATCTTCTTTGCAAACACTAATAGAAGAATTGTCTGTGCCTTGTGACTTGTTCCGGGGGACTTAGCGTTCCACGGCCTCTGAACAGAGGAGGAGGCGAGGCTGCTTTAAGCAGGATGGCTGGAGCAGCCACACCGGGGATAGCCGATGAGACGCTGAATCATGCAGTCTTCAAGGAGCAACAGAGAGCACAACCTTGTATATTTTCTAGCTCGACAGAGAGCCGAGTAACAATATTAACTCTTGCTGTGCAGGTGTCTCGGTGCAAGAACAAGTGGTGTTACTGTGGAGAGAGAAATAGTTTCCTCGTGAAACAGTTTGAGGATTGCTAGGCTCATATTTAGGCCCTGAGCCAGGCTTCACTTGCTAGGCTTTAAATGTACAAGAGCTGTCTCGCTGTCATTTGCTTGTATTAACAATGCAGAAATAGCTGTTCCCAAGGCTATCTTTCCCCCAGTGACATGAATATGTTGGAGTTGAGGCTGACGTAGCATGCATGGTCAGCACCTTTTCGCTAGTCACCTCTATGTAAGATGGGCCCTTTCCGTGCGGAGGTGCAGCGACTTTGATGTGGCTGCATTCAGCTCATGTTGAACCAAACCCAGATTTGACAGGTTCAATTAGCTCTAGCTACAGCAAAGCTGAGGGTGCAAAGAGGAGTAATTTATTTTTAAGGTTCTTATATTTAAATGGCAGCTCAGGAAGCACACATTTTTCGTTCTTAGATGGATAAGGATCCAAAGAATTAACACAAACTAACAGCAGGAAACTTCTCCTGACTAAACAGAATGTATCTTCCCAGAGTAGTAAACTGTGAACTGGCAAAGTACGGTTTCCACAAAAATACATGTGCCTTGATATTCTAATGGGAAAGCCGTAAACTTCCATGTTTCTATTTATTTTTATCACAACGTAAAACACTTCATATACCAACCCCCAATTTGGTGGTGGTTCTGGGTTTTGGAAGACTGTTTTTTTGTAAATTCACCAGTGTAAATTTTGAAGCTAGCACTGAGATACGAGGATATAATTTTAAAATATCTTTATAGAATTTTAACAGAATTCCCTCACTCTTCTCTCTCCCTGTACAATTTGTACTGCTCTAGTTTTATAACACTATGATATAGCAATGAAATTAGTTATATAGGAAAAATAGGTTGTGTATGGAGAAACAGTGCAATCACAAAACCTTTGCATGGTCAGTATGGTGACCCCTGGAAGGGCTGGAAATTAATTAATTAATTAATTAATACTGTGCTCAAAATTTTAAAAACATTTTGGAGTTTGAAGAACCCAGCTTTTGCTCTACACAGAGTCTTTGGAGCTCTGAACAGCTTTGTCACTGTATTAGCTGATTAAGTCTAATTAGAATTTGACTCTGCATGTTTTGAAGTAACCTGTCACAAACATATTCCCTGAGACTAGAAGAATTCCTAGTTGTTTTCTTCTTTTGCCTAATAGAAGGGTTTATTCCTACAACTTCAGGTGTAAATGCTTCAGTCATTCAGAAACAGTAGTTGGTTTCTGCATCATTGAAAGCACCATCTCTGTGAACAGTGGGCTTGTAGAGGAAGATGGCTAATACAGCGTTCTAGTACAAAAATCCGTTCAGTTAATAGCCTCACTTTGTGCTTCAAAGCTGGCTGGAAGACTCTATTATCTGTAAGTGGCTTTTTTAGACATGACTCGTTTGCTTTATTGCAGATTGTAGAAGTCTGGGAACAAAGGGAAAAAAATAGTTGTGGGATTTGTTTGATTAAGTATTATTGAAGTGGTCAGATGAAGCTAATCTTGTTGACTTCCTGTTCAGCAGTAAACTGATGATTCTCCACTAAAGTTATGTGGCATGCAATTGTGAAGAGTAAGAGCAGTACCCCTTTCAAGGTAGTGTAGTAACAAGTTAGAAATCTCATTTTAAAGTGGGCTTGAAATAAAAAGTAACACTAAAGAGATTTTTAACAATTTTTTTTTTTAAGATGGCTGTAAGAACAGTACAGAACAATATGTCTTGCACTCAGATTATTTTCAAGTGTTCATATTACAGCAATCTTATAGTATCTATTTACTACAAACAAATATGGAAGAAAAGGCCTGGGTCTTGCAGTGGAGTGGTTTAAATACAAGGAGGAACCCAACTCTATTTTATATTATTTTCCAGGTAAGCTTGTTACATACTGTCAATTTTCTCCTTCAGCTTTAACAAGGCAAAGTTGCAGCTTCATCAGGAAAGCGTGCTAAAATAAAGAGCAGGCTATCATACAACTGGCCCATACTTCCACACCCAGTCCCTCTAAAGTGGGAGGGACTGCATTAGTTAAACATTAAGCCATTTTAGAATGTTTTAAGAGTTTAGTTTATGCTTCTCAAAGCACTTTTTGCCCACTAGGAATCATCATAATCTATGGATCCTTTCCCATCCAGGTCAGCAGTTTGTACCTTGCCTAGCTACTTAGATTTGGTTACTATCTGGTGGTAGCTCATTGGCCCATGCCAAGTAAATAGTTGCACAATCCCAGTCACATCATCATTCTCTCAAAAGTACATGGAGGTACATTAGGCAAAAGACACTGAGAACAAGGGACAAGTTGCTTTCAAACCCCTTCAATTTGATTTAAAGCCAGCCAGAAACACGTAATCATCTAGCAAGAAACCTGACTTCACCAAAACCAGTGGCAGGTCTTAGAAACACAGACCAACACTTGCCACTGTTTTTGCACAACTGACTAGTCAGGAGTGCCTCCAAAGCTCAATAATCTCCACGCTGATTTATGTTTTCATACAAAAAATTTAATAAATATTACTTTTCAAGATTTATTGCCAGGAACAACACATCAAAGATGCATTTTCATATAACACTAATATCACAATACAAGGTATCTTCATGATCTCAGTGGTTAACCACTGAGATTACTATGTTTATAAGCCTTTTGATCTTAAACATTGTAATAGCACTTTGATTTCCTCACTTGTTAAGGCGGGCAGTGTAATCTATGGCAAACCTACACAGTGATCTTACTGGACATTCTACTGTTCAAGTATTCAACAACTAGCTTATTAGAATACTCCCTAAATGCAGTAGATTACAAAAAAAGTCAAATCTACAAGTGGTTCAGTAATACATATTCGTGGTGAAAAAAATAATCAGAATTTACAAAATAAGATTGCTGTGTTTCCAACTTCACGCGCTAATTTGATATTTTAATTACATGCAACCACTCACATTTCATCTACATAAAGTAATAGCTCAGTTTTGTTCCCTTAAACTGCTTCTTAGCAGATTATCTGCCTGTCACTCGTTTTCAAGTCTAAAGCAGCAAAAAAAATTTTTCTAGTCTAATTATCTAAACTGCCTCAGTCAGTAATTACAAATAGTCTTAAAGTGATACTATGGAAGGTGTTTCAAACGTTTGACATTGTACAAAAACCAGCATCAAGGCGTGAAAGCCCATCCTATTAAAAATAAACTATTTTAGAACACCTTAGTTTTGGCATATAGGCAACATGTAACAAGAAAATAAATTCAAAATAAAGAAGCCACAAGCTTAACAATGCTATCAAAAACCTTCAACTCTAAACACATACATATAAATAAAAAAGGAATGATATTTTAAGGCTCTTGATTATTAAGTTAATAAATCAAATATACACAGTGATTAATAAAAAAGAATTATTTACATATCTATACAAACTTCTATTTTTGACACATTTTCCTCTTTAAATTCTTCATTTACCAGCAACTGCTGACAAGTTCCCCCCACCCCACCCCCAACAAAAATACAATAAAAAAATAAATAATAAACTTATTTTTGATAGTTGCTGTGGTTCCGAGCTGCAAAGGCACTTTCAAATACAGAACTAGTTGTACGTCACCATAAAACCAATATACAAAAAACTCAGATTCAATAAATATAAATAAAATGTATTATTCTAAAGAAACTGTATAAATTGGGACATCTGGCAGAAAAAAAAGTTAACACTAAGGAAGAGTAATAAGGCTATGTAATACCTTATGAAACATTTCCATGATGTATCAGCTACAGCTGAATTTACATTAGGGCACTTTTGACTAGTTTTGCATAGATGTGAAATGCAGCACTTGGTATTCCAGCCAACCACAGCAACTATCATTGCCAGTGTAAGCCAGCTTGTCAAAACTTAAATTAACACAGGGATTCTAAGTAAATAATAGCCTTAGACTCAAATATTACACAACAGTTTAAGAACTACAAGCTCTTGAGTGCCTTTATAATGATATTTAAAGGCCCTGCATGGCAGCACCCAACTGTCTGCTATACAATGTACTCCATTCTATTTAAACTTTGTGCACTTTCCAAGTCTCTGTTGTCTTGTTTATTTGTCCAGTTTGGGTGTTTTGTAGGTGTGCTGTTGGGTGGCTTTTCATCTCTGTCTACCAAAGTGTATGCTGGCTGCTTGGCAAATCGGGCCTTCTGCTGGTGTTTGTCCATGTCATCTTCCTCCACTTCTGAATTGTGCGTCCTTATTTTGGCGATTTTAGAGTTTTTGTTTTCATAGTCTTTAATTGGGACAGTATTTGCTCCGTGTTTCTCGATGGGGTTTTTTATCTGGTTCAGCTGCTCCCTTACATTGTTGGTAGTGTTGTCATCAGATGCTGTGTGAGTATGGCTGCTCTGCTTTCTGCGTTTTCGAATGCACCAATAAAAAACAGTTACCAGGCAACAGATCCAGGCTACTGTTAAGACTGAGCTCAGTAATGGCACCAAGAAATCTGGAAGAGATACGAGACCAGTTAACCCTGCTGCAAACAAAGTGTTCCAGTCAAGGCTTTTCACAAAGAAGAGAAATCTCAGTTCTTAAGCCTTATTTATACACTGGAGTCCAGACAGTAATGTAAGGATAACCTCAGCTCTTTTAGAATACAGGGTGTTTAAAGTGAGTTTAGTATTCTGAGTACTCGCTGACAGCCCTCATGGAAAAAGTCCTCCTCTCATCCCCAGAGACGGTCATTGCAGGCACTGCTGCACTGCCCTGCCATGGCTCTGCTGGCCTGGGGGTCAATTGGTTATGCTCCTACTGAAGTCACTTCTCCATTTGTGGCTGGCCGTAAGATGCCCTTGCCTGCCTGGTGCTATAGGGGAACTAGTTGGATGCTTTTGACCTTGACATTTAATTCATCACTTCAGGACAGTGTCATCACTGGGTCAATACATGGGAACTTTCGGAGCCAGCTAGACTTCAGTTCCTTTCTTCCTCCTTGTTTCTCCATGGAGAGGGCTGTAGACCTTTTAAGGGGTTAAGCCACTGTTCTAGAGCATTTGCAGAACTTTTTTTTTTTTTAAATGTTATTTAAAGTAGTAAGATCCTGGTGCAAAACCTCCTTGTTCCCACTTAACAGGACCAACAGGCAGAGAAACTCAGAGTTGCTACAGATCTCAGAAGTAAGAAAAGCTTCACCTGCTTTGAAAGGCTATTCTAGTCATGAAGAGCGTATGAGCTCTTGGAGACGGGGGAAGCTTACCTGTTTTGTTTTTAACTGGTCGCCGTTGTACTCTGACTTCTGCGACTGCAGCAATTAGCGTGTTGTTTCCATCACGCTTACTGACAAGGTCGATAATCTTATCTGTGATTTCTTTGATTGGGTTTTCATCTTCACCTATATCTTCAGCAGACTAAATAAGAAGTCATACAATTAACACCAAATGCCAAATCAGATGTGTGGGTAATCTGCTATTTATAAACTTTCACAATCAGTTAAGCCTCTCAGTACTTTTCACACTTAAAACAATGACCAAAAACAGAAACAAAACAAAAATCTCAGCCACAGGCAGAAACTCATATTACAAGATTTCTGTCCTCATCCTTAAAACAAACAAAACAAAAAGCAGTGCTCAAGAGAGCATATTGGAAAGTGTTTTAGTCCCCTATTACAGTTGCTAACAGGGGGTAGCTTTCAGGTATGCACATGTAATCAGGATTTCTTCCCTGTTCTTAAAAGAGAACTGGGATGGAAACTGAACCATGAGAAGTACTGACAAAGCCAGGAATTACAACTTTTATGAAATCCACATGTTATACTTATATCCAAGCAATTAACTACTAAGACATTTAAACATATTCCAGGAATACTTACAATAGCAACATGTATTTCGTTATTTGCCAAGTGTGAAGGCTCACAGGTAATATAGATAGAATATTCAACAGAAACATTCTTCAGAATATTCAGATTCCTCAATTCACTGCAAATGTGTTCTGTGGTAAGGCCCTGGAGGAGACAAAGTGTTGTTTTTTTTTTTTTAAATATACATGCACATGAATACACACAAAATTATTTATATCTACACATAAGTATATACAATGATATATGCATTTTATTATACATATAAAAAATAAAATATACTGGCTTACATCAAGGCAGAAGAGAGTTTGCCCTGAAGTAACAGTTCAAGGGAAGGGGGTGAGGGTGTAAAATTCCCTCCAAACCAGCTTTTGTTCTTCTCTGGACACAAAAACATTTAGGGTAGAAATTTGTATTAAGCCTTCTATACCTTCTGTTTTCTTTGATAATGAAGGAGCATCAGCTTTTACTATACTTTTAGCAGTCAAGTAGGTTGTTTCACACTAGGGAAACAAGCACTTGTGGGCCACAGCATACTGAGTTATGTTTGGCTACTTACTGGTGCCATCATTTCCTTATTAAAGGTAAAGGTGATGTTGGCACAGTTGTCCTGGTAGTAAGAATCAGAATTGCATTTGGTCTTCACAGGTTGTTGATTAGAAGGCCAGCATTCACCCACTGCAGCACAAGGGTGAGTGAAACAGTGGTCTTCTTTAACAGGAACACAAGCATGTCCAGATGGGCATTCGTTGTGACCTTTGGCATGTATTACACAAGGTCGAGGACCACACCAAACCTAGAAGAGAATAAATCCTGATATAAGTAACCATTGGTTACAGAATGAAGACAATATAACCCAAAACACAGCATAGTTGTACCTTAGAACAGGTGACTTTTCCATTCAAGCACTGACAGGTATTACAGTCATCATCCCACTTAGCCCCATCTGGCATTACTCGGACAGTGGTAATGCAAGGCCTTCCTGTAACTGAAGACAGATTTAATAAAGTTAAAAAGCTTGAGGAAAAAAAAGTGGAAAAAAACCCCTATATTAAGTTCCTTTAAACCCAGTGATAAGCTTGCTTCTTCAATGAACATATTTGCTTCAAACCAACAATAACCTAGCACTCCTCCCACCCCCCATACAACCACAAAACTGTTAACATGCAATTATACAGGTCTTGCTACAAGCAATATAACCAGCTATGACATCTGAAATACCTTCTTGGCATCCTGGACCACTGCGACCTGGTGGACAAATGCAACGGTAACCATTAATTTCATCTATGCAAGTAGCCCCAAAGGCACAGGGTGAAGACTGGCATTCATTGATGTCTATAATGAGAAGAAAAAGGGAAAAAAGAGTTACTCTGTAATATACTTTTATTTCAACAGAAAGAAAACTCAAGAGGGATTCGCCTACTGGAGCTTTATGTTTACTTTCTAGTGTCTACCCAGGGGCAGATTCTTAGCAGCACCAGCAACATCGCAGAGCAAATTCTTTGAAGTTTCTGCTGCATGGTACTAACAAAGATCAAAACCTGACCCCTACAGCTACTTAAGCTTTTCAAGGGCAAGGACACATTCCTTCTCACACAAACATGCATCCTCTCCTTTGACAGAGTCTAGTTTTGTCCACCTACTCAATTCTTCAACTGACAGCAGTGTTAAACCCCTTTCCAGTTGTATTGCTACTATCAAACTTCTATTTCCATGGCTGTTACTTAAAAAAATAGTATTAGTGTCCTCCTACCTGTAATTATTAAATTACAGGGAAGTACATACATCACCTCAGGGCTTGTAGGTAGATTATTAATTGACAAGGTTTTTGGCTAGCATGCTTTCATGTCAAAACACAAACCTGTGCCACACAAACATATTCTAACTGGGAAGACTATCTTGAAGGGCATTTTGCCCACCAAGAGGCTTCAGCTTTAGCTGAATGGAATTCAACATTTCTTTCATTTTCAGTGTAATTCCTGCCCTTCCCTACATCCTCTACAGATCTGGATATAAGTACGGAAGACATAGGACATCTATCATAAATCTGATCTACCACTTAACTCCATTAAGTTGATTGTCTTGCAACAAGATTTAAGCAACAGAAAAATCAAAGTAGAGAGCCACTGAAACACTTACTGATCCTGCAGTCAGGACCTGCGAAGCCTGGGGCGCACTCACAGCGGTACCAGTTATCTCCATCCACACAAGTGCCACTATTGTAACTATAAAGAAAAGTAATTATGCGTATTAAAAAAACACTACAGATAAATAGAATCTAGAATTTTAAGACAGCAAAAAAGCAAAAGATGAAAGACAAACATATTAAACTTACCAAGGATGAGGACTGCAGTCATTTGTGTCTGCAAAGTGAAGATAAACAACATTAAACATGCAGACTTTGGCTAATACAACTCTACTGTCAGTAAAGAATGACTGAACTTCCCCTAATGCCCAAGTTACACGTAGCTCAACTTTAACAAAAATATGCTGAAATTCTCCACTAAATTGATTCCAGGCTTCCACCACAAAATTTGTTAACTACATTGTGGAACACATGTACACAGGAAGAGATCGTTGTAAAAGAATCTAACAGGGAAAAAGTGGAAGCAGACTGAGCTGCTGGTAGAAAAAGAATGCAGGGAGAAAACAAGACAACATCTGTCTCCACTTAACTCATTTGCAACTTTCTCATGCCCAGGTCAAGGCTCTATCACATAAAGTCATTAAAAACAAAGATTCAGGTGATGCTAAAGCCTACATCAAACAAGCTTGCCCTTCTGGTTTCAATCTTGACTCCAAGAGCGACAGGATGAGCTAATGTTCTCATCATGCAACACTCTGGAGAAGTTCAAGCAGAGATGACTTACTCTGAGTACATGTGGGTCCTTCCCAGCCCTCCTTGCAGACGCAAGTGAAAGAATCCCCACTGACTACACAGGTACCTCCATTATGGCAGGGGTTTGGCAGGCAGCTGCTGTTCCTCGCTGTAACAGAAGTGAGATTTGCCACTAAGTTATTAGAAAGCCCTCAAATCTGAGCCAAGAGGAAAAACTGAGGTCACAGATTCAGTGCTGCATCTGCTTCCTTGTGATTATGCAGGGTATTTACCTATATTACAAGTGGCTCCTTCCCATCCTGCAGGACACATGCACTTGAAAGTGTCCCCCTCATCATAACATGTTCCTCCATTATTGCACGTTGCTTCATCGCACTGGCTGTCACCTATGAAAAACCCAAACTATCCTTAATACCTGTGCTTTCTTAATACAATGCAGCAAGTTTAAGCATTGTAACTGAGCACGCCTGTTATGTTTTGGAACTGCTGAACTTACGGGAGTGGCATGTTTTTCCTTTCCACCCATTTTTACATTCACAGAAGAAATCATTGACCAAGTCGCGGCAAGTTCCTCCATTGTGGCAAGGGTTTTTACTGCAGTCATTAATATCTAGATATATTAAGGAGAGAAAAACAAGCTAAGCAGTGTTTACAGAATTGACAAACACTTAATGCCTGAAAGGTGCCTGTTCTATCCCTAACTTTGGCTTGAGTTTCTATCATGGATTAAATGCTTAGGTCAGTATATTAAAGCTTTAAGTGCTGTCATAGACATAAGGAATATTTCACCTTGTTCCTCCAGTTTGTTTTCATTTTGTTTCAGTAAACAAAAAGTGAAAAGATCTATTATGTAAACTATCCTATCAGTCAGAGGATAGGAGTTGAGTGCCTACTCCTATCCTCAAGACTGAGGAAACACAAGCATGACATATGGATATGCCCTTCCTAATATTCTACACTAAGGGTTTCTTACAGGAAGTTAAGGGTACAGCAAAAAAATTGAACAGTAGGAGAGCCAGGTTCTACTCTGAGGGTGGTGTGGTAATTTGGGTTTAGTTCTCATTCAAAGACATGTGACTCAGTGGAAAAAAGATGACACTGTCCTCTGCAGCCTTTGTAGCAAAGTTTATGTTAAGTTGGCATTGTTTGCTATCGTCTGAAAGACAGTATGGGCCATTCTTTCCTGATACATCTCCAAGAGTTCTTATTGCAAAGAATGGTTAACTTACTTGTTTCACAATACGATCCTTCCCATCCATCACTACAAATACATTTGTAGGAGTTGATGCCATCGATACAAGTGCCACCATTTTTACAGGGGTTGCTCTCACAGTCATTAATATCTGCAACAGTTTGGAGGGGAGGAGGAAAGAAGAGGGGAAAAACAACACATCAAACTGGAAGTATAGCTACTAGAATTTATCTTCTCATTGAAGACTATTTGCTGCTACTCCCACTTCTCCTTTTGAGAGGAGGGGTAAGTAAGATAAAAGTTAATAAGATAAAAAGCTCAAAAACAATGCAGGGATGAAGCAGTGAGCCCATCACTCAGCAATTTGCTACTAAAAAGTAAAAATAAGAAATCAGGAGTCCGTAAGATCCTTGTTAAACCCCACTATTAGATACCTCAGACCTTGTATACATAAGGTTTTTAAAAATATACAATTCAAGGCCAGAAGGTTCATTAGTGTGAACTTTCCCCAAGGCCTAGCAAATTCCAATCTGCCTCGCCCAACCAGGATATGAAAACTTAACACAGTTCCAAGGTTCAGTGTGTTAGAGGAAGAAAACCTTTAAGTAATCTGTGAGGAAAGGATGGAATAGTTTTCCAAGAACAGTACGGGACAGTAAAACATGTCTTTTTAGCTCTTACTCTCATGACAGTAGGTGCCAGTGAATCCTTTGTTGCATTCACACGTAAATTTTCCACCTGCTTGGCTCTTGCATTTTCCATGAGGACCACAGACATTTGAAGAAATATAACGAACCCCTTCTGGTGTGCTGTTAGAAGCTACTGCCACTGTACAGCTGTCAATTACTGTAAAAAAAACAGAGACCTGAGCGAGGATTGCCCATTCTATCCAATTTCTTAAATTAATAGCAACGTCTTTATTTCCAGTGATGGAAGTTTAAAAGACAGGCATATGCCTACAGCTTTACAGTAAAAACACAATACCAAGTATTTGTGCATAAAATAATCAGTGTCTTATCCAAAGTTAGCTGGACCACTTCCACAGCCAAGAATATATACAGTAAAGTGGCTTATTTAAAGCATATGCTTTACATATGTTTTAAAGAGCTGCTATTTACAAATAGTGCTCATCTTTTCACACAAATAGAGGCATAAAACAGGGCAAAATTCAGGCTCTTTATACAAAGTCTACTCCACTCATTCCCCTACTGCGGCTGCGCTACAGCTTTGGACAGGGGACAAGCAGAAACTGTTGTCTGTCATTCCCATTCACCTGCAAGGCAACACAAACCTTCACAAGGAGTTGTGCGGCAGTGATCTTTCAGGTGGGAGCAGTTTTTGCCTTCATAGTCTTCAGGGCAGTTACAGAAATAGTCCATAGCAAGATTGAAGCACTGGGCACCGTTCTGGCAAGGATTTGGCTCACAATAATCTATGTCCAGCTGTAAGCAGTGCAGAAAAAGGAAAGGGAAATAAAAATGGAAAAAAAAGAGGAGGGGTAAGAAAGGGGAAAGGCTGAGTGAAACAGAAGTTTTATCATAGCTTTCCCTCACTATGACAAGCAGACATTGTGGAATCTGACCTTTTTATCTACTGCCTCAATGACTTGTTCATAACGCACAGAGTTTAGTTAGACTTGCAACTATTTCAACAGACAGCAGTCTTGATATTAAACAGCCCCTGAAAGTTAATAGTTAGCATGCAACAAAACCCGACATGCAAACACTTGCAGTCTGTTCAACAAAAAAAGAATCTTCAGCAGCCCATGAGAATTTTTTGTTGGTTTCTCCCCCACCCCCCCAATATATACTAATCAGTCACTTTCTTGGCAGGCTGACAATGATATCAAGCACAACTTATATTATGGTTCACTGGATGCAAGGTATTCAGTGTACAGATACAAAGTGCTGGTAGAAACACCACTGGCTGAGGGCCTGCTTTTCACCCATGCTTCTTACCTGACAGAGGTTTCCTGAGAAACCAGCAGGACACAGACATTGGAATCCATTGATTTCATCCTGGCAGTGACCCCCATTCATGCAAGGGTTACTCGCACATTCATTGATGTCTTTCTCACAGTGATCTCCTGCATAGCCAGGTGAACAGATGCACCGATAACCATTAACCAAGTCCTGGGAAGGAACAAGAAAGTTTAAAGTTAAGGATTTTTCCTCTTTCCTTACATATTTTCGTTAGAGAAGAGGAAAAAAAGAGTCCAAAAACATATACTCCTACAATGTCTAATGCCAACATAAGAAACTAGCTCAAATTAAAACAAAGCAAGAATATTTGGGGGGGAGTGGGTTGCACAAAAAAATATACATCTATACACGTACACCAGCCCGTAATGGCTTACTTTCAGAATTCTGAGTAGGACACATTAATCTACTTTTTAAAGCAAAATATCTATATTTACAATAGATAGTTTATACAAGGAGCCCATTCACTGGTGACACTGGCAGTGAAAATGAGTTCTTTATTGCAGTTATATTTTCTGCCTTTGCTATTCTATGCATAGCCCTACATGCCTCAACGTGCCATAACCTCTCCCCTTAAAGCAAAGAAATTACAATTTATACCAGTTAATTGCTATTTTCCACACTACTTGTGTTGAGACTCAAATGTTTTAGTTACTGCTGCAAGTCTCTGGCAAGCCAAAATAAAACAAGAATGGCTTACCCGACAGGATCCTCCATTCTGACATTGTCCACGACAATCATTAATATCTGCAATAAAATTAGTGTAGTTAGAAAGCAAAAATTTATTTACAGTAGATAGAGTTCAAGTTTCTTTAAAACTGCAGCTAGATAAACCTTTTGTCAAGTTTCCTGCATGCCTTCCTTAAGATAAGGTTATTATAATGGGTGGGAACCTTTCCCAATTCTTTTACTAGAAATAGTGAAACTTCACATCATTGTTTTACTCGTTTTATCGGAATATAGCTATGTTATGGACTAATGAGTTTGATAAAATTGTGTATTTTCATTCCACACCAACTACTCCCTTTCTAAAAACATCAACTACTGGGACTCTGCCTGATGTTTAAACGTGAGCTTAGAACTCAGTGGAGCATACACATATACACACACAATTAACCTGTAAGAAACTGGAGGATATAGACCCTTACTTATATCACAGTTGTGGCCAGACCAGCCAGTAATGCAGTCACAATAGTAGCTGCCAATCAGGTTCCTGCAGGAGTTGGCATTGACACAGGGTTTGCCCTCGCATTCATTCGCATCTGAAAAACAATGTGAATGGCCAAATGCAGGGCTTGTAGCGTAGGAGGAGAAGAAAAAAGTCTACAGTCTGTTTTCACAGCAATAATCAGCAGTTCATTCAGACCTAAAAAGAACTTGCAATATACAGCTCAGATTAGCGTGACTTGAACGAACAAAAGTCAATCATACATCAGCCTCTGAAGTCTCTTTCAATTTCTCTGCAATTAGAACATACAGGCTACGCTAATTATTTGATAATTACCCAGCCACTCATTAAGAGCAACTTCCCCCCACACACACATCTCAGTCCAGCATTTTGAAGGAGGAGTGCTGCAGCCTGGTCATTGGGATTAGCGTGTTGTGTAAAGAATGCGGACAGCTCATTCTTCGTGAGATCATCCACATTTTGGAACCCAGCTGTGAACTCCTTGGCCTGGAGGAGTTGACATGGCTGAAGAGATACAGCAACTTTCTCACAGGCTGAAGAAAGAAATACATGTGGGGGTGGGACTGGAAGGCACACGCATACACCCTCCCCACTTCAATACATTTATGATTTCAAGTGTTTCTGTTTGGCTTAGTTAACTATTTCCTTCAGCATGCATCAAAAGAACTTTAACAGGAAGAAGCCACTCTATGCCTTGAGACTGCTCTAGGCCCCAGTCCCGCAAACACTGAAGTTTAGTTTTCTACATTTCTTAGGCTTCGGAACTATAAACATGCCTGAAGTAAAGAGCATGACTGCCCTTGCCTGCTGGACAATGAACCTTCCTGCATTTCCCCACCACTCTCCCCCAGCACCTGGAGCAACACAGGATGAAGAAAAAAGGAGTTCTTACCTAGTTGGCATGTTTTGCCAGTCCACTGAGGTGGGCAAATACACTTAAATCCATCAACTAGATCTTGACAAGTTCCTCCATGACCACAGGGATTTGGAGAACAATCATCAATATCTGTAATGCAGAACAAGGAGAAGCTTAGCTCTGTTACCGAACAGGCAAACGTCAGTAAATGATAAATGGTTGCTGCTACTAGGATTTGTCCTGAGGACAAGACAGACAACAGGACTTCTGCATGGAATTTCTAGGTCTACTCCAATTTTTGGCAAAAAACTCCTCTACAAAAAAAAAGAAAGAAAAGTAGTAGTATGACAGGGGAGTTCAAAGTACAATGGAAGAAACTTAACACCCCTGGCCTTTTGGAAGTGAAAGTCAGATTTTGATACAAAGCAGTCTCTCAAAACAGTATTTTAACAACTTGCCAGAACACTACCCAAATTTTACGTTCTGCTTCTCTCCTGAAGCCATTGACCGTTCTTTCCCCTCACATTTAACAAAAACCTCAGTACATGCATAAGAAAAGAGGGTCTACCATGATATGAAATGGCTGCTAAGAACTGATGCTAAAGCTAGGAACAGTTCAGTAGGCTGCCCTGTATGTTTACCAGGGATTAGAGAGAGAGATCTAAACAAGCAAGCTAGCGCATTTTTAATACAATTTCCAAAGGCCTTACTATCAGTGCAAGTTGGTCCAGCCCAGCCAGGCGCGCACACACACTCAAATCCTGTAGACGTTTCCAAGCAGCTTCCTCCGTTGTGGCAAGGATCAGAGAGACAGGCATGCTCCGCTGTGTGAGGATAAAGTATGTTATGGTAGAGACTATAGCACCTGAAGCCACCCTTGCTCCCGCTACATGCCTCTGCTCTGGATATACCATCACCACCCTTGACGTACTGCCATCCTGAGCAAGCAGTGAATCAAAAAGCTACCAGCTAGCAGGAAGTCATCCTCTGTGCTAACTCACCAACCCCTTGACTTGCACCTGCCTGAATCAGAGGCAAACTAGGGAACTTGTATTGATCTCCCTGCATCAGCAGAAGGCTGATGCACAGAGATACGGACTGTTCATGATGAAGCATGGACAAGCAAGTCTGGATCTTTTTAGTGAGCCCAGACATCATAGTTAACATTAGAAGTAGACTTTTCCCCTGAACTCCTAAAATACATCCAAGCACAGCCATTAAAAGCTGGGAAGAACAAACTATCAGTGGCAATTCAAGGGCTGCATCAAACACTTACCGATTTCACAGTTCTGTCCCGAGTAACCCTCAGGGCAGGAACATTGGTATTTATCGGGACCAGTGTTGCTGCAGGTACCACCGTTCAAACAGGGTGGGTGGGTTCCACAGTAGTTCAGATCTGCAAAGAGGTGAGGAGTGTTAAAAAGCCATGGCTGAAAAACAACAGCAACATTAGCAATTGTGTGCTTTGCTCTATTGCTCTGCAGCCTTACAGAACATGTCTGCACACACAAGTAGGACTTGACAGAGCAAAGCACATACACTAACACCACCAGAACAGCAGAGGACACACAGCTAAGTAGCCAAAGGACAAAAACCTCCCACCACGTTTCAGGAGGCTTCCTCCCTTGCTCCTGTGTGTGCTCTCTCCACATTAAATTTGCCAGTGTTAAAACTGAAGTGTTACACTTGGCTATCCATAAGATTAGCATACCTTTGTCACAGAGCTGACCACCCCAGTTGGTTTCACAGAGGCATTGCCATGGTTCAATGCAAGTGCCATGGACACATCCTGGGTGTGGAATGCACTTATCACAGTACTGGCCTTGCCATCCATACTGACACCTTCGTTTAACAGAGGAAAAAAAATAATAAAAAAAATCAGAAGAGGAAAACAACTGGAAAAAAAATCATACAACAAACCCCTTAGAATTGCTCTGCATAGATAGGACTGTAGAACTCCAAAGCTTGGAGAAAGGCTGGGGAGGTGGGGGAGAAGCTATTCAAGGTTTGTTTGATGGTTTCTTGTAAACAAACATTTTAGTAGTTTTGCCAAGGTCTCTGTAGCTGGCCTCCTGACAAAAGAATAACTGTTCTGAGAGAATCAGCATGAGGCCATTCAGCACAATAATACTCTTTTGGAGCCTCATACAAATGCGAGAGAGAGGGTGGGTGTGCACTACAAATCAATCTCTGGGCTTTGACAGGGTGCATTATAAATTTGGGGGGAGCGGGGGGGGGGGGGGGGGGGGGGGGGTGTGGCGGGGCAGTCCATGGAAACAATAGTTTTCCAGAGACCCTCATAAATGCAAGGTTCCAGGCATTTCAGCCATGCTGGGTTTGCAGGATGATCAGCTAAGCCATAACCACCATCTCTGAGCCCTTGGCAAGGCAGCAGCAGAGCATTAGGAGTTCCCTGCTCTATTAGAGCCTAAACTTACTTTGAACCAGAAGTCATACCCAGAAAACACAGCCTGGACAACTCAGAGAGAGATTAAAGAAAATGCACACACCAGCACTCTGCATGTGTTCAAAGAAGATCAGATGCCAGTGCATTTCAGAACTTGATTTATACTAACCTCTTTTCAGGTAATAACTAAAACATATCAAATTCTAAGAAACTTTAATTTCATACCTGGAGAAGAATTTACTATCAAGTATTTATTGCTACCATCAATGTGCTACCTGAATTCTACACTTAAAAGTAATATGCTCTTTTATAGTAAAGCCCCCCTAAAAGAAACTTCATTTGGGCTTTTACTTAGCTCTCACTAGCAAAGTAGACAAAGGAGTCTTCAAATTAAAGTTGATCTATAATAGAAGCAAGGAAAACAAACTGGAAATTAAAAGCAAAGGTCTGCTGAGGTACTGTATCGCATTAGCAGGGCCTGAGAGTAATTGATCAGCAGCAATTATGCAATAAGCTGTCACTAAATTATGAAAATAAACCTCTACTGTACAGAAGTCAGCTAAGCTTTCTATTTATAATACCCCCCACCATTCTTTTACAGGCAATTTCTTCTCATGGGAAAAAGCAAGAGGAATCTATCCAATGGGTGATCACAGACAGCTAGTGGCAAGTCTGACTTCCCTTCTAAAAATCTCAGATGACAAACTACATCCTAATTAATCTTTAAAAAAAATAGCTATTTCAATTGCAGCCTATTCAATGTCAATGGGAAACTCTTAATAGTTTGTGTATAGAAAAAGCTAGTCCTAGCTTATGTTTCTTTGTGCGCAAAGAACATGAAAGAAAGATCGGGCAAAACAACCTCTTTCAAGTAGCTCCTGGAAAATCCTTCTGTGCATTATTACTATATTTCCTGTACAAGGATAAAAATTTAAGAATATGCCCTTTTAATTTGTATTGCATTGAAAGCAATTTGCCTATGAGCTTGCACACAAGCAAAACTAATTGACCTCACCTGCAAAAACAAGCATCAAAATCTAGATTTTTACTCCTTTCTGACAAATTAAAAAGTGTTTTTTTTGATTGCTTTCTTTAAAGAAAGTGTAAAGAGAAACAACTCCAAAAAAACAGATACAGGGAAAAAAACACCATAAGCTTCAGAGCCAGAAATACAACTTTCTTCTCCCAGATCAGCATCTAAGTATACCAAAAAATTGGATAAAGTCTACAGGCATTTATTACGAAGCTAGGTATCAATTCCAGAACAAGATTCATGGTAATAATTCTTGTTTAATAATACATATGCAGTAGTTTCTCATGAGAAATTTAAATTTAACTTTCTTTGTATAATGATTCATGAGCGAATTTGGTTTTGTTGGCAGGCCTGCATTAAAGAAAGTGACTTGCACCAAAAGGGAAAAGGATATTTTAAGAATGTTTGCTAGTTGTCTATTGTACCAGAACCCAGAGCAGTTTCTGCTGGGATGTTATTTTTAAACTCTGTTGCATTTATAACATGCAGGCTATATGACTCATCAAAACTTAAAAGAAAATAAAATCTTTTTTCTGTGTTCACTTTAAAGATATTGGTCTAACTTGGCAAGCAGAAGTTATCTGAAAGCACCAGAAGGACAGCATTGTTTCAAGACTATGCAAATCAAGTGTGGGAAAGTTGCACCTTAAGTAAATAAGAGCACTAGTGCATGTCTGGGCAGTGAGTGGGAGGTAAGAGACTTAGAAAGAGAAAGGAAAAAAAAAAATTTGGAAACAAAGCCTGTTGTTCTGACTAGGAGACAGCAACCCCTACAAGGCATGTTTATTCTGATGACAGAAGCACAAATCACTGGTAGCCTTGACTGATATACTCCTCTTACCATCTGGCCCCCCAATACCCCAATACTTCTTACTACTTGCTGGGCTTATTTTTTTTTTTTTTTTTACTTTAAAAAGGTATAGATACAGTGTTTTGGGGGTTAACCATCATATATCAGTACTGCTAAACATTTAAATCACTTAACTTAACCCACAATAGCCCATCCTGTGGCTTAACTTTCATTTTGTCACATTACTTGGGGAAGACGAGAAGTTACTTTCTACCTTACTTTCAAGCACGTTCTTGGACAAAATTTTGTCTTGTTTTAAAACACATTACAGAGACAAAGAACGAAGCACTGTGATTATTAAGGCTGACCTTTTATATAACATAGTCTGTCAAACAACTCAGATTTAATTCATGTTTGAACTACAGCTTATCTAGAAAGAAAAGCAGCTCACTTCATGCAGAAGTCTCCAGCAATGGAGAATGCACCGGTATGTTTGTTAGGAAGAAAAAGAGACTTTCTGTTCCTTCAGACTTTTTTTAAATTTTTTATTTTTTATTTTTTTACTCATGAATACCCAAGCTTCACTTTTAACTCTTCCTACACAGGATGCATATCCTTCGAAAGTGCTCAGTTCCCTATCACATACAAACAGGCATGATAATAGGTTACACAAAACAACTTGCAACCCATTTGTTGATCAAGAATATCCATGTTTAATATTCATTAACCCTGTATTAGTAAGGGAGAAAACCTCCCTGTGCCATAAATGTATACTGTGTATTTTGAAGTGTTCCAAATATTTAGTTGTTGGGTTATGGATAAACTCTGCTTTTCATTGTCTCCTTGCCAGGACAGAACGGACTTCAAAGCACAGCAGCAAAATTCTGCATTCATCAGAGCCTACTGACAAGATTTCATCCCAGCTATTAACCTCTCAGCACTCGGAGCCTGGCTCACAATGGTAAAGGAACCGAGAGATTTAACTAATCCTATTCTAAAGAATACTTGACTTTTGCCTACTGATGGAAGAAACCAGGGGTGGGAGGGAAGAAGGGGGAAACAGGAGTGAAAGGGAGAAGAAGAGAGAAAAGCCACACTGTACTTCAAGCTTGTTGTTGAAAAGAGCTTATTAGTCGGGATATTGGGGAAAAAAGAAAAAAAACAACCCACAAAACATTTGTGCTATTTATGCAGAAGCAATTAGTTAGTGCTCATTAGGCAGCATTCACATGATTTATCCCTCCCCACTCCCCCCCAAAACGCCACCATTTCACAAACCAAAAGCTTCTTAAAATTATCAGTGCATTAAAAGCCTACTCCCCCCCCCCCTTATTCTGGGCCAGTCAGCATGAATAATTTGCCTTGGTAAAAAACATGACTCCAAAAATACCCTCCCCTCCACAATCCTATTGTGTTTAGCATCACTCATTTAATTATTTGAGGGGACAAGGAGGGAGAGGGGAGCATTTACCTGCACTCTCCTGGAATTGTGCAAGAACCATGCTTGGGGCTACATCCCTGACGACAAATAGCTGTTAAAAAAATAAAAAAGAAAAAAGTATCAGCGTGCTGCCTGCTTCTTGCATCTTCACACTCGTGGGAAGGTTTTAATCTCTAACCAGCATTGTAATCCTACTAAATCCAAGGTTTTAACAAGTCCCTCATAACAAGTCTAATAGAAAAGAAAGCTAAGGTAGGTGGCTCCCTGTGATACAAAAATCTCTCAGCTAGCTTTACAGAGGAGCTATACATAGAAACAACTCTGAATAGTGCTATGTAAAAGAAAGCATTTCACCTTAGAGAGCTGCAAATCACTTTGAGCTTATAAATTTCCTTTCTCTGCAGGTCAACTGGCCCACTCCCCCCATCTTTCCACCTAATTCAAAGCAACTTTTAACAACTCTGGGTTTACTTTTACCTCTCTCTGAACAGACAGGATATTAAGACAAGCGTCTATTCAAATTGCAGGTAAACTCAGTCAGCAAGACATACTGATAGTCTGTTCCTATTCAGAGTCGTGCTTTCTCATTCTGAAATTACTTCGGAAGTTGCCATTCCCTAATAAACATGTTAAACATCAGCTCAGGTAGAACAAACAGCCTGGGACTTTTCAAACACCAAAGCTTTGCACTTGCCAGGTCAGCTCTAAAACAAGTCTCTCCTTCCTGCTTGTCTTGAAGTTCTGCACCAAAGGGGAAATCCTGCCATTGAAGTCAGCAGCAGAACTGCCATTGAAGTTAATGGGCTGGGTTTTCTTCCCAAGGGCAAAGATGTGGATACTCAGAGAAACATCTGCTAAGTACCCAGTACTAGTCAGATCTCTCCAAGATTTTAAAACAAGGCAGAAACTAGTCTTCTCCTGCCCCTAGTTCTCTCTGCAATAAGTTACTCACTGTCCCATCAATCCTCAGCCCTGTTATCAGGGCAAACTGATCACCGAATCGCAGCCTGAATACGAAGCATTCGAGTCCTATCCAAGACTGCTGATAATTTGGGGTTTGGGCACTCGTCACAAACCTTTGTTGCATTCTGGTCCCATCCAGCCCTCCAAGCAGGTTTTGTTGCCATTCTGGTCACAGGTATGGTGAGTGAAGAAGTCATCTCTCGGTCGACAAAACTTGTTGCAGCCAAAGCCATAGTAATGTTCTGTGCAAGTCACACGGATTTGATACTCAAAGTGGGCAACTCCTGCGTTATGCTTCAGTGTCTGCCACTGACGGCTTGGATTGATCATGCCAGAGTGAGATGCCTTCTCGATTATGCGATCAGGATCTAGATGTTGGAAGAGACAGCAGAGTTAAACCTACGTTTAGGTATCATCGCCTCCCACATCACAGGTCTGTCTCTAGCTTCAGACAAGACTCTGAGGCAGCCAGTTGATTTTACTAATTTTCTCTTTTAGAAAGTGCGATAAGACTGCCCTGGAGCTGCAGACCATTAACTGAAACACACATACCTATCAAACCAAACAAAGCTTGAAGTCTAAAGGGACTGTTAGGTTCCTGCCAATCACTTAACCCTTTCTCAGTGTGAGGGCACCCAATAAGAATCCTACAGTTAGTGATTAGAGAAAATTCAGCTGCTTTTACTCCTAGCTCCAGTAGGCTGGTACATAACTTAGTTTCCCCTGCTTTTCCATTACTGGTACTGCTTTTGTTCTTAACTGGAATATTTACAAGAAAATCGTATTACAATAGCCTAATAAAGCAATGTCTACAAGCTGAACACAAGCACTACAAAAAGTTTGCAGTCTTCTGGGACTCCGATGTAAACAATAGTTTGAAAACTAGCAACTCTGGCATTGTTGACATCAGCGATCTCACTCGGTTTTGGCTGAGAAATACCGTGAAAGTTCTCCTTTCAGATGTTAGCTGACACTAAAAATTCAAGATCACCAGAGCTCCAGGCAGGGAACTCAAATTAGTGCATATATTTGCTATACATTCCCCTTCTCTCTATAGAGCATTTCAAAGTTTAGACTTCGTACTTGACATTTAGTTCCAGCAAAAGGTTTTTGGCTTTCAGAGCCCTACAACTGTCTAAATTATGGCTTGAAATAATAATATTTCACATTAGCTCGGAACATTGTATATATCTGTGGTATTTCACTTCATAGTCCAGGTCTTGTGACTTAAATGATCTGACACTGCCTTACAACCTGCTGCTAGCAAGCACTTGACTGCCGAATGAAAGTTTATCATAAAACAGCCAAAATATCCTTGCAGACATCGTACAAAAACAAAAATAAGTACCAGGCTACACTGTTCTGTATACAGGAGCACAATCCAGCGACAGAAAAAATTTAGGTAGAAGGGCAGTTTGCCAACGACGTGTTACAAAGCAGCGCATGAAGTACAAGCATATTCAAGTGTGAAGAATTAAAGCATACTGATGTTCAGCTAGTTCTTCTGACGATTACAAAAGAAAGTTTGGAGATTTTATGGAAGGCAGAGTTGAAGACTAATGAAGTTGCTACATAAAGCTTAACACAACACACGGGCAGTGTTTCATGTAAAATACTTCTAAATGTATTGCTAAGGACCTTTGATTTGTTGCTTTCAAAGAGAACATCCAAACATGCTTTGCAAGCCTCAGATACCTATTATCAATCCTGCCTGCTTGCCTACAGTTTCGAGGGTAGTTAAGTCAAAGCACTAGCTGCACAACCACAGAAGAGCGTCAATACATATATACACACAATAAGCATTTACTGATTTTTTTTATGAGTATTCTTGGCTCAAATCTGCAGCATTCATCAAGTGTTTACAGTGTGAAATTAAGGGCAACAACTTCTTATGCACCTTCTGGTATTTCTGGTTTTATAATATTTTCCATTTAAATCAGTTTTTATTATTCATTGGCACTAAGCCCCCAACCCCACATCTATGCCTAAGACTTTCAAACGCATGCAGTCTTTTATTAATTTAAATCCCATTCACAGGTAATGTAGATGCCTGAGGACTTTTCCATACTGGTATATCCAGAGCAATATCATGCCCTGCACTGTGCAGGTGTAAGGCTCTTAGATCTCATCAACAAGATTACTAACTAATTCTAAGAGGTACTTAAGCAGATGCATATCTATCCGCCTTGAATGGGGCTAGTCAAGCGATTAGAGTTCCACTCATGCGTGCTGGAGATGGCTTTGCTGCACTTGCCAAGATTACACCCCGATCTACAGCATAGTTGGAAAGTGAATGCATTTCCCCAAGTACCAAGTCTGTGCATAAAGACATCCTGTTTCTTGTGAGTAAATCAGCTCTCTCGTTTTCTCCTCTGAGTGGCAGAAGGGGAATGACACTCCACTTAGTTTTGCAACACCCCCCACCACCACCACCACACACACTTGTTTTTCCAGTCTTTTCCTGTTCTCTGCAGGGAACGTAACACTGACAACTATTTCAGTCCTTGGCACCAGAAAAACAATCACCTTGGAAAAGAGATCTTGCCTCTGCTCTATCATTCTTCCCCTATCTGTCAGCTCATTAGGAAGCATGTCCTTGTTGTATGTCTATTACATCTCACTCCAGCCACCAGTTCTTTTGAGCCCTTAATCACTGGCTGAATGCAAATGGAAACATCCTTATTAGTCCCCTGGACTTCATTTTGCTAAGGGCCCAGAGGAAGCCAGCTGTAGTTTCACTTTGAATCACAGCTAAAATGTCTTGCATTTGATACATGCTATAAAACTACTACCATACATTTCAAGTTAATGTCTGAAAGACTTCAGATCCCTTTCCATTAGCCATCACCCACAGTTTTCACAATGAAGTATTGGCATGTTCCTTCTTGCATAAGAATTTCTCCACCCTTCCTTATTCCCACCTGTCAGTGCGCACTTACACAAGTGTGCTGACCCAGACTTCAGGGAAGGCATTGCAACAACTCTTCCATTCTTAGCCTGCACCAACAGCGTTTTAAGTTTTATATGAGCAATCCCACAGCAGCAGGCTGGTTAAGTAAATAAAACAAGAACTCAGCCAGGCTTGAGAGAAAGTGATCTTCATAATTCCCTTGACATCATCCGACTCAGAATCCCAGGCTTTGATAGAAAGGTTAGCGGAAACATTAACCAATTAGAAATTGATGAAGTGGAAGAGGGAGGCCTTCTGTACATCTTTAGCTTCCACTCTGCACTTTGCTGTCAGAGGGTTGTTTGCCTTAACTGTGGCTAAACTTCAAAGCTATTAATCTGTCTTTTTATACAATGAACAGCTATTTCAACTGCCCACCTTTCCTTTTCAGCAGTCCAGTTTCTGGAAATTATAACTAGTCAGCATCAGGAAGCAAAAAAAAAAAACCAAGACACCAAACAACAACAAAACAAGCCAACCCAAAACAGAACAAAAAACACCACAAAAAAAATCCAGACTTTTCTAAGCAGTTTGGGTGGCCAAGAACACTATAGTTATTTTTGAAAGTCTTTGTTTCAGACAACTTCCAGCTATGGCTTGGTTTACATTGTGCTGAAGTCTCTTATGCCCGACTGGAATTCACATGCAACTGATACCAGTAATTTACAATAGCTCTTTGACAGCATTTGAGATGCAATGTCAGCCCCATTAGCTTTATGTATGAAACGACAGTAGCAAGATGGAATCTAGACAAGAACCAGAGTAAGAAAACCATTTACGTTGAATATTGGCTCCAACAAAGCATGATTCTCATCAACTTCAACAGGGCCAGAATTTAACTGCAAGCCACTCTTGGAAGTGAGACAAGAGAGTATGTGGTAAAGGGAACGTAGGAGGAGTGGAATGTAGGGGGGGAAGGAAGCAGCCACTCTAGGATCGCCTAACGATCAGGAGGATGCTAGAACTATTGCAAAATATACAAAGCCTACTAAACTCGCTTTTTAAAGAGCTACCACATGGAATTCTTACAATTCAACAGTAATTAGGTTGAAAGAAAATCCTGGGCATCAGAAAAAATACTCATCACTTTATATGATGACAATTGCGTAGTTCTATTTCCTTAACTAGTTCAAGACATTCTTTACTTACAGTCAGCTTTCCCATAGCAAGAGTGATGCACTACAAAGAAAAGGCTTTGTGCATTACAGTGACTGAAGTGACTGACCTACAGATGGATGTGCGACAACAAAGCTAGTGCAGGAATGCAAATCAGGAACATACATAAGAACATGTCTGCACTTGGTCAAATGCACTGCTGAGAAATGAGGCAATTTTGTCTGAAGACAATTGTACTTCCAGAACATGAAAGCAAAGAAAGGGTTCATTGTGTAGCTTTGGAAATGCTGTTGTTTCATGAAAAAAGATGAGCTCTAATAATAGTAAAAGTGGCAGAGACCCAGTCTGAAAAAATCCTCAGATCCTACTGTAAACAAAACCTTCATTTTGAATTCAGGCATCTTCCATTTTTAATACAATTCTGCTGCTGAAGCAATCTATTTTCTGCTCCTCCATAAAACACATTTAATCAAGACCAAGAAGTTTCCCAGACATCTCCATTACTGTGCTGGGGTTGGGCTTGAAATCACAGGTGCTGCAAAAGCATTGAACATGGCAGGTTGTAAGGCAAACCACAGATGCCACTGCCAGATTAATCATCTGCAAAGGACTTCTCTTCTTGAACGAATGACTAAATAGGACATCCCATGTATATATGCACACACATATTAATAAAATCTTCAAAGCAGATCTGCAGAAAGGTTCCTGGACAAGAGAAGCCATTCCTGAACAGTCTGCTCTTCGCCACTTAAAATGTAAACAGAAAACCACAGCACCGTGCACATTTCTACAGGGGCTTTCTTCTGTGAAGTCTGTTTCAGTCCAAAGCGGTCTACAAGCCATTTGGGTTAGATGGGCCACAGTGCTGTTGCTTCCTTCTTGAAGGAAAAACGCTTGTAACATCACAAGTTTACGAGTTCTTATTCATACTTTCTCCTGTGGCTTTTACCACACACTATTAAAGCCTTACATTGAGAACAGAGCTACTTTGCCCACCTACTTCAGCAGCAGTAGGCAATATACAGAACAGTTCACAACGCCAAGAGACTCAACACAGCTTCCCTTAGCCAACAGTAAAAGCTCAGCACAAAGTTTCCGAAACCAACTGAAGACATTCCAGGCGAAGGATTCCCACCCTTGATTTCCAGCCAGCTCTACCAGGTGGTGTCTGGTAAATATTTTTTCAGTCCCTGAATATAAATCCCTAGACATGCAACCCCCAAGGAAGAAGTGATTATCATTTCTGTTTCTCCTCCTCTTCTACACTCATTAGATTAATATCTGTATCAAGTCCTACAGAGATTTTTTTTTTTTTTTAACATGTAGCATGTTCAGTTTTGACAAGTACATGGTTTATAAAGAGGTCCCTAGTCAACAACATTTAGGCTTCTAAATATCACTCCTTAAAAAAGGAAAACAACAAAAACCCACAAAAAACTCCTGGACTTTTATTCTCCCTCAAGAGGAGGGGAGAACAGCATCTATTTTCAGGCATCAAACTGTTGGTGCCTAAGTGAGCAAGTTACTCACCCTCTAGAGGCAATGAGAAGGGGACAGGCTACTGCAGAACCCTGAGTAGTTGTTCTGAATAATTCAGACTGCAGGAGAGCTTTTTACTCCCCTTGTGCCCTATTCACAGTAGGCTGGGTAGACTACTAAAGGCCTTTCAATAGACCCGAAACCAAGGAGACTGAGCAAAGTAAAGCAGAGGAACAGGTACTTACTAGTTGAGTTATCATTATAATCCCAAGCCTCAACAAGCAACGTGTAGGATCTCTGCAAAAGAAAAATAAGAGTTAGTTTCAAAGCCACATACAACCTAAAGAAAAAATAATACAACTTTAATTCCAAAAAATCCTGGTCTGTGCCCTAAAATGGAATACTTGAAAACATAAATAGGTAATAGGTTATACTTAAGACGAACGTGATCTTCTTGAAACCCCATAAGCTACCTTATCCAGTCTGACTTCGAAGACCTTTCACCTTGGATAGCTCATCTTTGTCATCATTAATGCGTCTTATGTACTTAGCCAGGAAGCCCAGCCTTTGACACCATGCTGTAGCCACAATTGAGCATGTGTTGAAGAACTGCACGTGGAAGAGAGAAAACACTGAACTGGCATAGCAGCATCCAAAAAACCCAAACAAAAACCCCGCTCTCAAGAACTGCTTCAAAAGAATTTTAGTTAGAGAAAAGTAGTCTTGATTTCCCTGCCCCCAGCCACCCTGAAAGCAAGAAGTGTTGCTAAGATTACGGTGCTCTGCCTTGACAGCGCAATCTCTAGGGACTTTGCTTTTCAGCACCCCCTTTGAAAGCTTTGTCTGCATGAGGGCCATCGCAGCTCCCACAAGTATCAGGTAACTGAGGGAAGAACTGATGGATGTGGGAAGGGGGTGGGGGAAGAGAGAAGCATTGTAAAACAAAGGCTAAAATCAGACTATTTGGAAGAGCAGGGAAAGGGAAGCCGGGCTATCCACCCCGTGTCACATTTACAGACAGCCTAACCTGCCAATGAGCTCTCCAGCACTCCAGTAATAATAATCATCAGCATAAACTAACCAGAGTGACTCCACGGGTTGGAAGGATGCCAGCTATTACATCTAAGCCACCTTTATCTTCAATCCCAACTTGAGAACAAGAGCCATTAAACGTACCCCCCACCCCCTCTCAGCCCTGAGATAATAGTATCCAGGCTGTATCTTCCAAAAATTGCTATTTAGCCAGCCATATCCAAACTTAGAGTGATTCAAGACACAAAACAAAGAATCTCCAAAAAGCCCTCAAAAGAAAAAAAAGCTGAGGAAAAATATGAAAGAAAAATAAGAAAACCCCCTATGACTTGATAAATACAATAAGAACTACAAATGAGGTAATAAAAGTAACATCTTTCTGGTGAGAACAATAATAGAGCAGATATAAACTCTCTCCATGAAGGACTTTGATCCTTTGCCATAGAAGCTGTGCACGGTAAGGTTTATTTCTTAATTGTATCTGCGCTCAGTAGCAGTCTGCAGTGCTTAACACCTTTCTGTAGCAGAAACCAAAATACAGTTGTTAGAGTAAGCTGCTGCTACAAGGTGCAAGCATAAAGCAGAGCTCAAATTCCTTGGGGGGGGGGGGGGGGGGGGGGGGGAGAGAGAAGGGGAGGGAAGAAACAAAAGAGCTGAGGCAGACTGCTTTCTCACGACTGGACACAGCATGCAGCCTCTGAATGAAAACCTAGTTTGTGATGGACACCAGCTTGGAATATAGCCTAAATATGTTTCATATTCAAAGCAGACTAGGATTCCATTTCGTTCACTGATAACTGTGGGAAAATGCTTCAAAAAGTAAGCAAAGCTGGGCAAGCTGCGACATGCGCCCAAACCTTTACAGGAAGGCTCCATGGCCACACCATTTTTGGTTAATATTTCATAAAAGTGACATTACTTGTGACTCGTCTATAAGAAGTCTCTCAACTCAGAAGGAACTCCTAAAACAGAAAAAGCAGTGTGATCATTTAATGCTGTTTAAAGCCTATTTAAGTAGTCCTTACACAAGTCAGAGGCAAAAAGCAAAAAAACAAAACCCAACTATAACTCCTGAGCCACATTAAGATGTACGTTACCCTATCTTGGGTGCTTCCTCAGTGGTTTAATTACAAACACTGAGAAGCGCAACATGTTACTGCAAGCTTGAAAAAAATATTATGATATAGAGAATGAATTATGGCAACTTGCACTACTTCCAATAAAGTTAAGGATGTTTTCCTTTCGGCCTTGCATAATTGTTTTGGAAGATATTTTGTCTAAACTCATAGCAACAGTTCCCGGTTGGTTCTCAGGACTGTTTACCAACACACCTAGCCCTTAAGGAAAGGAAAGGCTGAATCCTGGCTTTAAGTGCTACTGTTGCTAGATACTTGTGTGACCACTTTCCAACAGGAGTTTGTGTGAAGGGAAAAGATGCTTCTGCTTAGCTGGATGGAAAGAAAACACCAGGGGAAGAGACCCACCCTAGCAATTCTCTCGTTTCTGTGTGTCCCCTCTCACCTCATCTGAATATTTTAAATGAGGAATGCCCATCCTGAAAAGGGAAGATACAAAGAATGGCAGTTTAATCTCTTGGCTCTATCCCTCTCAGCAAGGGGCAGAGAAAGGACCAGACTTTGTGTTCAGTGTGGGACACTCCTAAACAAAAGGCACGGAAACCCATGGCCCCATGAGAGCAGCAAGCAGTGCAACCACCACATACCTCTAACCAATCCCTGCCCCCCCTGCAAAATAAAAGGCACTTGTGTGCAAAGACTGCACCGTCGAGATTTTTAAAAAGTGCATATCATCCCCACTCTATAGATCAACAATTAAGATATCTCAGGAATGACTACTTACAGCGAAGAGGTTTAAGTTTTCCCATGCCCACAGATGACCTCTGCCCATCTTTGAATAAATATATATCCAGACACAAGAATTCCACATCATGCACCTTACTCCATCAAAGCAACGTCCTAGGCAAAAAGGCAGCACTGAACTTTCCAGAGTCACACCCAATTAGCCACCGTAAACCTGAGCTTGACCAGAAGGCGGGGATTCTGGCTTGAGAGGAAAGGCAGCTTGAAAGGAATGGCAAGCTGGCACAGTCTGCAGAACATCCACAGCCTGATCTGTCCAGAGGACTGGAAGACAGCGTGGTCAAATTTAAGCAAAACTCCTAGGAGCTGAGCTATGAGAGGATGGAAACGGCTGCATTCACAATCCAAAAGTATAAAAATAAAAAATAAAGAACGCACCCGTGTGCTAGAGTTGTTTTCCTCAGTGTCAAAACACCGTGATTTAGTCTTGGTCCGTTGATAATACAACTCAAAGAAAACTTTGAAAACTAAAATCCGTCAGAGAAATTCCCTTTTAAGGGTCTGAAAGGGCAACGCAACCTCTTTTCTGGTTATTTAAATGGAATATTAGGAGCTCCAGGTACACAGGTGTTTAAAGCTCTCTGCTTTATTACCTTCTTCCCTCCCTTCATCCAGACATCCACCCAAAAGAGATGTTTTTGTACTTTGGCACTCTGCGATTCAGTGGGACAGAGCAAGAACGAAACATCAGGCTTATTAGCAAAAGGACAGCCTCTTTTCTGAAAGAGGCTGCAACCAGTCAAACTTCTTTCCCTTCTATCCTTGTGGTTAAACCATGCCAGAGCTTTGCTGAGCATGTGAAACCATGACTAGACAAATACAGTGGGAAGTCTGCATTCTGGATGCTGTGCCTGCTCCTCCTCCGCCAAACAAGGAGAGCAGGTTAAGCTCAGCAGTGCTCTCCTCGTGCTCTGCCAGCCACACGCAGCCATGCAGACCCAGCTCAGAACGGTCCTCGCGCACTGCCTGCGACTGTGGGAAGAAGGCCAGGAGGCTGTCACAGGGGGCACAGCAAACTACCAGGAGCTGCTGCAAGCCCTGTGCCCTTCAGCTATAAGAGGACAAGAAGGGAAGGGAGAAACTAAGGAGTATCTCAAGGTGCCCAAGGGCCAGGGAGGAAGGCATCTCTGAACAGACGTAAGACTCGTCGCAAAGCCACTTCCAACAGGTCAGCAGGGCTCACACTTGGGCGCCCCTCCTCCCACACAGCAAGTCTTAACACCCCTGTGCAGATGTGCCATGGCATTGTGCCGTGGTCAGCCAGTAAACCCTGACAATGTAATGATCCTTTGGAGGAGCTGAGCACAAGTGGCTCCTCACACAGAGAGATGACATGTTTGGGAAACGGGAAACAACCAAACCCTCTTGACCCTTTCTTGAACACAGCATAATCAGGAAGCTCTTCTGTGGGCCAGCCTACATAAGGCTAAGGCAACAACCCCATAAAGTTGTTACTCTCCTAGCCCTGCGCACGTAAACAAAGCTGGAGTCGCAGCTATCTCATGCCTCAGAGTCCCTGGCCAAGAGCTAGCCCAAACCTTCGACAGGCAGCCCAGCCAGGAGTCCCATCGGGACATGCCCACGTGAAAACACAGCACGCTGTGCCATCACTTTGAGCAGCTCCTCCATCGCTGTCAGCGCTGGTAAACTGCCACAGAAAGGAACACAGGAGCACCTTCAGGAATGACTTTCCCCCAGCATTCAGTAAGTGAAGACAAGAGCTTCTCTGCAACACACAACCGCCGCCCTCCTGCCAAACGACAGACGCAGAAGTACCGCTATCCGAACTATGCATACGCTTAAGCGTCCAATAAACCAGCCTGATCTCTGATCTGGCCAACCTACTGGAATAATGAGTGTCCTGTGAATACATAATGTACTGAAGTTGCCATTGTGTGAAGTAAGTCCATGGTCTGTCTGGGAGCCGAGCAATGCTGAGTCTACTGCTGCTTCCTGTTGCTTGTCCTGTATTAGCATTATTTTTGGATAGAGCCCATTATGTTCTGTAATCCTCGCTGCAGTCAGTATGGCCACACTATTGTTCTTGGTTAATATTAGCAGTCAGTGCCCCTGTCTGGGTGGCCAGGCTGCAGTGTATTCCGATCATAAAACTAGCATGCATTAATGAAACAATGTACTGGGAGAGAGGGGGGAGACTTGGGGTCCCCCCCACTCCCTTCCTTTAAAAAAGAAAAAAATCTTTTTTAAATTAATGATTTTAAGTGACCGCAGCTACCGGGGTGCATCACAGGACAACAGCCTTTTATCAGCACCTTATCTAGTTACAGAGTTATTTTCTCACGGAGCCCCACTTGTCAAAGACAAGCAGGTAGGCCAAGATGTCAATGGTAGCTTTCAACCTTCCCGAACAAGCAGATTACCTGCTCTTATCAGTCCCCCTACCTGTTTAAAGCATCCCACTGATAATTAAATGCACCAGTTACAAAAGGGTGGCAAGGTTAATAGAGAGAATACCTAGTAGCCAGCCAAGCAAAACAGTCAGGTTCACATAGAGCAAGCCTGAACAAGAAGTCTTTCTACTTATTTACCTAAGTGCAGAAGAACTGGGTTGAGCTGGTAAAGGACTCTGGATGTTTGACTATTTACAAACCACTTTAACCACTTCTATTCACATTTTACAGTTTCTTCTGAATACAACAATAACGAGTGTAATTTATGCTGTAGAAGAGCAACCACAGAACCATGAGCTCCAGAGAAACAAGAAACAAATGCAGCAACTTCTAATTTTCACATCTTTCCTCATATAGGAGGGACATGGTTTACCAGTTAAAATTATTAGTTGCACTGTGTCCATTAACATAAGATTTCTATCCATCTTCAGAAATGCTAAGTTTAGCCTGATTTCTCAAAGTCATTCCTGTCTTTAGTTTTAATGCTTTTAAGAACTGTAGCATGTGCTTTTGCATGTACTGCACAGCATCACACTTAGGACCTGAAGCTGGAATAAATGACATGTATGAGAGCACAAGCCTCACAAGCTGCACATCATCTCACGGAGTTAGCTAAGGCCCAACTTGACCAGCTTCAGAACTAGTTTACTTCTGTTCCAGCCTTCATTCCACAGCGAAGCAGTAAGTTTCCCTAACTAAAATTTTAAGCATAAAGCATCAATTTTATGCAATTCGTTTTAGACATGCAGACTTCCAGCTGCATAAACAAGCTGACAGTGCTGGACGTATGTAGGCTGAGAAAGTTTAGGAATAAGCTTCAACACGAGGCCCAATCCAGCTGCCACTGAAGCTAAATTGCAGCAGGCCTTTATTATAACAAGAACAAAAATTCTGGAAGCAGGCAGGATGAGGATTTATTTTTAGACATATTATGGTAATATAGTCAAATGGATTTACCAGGAAGATGAAGTTCTGAACTGACTGGAACATAAATAACTCTTAAGAACATGTAAGAAGTCCAAAACCCCTGAATGGATGCATCGCTTCTCTGCAGTCCTGGGAAAAAACAGCCTCATGGACGGTAATTATGCTCCAGATGTCATTTAATACTCAGCTCCATTTTGGATAGTAATCCTAGGCAAAACATGGCACTTTAAGCACTGAAGATTTATTCTTAAATTATTAGTCAACAACAAATGACAGGGTGTGGGTATTACTCGATTAATATGCATTTTATTATAAAAATTTGTTCTCATCTGCCCATGCTCCAAGATGATTTTATCAGACATTCTTTAAGAAGGGCTGGAACAATACCTAGCATGTGTTACTACAAATTTTCAGAAGTTAACTGTAGGGGGGGAGAAACAAGTAATAATCAAGTTTTAGTTTTATGATTGTGACCTACTGGTTTAAAAAAAATGCACAGTTCAATTAAGTGATATTTTTCTATCACATTCAAAATGCTGCTGCTTTAATCAGCTACAGATTAGTATTTTGGAAGTCTCCTGTGTCAAGACGGGGAAAAAGTTCACAAATCTTAAACAGACAACATTAAAACTCTTTCACTCCAGCCAGAAAAAGCAATGCCTACCCAGAGGACGTCTTTTACACCTTCAGGAACCAGCAGCAGCAAGATTTATCATTAGAAGAGAGAAAGGCTGAATATTTTACTGTTTTAAAGTAAGATGGAAATAAGATGTTCAAAACACTTTTTCATCATATTTTACACTGAAGCTATTTAGATGCTGGAGGGTTTTTTTCCACCTCAGTAGTTTGCTGGTGGGTTGGTGCAATTGGCCCCAATATTAAATAATTACAAGGATCATAATTTCAGGATAAACAAGACATTTGAAACTGGAGCCATGCATACCAAAGGAATTGCCAACTTTGACCTGCTTCTTACTCACAGCCTCATCAAATCTGCAAAAGATCTCTCTTTACATAAAAGCAAAGTTTATTGCTAAGCTTTGCTTAGTTATTTATGCAGTGCTCCCTCAAGGTACAGGGCACATCACACTTTGAATGTCGTTTGATTCTTTTAGAAAGCCAAGAGATTTGATTTATGTCAGGGAGTAGCATGTGTCTACTACGAAACAAAACTTGTTGAGACTGACTTTGACAAGTGGAACATGGAAATTCTTTTGTTCCATACTTTTCTGTATGGCTTCATAAGCCAAGCTTGCCTGTCAAGAAAGTCACTAAAGCCTCAAAATGAAAGTATGAATGTATTAGGTGTATTTTTTAAAAATATTATTGCAGTTTACTCTAGAATTGCCAGCTAGTGCAGGGGTAGCTTTCTGGATGCACTTTAGTTCTTTTATGCTGGTCTGCTGCCCTGTTTCCTAGCAACTTCGTCAAGCCTCCAATCACTTAAATGAATTTACGGCCCACCATCTCCACACCCATTACTCACAGGGGCACATATCAAAACTGACAACAGCAAACTGCATGAGTTATTAATAAGGCTCTGCTGCTTCAAATCAGCATTAAAAGCCAAACCTAACAACCCATTTAAAGCACACCATTTTCCTTTATTCCTTTCTTGTGCGACAAATAAAGACCTCTAATGCAATATAACTATTTCTGACAAAAAGCACAAGGGGCAGCTTGACGTGGGAAGAGGTGGCGTTTTGGGGGTGGTTTTGTTCTTATTGCTTTGTTTTTGTTTGATTTTTAAAGCAACAAGGCTTCTTAGTGTTGCTGACTCAAGCTAGAACATCCAAGAAAAGCCTTCCTTGGACAGAGGAACACAAATAATGCATATTCAGAGATGAGCATACATTTTCAAGTGCAATATGATTAACATTTTGGTCTAGCTCCTATTATTATTAATTTTCATTTGGATGTATTCAAAGGAAACTCTCATGATTAGACACATTTGTAAATGCAAAGCTGGTCTCAAGCTTTTACTAAAGTCAACAGCATTAACCCATCTAAAGAAATTGTTTTAAGTGCTGAAATTTCAGTATCAGATTTGACTAATTAAGTTTACTAGGTTATCTTTAGAGCTTTCAAAACTCCTAAAATGATTTGTGGACACAGTTTTAGTACAAATAAGAGCTTTGCCACATTAGATATTCTTTTGTTCCACTGCTTTTTGAAAGTCACAATAGCCAGCCGAAAAGCCGTGTCCTACGAAGTTAAAGCTGGGAGGCAGGCTTGATAATTGAGAACAGTTATCGCAATCTCAAGAAGTCCTTTCTGCATGGGAATGCAAGAGTTTATTCCAAAAAACTCCAGTTGTAGGAACCAGAGCGTCAGAAGTTGTCAAGTTTTACACATTTCAGGGGCTGCACTGGAGTTCTGCTGCTGTTCTAGGATTCCAGTGCTCAGTTAGATTCAGCAGGACAATAGAAGCATTTCTTTCACTAAAATGCAGACAAGCTTAAGAAACTTCTGCCAAGGTCCCTGCACCCCCAGGCCCTCCTTCTACTCAGGAGATTTCCCTTCCCAGTGATCCTACCCCTGAAAGGGAGTGTTTGTAGGGGTGTGTTCAGTTTTCACATAATTTTTATATATGCATAGCTTCAGTTTCCAGGCATTTGAATAACTGGGAGCAGGGGAGGGGGCTACTTTAAAAAAAAAAAAAGTCCTTGATGAACCTGACTTTTCTGAAAAAAGTCAAAACCTGCAGCACAAGCATTACAGCCATTGGCAGAGCTTCAAATACCTCAGATTTTTACAAAATCCTTTATCCTTTTGATGGCATATTTGATAACAAGTTTTATCTCATTCATGTTAGGGGAAGAAAAATAAAGAAGAAAGGACTTGTACTTCCAACAGATAATACTTCTGTTAATTCCGCTATTGTACTGCGTAATATTATCTCCTTAAAACGCAGACTTGATTTCACCCTTCTGCCTCTCCGGCCGTCACTACTCCAGAAGTCACCACTGACAGAGGAGGCAGGTAGGAGGCAGCACAGGACACCTCAAGAACACATGGCTGCCTACAGCACTTGGCCGTAGGACTAACAAAGTGGGTGTCTACGCCGCAACTGGAGGAGGAATGCTTTTGGGGCGGGCTTTTTCCCCCAAAAAGAGAGTCCACGCCCTCAGAGCAACCAGTCCTTATCTGACTAGGAAGGGCCAAGCTTTGGAGGGTGCCGAAAGTCTACCTCACCAGCAGCGAGGGAGAATAGGAAACGAGGTTCACCCCTCCCCTGGTATGCATGCAAGAGCCCTCCTCCCCTCACAAAAATGACCTTAGGCATCCAGGTTAGGATGACTGGATTTTCAAAACTGCTGAGCATCAACATATCCCAAGGCAGTCACTGGGAAAGTGTGTGCTCAGCACCTCTGGAGAAGGGGAGGTGGTGGGAAACAGTTTTGTTTCCTAGGTGATCTTGAAATAAAAGTTTCAAGAGCATAAATCTGGAAGGTTTTTATACCACAGCATCCCAGAGAGCCAGCCCAAACAACAGACTGTCACGGGTGCGTAAAAACCCCCCCATGTCAGTCATCCTCCATTTTTGCTTGCCTGGAGGCCATGCTGCTGGGCACAAGGCAACACACCTCCTGGCATCCGAGGCCGGGGCAGCCTCACAAGCCCCCAAACCCTACAGCCCTGAAGCCTGCACGAGTGGATCACCATCCCAAACAACATCTGTTTTGGAAAAACAATCCTCGGGATCTGTGCGGCAAGCACAGGACTCCTCTGCCGGGCTGACCACATCAAAGTTTCACACACCCCCTTTGAGCTCTCCAGAAGAAACAACACACGCTGAAGTCCAAGCCAGTACTCCTCATGTGACAAACAACGAGGCAGGCTTCAGCTAATGAAGGGGTCACCTGTCCTCTATCTCCCCACACGGCTGACCAGCACTTGCTGAAACTACCACTGGAAAAGTGCCTGGCAAGAAGTCCCACCTCCTCGAGCCACCAAGTTTTGCAAACAGCTAGAGGGAAGCCAGAATCTACAGACCACAGAGCCAAGTGGCCAGGAAAGGTGCGCTGTGGGTCAGAGAGGATAAAATGGACCAGAAGCAAAGGCTGGGGTTTTCTGCCTTTAGCTGCTAGCATCTGCACGTACCTTAAAACACAGCAAGCTTCCCAGGGAAGTTGGCAACCAGCTCACCAAGAGCAGCAACAGCAGCTCCCATCAACACCAAGCAGTGCAGTGAGATTTCCCCCTGGGGGAAGCAGGAAGCCTTCCCAAACACGCTCCAGGGAAGGAGGCCAGCTATGACACACACTTTTCACACGGGATCCCTCCACAGCCCCTAACCCACTGCTCTTTTGGCTTCAGCCCAAGACTTCACTGGTTTGAAAAAAAATGAACTTCTGACCTTCTAATTCTCAAGAGAGTTATTCATGCTGTAAAGTGCAGGGATACTGGGTTTGCTTCCCTGACCCATTTAGATCCCCCTCGCTGCACATCTGACTTTCAAATTTAACAGGCTGTGCATTGTGAGCCCCAGGGAACAAAAACAAAAACACCACCACATTTTACTCATTTCTGTGTTGTGGATTCCCGACTCCCTTGCCAAGATGCCTGCTCCCTCCCTGATCCTGGTCCCTCTCCCCGGTACGAGAAGTCAGAGCTCAGCTTGCTATGACCATCTCAAACAGCACCATCCAACACAGAGCCAGAGCAGGCCACGCACTCACCGGCCAGGCGAAGCTGAAAGGGATAACAATCCGGTTCTTCTCATTATTCCGGCTGTACTTTAAATTGAAGGTATTTCCTCCGATGACGGGAGTGGATTTGGATCCGAAGCTGCAAGGACCACCAGCCGTGACCCGCGATTGATACTCCTTCAGGCAAACTTTAAAATAGGTGTCGCACTCATCTCTGGTGCATTTTCTGTCTCCTGGGTTTCGGGTGCCATCGCAGCAGTTTCCATTCTGCAGTTCACCGTTCACATTTTGCATGGATAAGATCTCCAACTCAAACTGTCCCGATGCTAGAGTCACCTGTTAATCCCAAGAAAGAAGCGGAGGAGAAAACAAAAAAAACAAACAAACAAAAAGAAAAAACGAGAAACAAGAACATGGTTACCTCACTTTTACCCCAAACGCAAACTACAACAACTCTGCAGACAGGAGAAAGTCATTCTAAGACCAGCTTACTTTTGAGAAGCACACGCATAACATTAGAAAAAAGGAAAAAAAAATGCAATTGCCTCAAGCTTTTCCCTAGCAGACATCCATAGGAAAGGCTCATAAATCATTCCAACTAAATAACACTACTAATGCTGGGAAAAAAAAAATAAAGTAACAACTCTAGAAAAAAAGTGCACTATGGAAAGCCTTTAAATCCTTTGGAAATAAAACTAAAGCAAACCAGTGCATGCAGAAGGGCACAAGGCGAGGCAGTGAAGGCACCCTGCTTTCTCCAGGGTGCAGCTGGGACAAGTTAAAAAAAAAAAAAGCCAATTTCCACCCTCAGGGCTGCCCAGCTGAAATTCAGCCCTTACCCATTAGTCACCCAGAGCACTGCAATTAGCACTGATTTGAAAAGAGAAAAAAAAAAAAAGGAAAAAGGGAAAAAAGAAAAAAACAGAAAAAGAAAAGGAATTAGGAGAGCAAGCGATGCACTAACTGCAGTTTCCCTTCCCGGGGAACTGAGCCTTGCAGCCAGGACTTGTGCGCTGGCCACCTCTGCAGCAGGGTTCGCAGCAGCACCTCCGCTCCCGCCGGGGCGCTTTCTGCTCCCGGAGGCTCGGGGTTGGGATACTTTCCCCCGAAAAACTCCGCCGGGAGCCATCCCCGCGGGTCTCCCGCAGCAAAGCAGCGAACCCCGAGAGCCCCCCGACCCCCGAGAGGCTCGCGCAGCCCGGCCGCAGCACCTACCTGTGCCCGCAGCGCCAGCAGGGCCAGCAGCACGCCCAGGGAGCCGAGGGAGCCGAGGCAGCCCGCCGCCCGCCGGGCCGCCCGCATGCCGCCGCCGCGCTGCCCGCCTGCAGGCCGCCGCTCTCGCTCCGGGAGGAAGGAGGAGGACGAGGTGGCGGTGGTGAAGGAGGTGGTGGTGGTAGTGGTGGTGGAGGAGGAGGAGGTGGTGGTGGTAGAGGAGGAGGAGGCGCCGCCGCTGCTGCCCGCCGCCGCCCCGCTCTAATATACCGCGCCGGCCGCGGCGCGCACCCGCGCCGAACAACGCCGCTTTTCAAGCGCTTTCAATAGCGCCCCGCTCTTCAATGCGGGGCAGCCCGGCCTCCTTTTATTCTCCTTATTCCCTCGCCTCTCCCTCTTTTTTTTTTTTTTTTTTTTCCTCTCCCCTCCTGTCCCTCTTTTTATTGTCGCCCCTCTCCTCGCGTTCAGGTGGCGGCGAGCCCCCCGCCCCCCGGGCCCCGCGGCCCCGCTCGCTCCCCCCTCGCACGCTGGCTCGCTCGCTCACACCCACCCGCCCTCACACGCCGCACACGCACCGCCCGAGCCGGCCGCCCGTCTGGCAGCCCCGCCGCCGCTCGCCTTCATCTAGCCCACGGCGGCAGGCGGGGAGCCCGCCCGGCCGCGCATGCTCCCATCCATATGCATGAGGAGGAGGAGAGGGGGAGGCAGGTACCGGCACCGAGAGGCGGAGAAGCGGACGGGGGGGGGGAGCCGGCCCGGGGGGCGCAGCCCCGCTCCGCAGGTGCCCGCCCCGAAAACAAGCGGGAAAAAAAAAAATAAAAATAAATAAATAAAAAAAAATTCCCTCAGAGGAGCGGTGCCTGCCCCAGCCCGCCGCGCTACCTGAGGCGGCGCGACCGTTGGGGGTCGTTAGGGGACCGTTGGGGACCGTTGGAGGTCGTTCGGGGACCGTTAGGGGCCGTTGGGGTCCCCCCTCAGGAGCGGGTTGTGGCCGCCCAGGGGCCGCCGCGGCTCCCCTGAGGGCAGCCCGGGGCTGTCAGCGCGGGGCGCGGAGCCGCGGCGCCCCCCGCCGCAGGGCCCGGGGCAGGCCGAGGGCACGGCCGCGCACCCCGCGGTGCCGAGCGAGGGGACGGGCAGTGAACGTGCCCGGCTGCGGGTCGGGACGGCCCCGGGCCGCCCCTCTGGGAGCCGGGTGAGCGCGGCGGGAGCTGTCCCCGCGCCGCTGTCCCCTTCTTCCTGAGGCGCTGGGGACAGGAACCTGGCCACAGGACGTCTGGGCTGACCCCAGCGGCTATTCTTACCTCCCCGTCTCTGATCCCACCCCGATCTAACGCAGTGGATGTGTGTCTATTTTACACGCCAGAGTCAGTGGCATAGAGGAAAACAAGATTTCTGACCTAATCTTGTCTCCTTTGTTTTCATTTCCTATGGCAAAAGCACAGGGCATGCCTGTTCTTGGCTGAGGTGAGCTCTGTCCCGTCCGAGGCTGCGGGCCGCTGGCACCCCGTGCCCCTAAGAGCAGGACCACGCTCATGCTTCAGTCACACTCCTGCAGGTCACTTCCCATCTGCGACTTCAAAACTTAGGTACCAGTGGTTCTGGCACACCTGGGAGATACATGGCTGAATGCTCCTCAGCCTTTTTCAGCCCAGAAGCTCTAAGAGTATCAGTCGCTCCCTCCTCAGGGTCATTACCTTTTCTCAGGCTGGTAAACCTTCATTGTATTTTACCCACAAAGTGGCTGCAGTTGGGTGAGAGAAGAACCAATGTCTCTCTTCTGTTTTCGACGGGTGCTCGTTGCCTTCCACAGCCGATTTAAATGCTACTCATTCACGAGTGCCACACATGTGCTCCTCTGGGCCTTTAAATACCCTGCTGCCTGCCAGGAGGCTGCGTACCTCTAGGGCAGGTCTGGAGTTGGCCTTTCTGCAAAAGGTTACTCCACCTGTTTGACTCCCGTGCTTAGGAAATCTAAAGTGCTGGTTCCCACAGTGCCTGTGACTCAGCACTGTAGCTGTCCTTAAACAGAATTACTCGTCCGACAACCTAAAATGCTTTGCAAGCACTAATGAATTAAGCCTCCCAGTGTCTTGAGATGCAAAGTATTACTGATAGGTAAACCGAGGCAGAGAGTGAGTCATGGGTAGAAGTGTATTGCAAGCGCTCTCCCTTGCAGCCCCAGAAGCAACTGTGACCTCGTGGAAGTCAGCAGCAAAATCCCCTTAACTTATTAAGGGCAGAATTTCACCCTCGAAGTCCTATCTCCTGCTTTTTTTCCACTGAGCTCTCCTGGCCAGATCTTCAGCTGCTGAAAAGCCGCACTGAAAACCAATCGAGCGTGCAGCGCTATGCTGCATGAGGATCTTTGTTAAGATGCCCATTTCAGTGTATGCACAGTGACGTGCAAATTGCTACAAGTGCATGAGGGACCTGAGTTGTGGGTGCTTTGAGTAGCCCAAGAGTGATACATTTAAAACTCCTGGTGTAACGCTGTGCTTACACATGCCCACGTCGCACGGGGCGTGGAGCCGACATGCCTTCCTTTGAGGCCGGTGAAGAACTTTTCAACGTCTGGTGCTCAGCTTTTTGCATTGCGTAAAGTTACTTCCTGCTAATCTTCCTATTCTGACATAATTACATTACATCCACATTAGAAGCTGTTATGAACATCCCGTGTGCCAAGGTCCGGCGTTACAGACAGTGCTTTGCCTCAGGCCTGGATCAGTTTCCTAATGCGGGGTTAGATCCTGCTTCACTGAAGCCACTGGGAGAATGCCCAGGACTTCAACGGGACAAGGATCACAGCCTTTAGAGGGAGCGCCTGGCCTACAAGGGTCAGGTGTCCCGAAGTCAATGCTTTGTGTTAGGAAAGTTGTAATTTCCTTTTAAAGCTCTGTGAGTCATTGAATCATGGCTGTGAACAATCCCACAGGATTTCCTTAGATTTGTGATACCCGAAGGTAAGCTTGGAATGATGCCCCTGGAAATTCTTCGTTCAGGGACCTGATCCATCTCATTTTCAAGTTAGTGACTAAACTGTTTACTACCGTAATGCAGATCAAGACGGTTGCATAATCATGAGGGTCTGCTCCTGTACCAATAAGCCAGGAGAAATGATTACCACAAAAGGATCCATTGAAACGTGGAATCTGTAGTCATAAAGAATTCATAAGGCTTGACGACCTCATTTCACAGCAAATGAGGAGACTAGAGGAGCCCTCTGTTTCTCCTCAGAGTTTTTTATACACAGTATTTTCTTAAATTACTTTTTTGCTCCTCTATATTAACCACTGTCAAAAATCATTCCTTGCAGTTTGAGATATAATTCTGGGAAGACTGACTGCAAGAGGGACAATGCCATCCACTTGGGTAATCCTTTATCTAGGAGTTAAGCATCCCTTTTGCAAGGAGAAAGCCATATCTCTAGAGTTAATCACGGATGAGTGAGCTTTTAGATAAGACCTTTCCTATAATACACCCATAACACTTCATTTTCCTCTTGCTGTACGGGAACTGACCTCCTCACTTGGGCGAGTGTCGCAGAGGCAGAGATAGGGGCTGTGCTCTGCTGCTTGGCTGACACACATTTCAGAGCAACACATTCCACCAGATGAACCCATTTGCACAGTTGAGTGATCTAAACTTAGAAAGCTAATTTCTCTAATTACAAAGTGAGACTGAACTCCTGTAAAGGTTTTCATCACCTGAGTGGAATGGGAATTGCACTTCCATAATCATTTAATATTTAGAAACTAATTAGAAAGCGTTTAGTGGGGAGGCCACACCCCGTGTTAAGACTATTTCACAAATGGATCGGGAGAGAAAACTACCTGTGTTGGGAAAGTTGAGCAAGTGGCAGAGGTTGGGAGAACGGCTACAGTTTGCCAACACTGAGCAGCGCATGCCTACTGCCGCAAAAGCTTCACATCTTCAGAGTCAGGCAAATTCTTGAAGCTGCATCGCTAGGCAAGCTTTCCAAATGAGACCAAAGATCTTGGAGAAGAAGATGCTCTAGTGACCAGAGACCCAAATCCAGCTTGCTGCTGCAGGCACTTACTTTCTTGCTTCCCCCGGGTATGTTGCTTAAGAGAATTGCATTTTCAAAGCCCCATTTTGTACATTGTGCATGAGTCTTTTGGGACTTCGAAATTTCCACCTTAGTTCTTCAGTGCCTTAGCTCCCTGAAATTAAAATGAGGCTCTGAATCCAATTTGGAGGACGCTCTGAGAGTAAGAAAAAATAAAGACTGCGAGGAGCTCAGAAATGACTGTAGTGAGAACCAGTAAAGTCCTTAAAAGAGTTAAAAGTTGCAGAGCCAAAAAATACGTCTCTTGTAGAGCTTTAAAGTTTTATCCAGCTGTCATTAAGTGAATCCATAACATTATTGCTTTCTGTCACAGCTTAAAATTGAGATCTTACTCCGTTCCAGAGAATAGTACCGTTCCTCCTTCAGTTTCCTTTATTTATACGCATATAAAACCTGCTTTCTCGTTGTTTTCCTGTTAACCCTTTAGGATCAGATGCCTCCACGTTAGCCTGTGATCCCAATTTCTTTGTCATTCTCTTATCCTCCCCAGCAGTGGGATTCCTCCACACCAGTCATTTGATCTCGAAGCCCCACTTTCTAAAAACGGGGGAGAGCTGCAACTACAGTTTTAGGTCTAGGTAGGGGTACAGCTTATCAACCTAGAGTAGCTTCCAGTAGGTGCAAAGACTGTGACACTGAGCAGTGCTGGCATGTCTGTCACAGACAAGATGACACTTCCATTTGATAAGCTGTAACCTCAGCTATTCCTGTCAGTCGTAGAAATGACTGTGCTGAAACTGAGGCCGAGCCCCGTCTCCAAGAAACAACCAATGCTTTGAAGAGCTCTCCAAGTTTCTGGTAGGGTTTTCCTCACAGCTTTCTGCAAGGGTGCTCTTTTAGCCAACTGCATTGCGTAAGCACTCAGATCGAGTTTCATTTTCTTGTTATGAAAGCATCAAGATGTCGGAAGTTTCCTTTTCATATACATTGTTTTCTATGTTAAATGCATAGTATGTCTTCAGTATGTTCTCAATCACAAATGATCCTAAAGGGTGCGAGACTGAAGAAGGCAGGGGTGTCATTTCAGCTCAGGAAACAACTGAGAAGAAGGGGCAAATTTAAATCGGGTGAACAGTATAGGATTTCTTGCCCTAGCCCTCCATTATTCCATGGCTGATCTGATATTCTGGGCCTCGGGTTCACTTAGTCCCGCATGGGGCACCTAAGTGGAGTTGCTTCATTTGGCATGAGGAAGCATTTAAGGGAGTCAGGATTACTAAAATCTGGATTCAGCCCAAATTATAAACATGCTTCAGTCAAGAAACAGAAAACCTTAAGTTATGGGTGTGCTGGAATAGTCAGTGAGTTAAATCTCAAAGTCGGGTGGGCGGGAGTGACCCTGTTAATCTATAGGGGAAACATCCCTCCAGGGAGGTAGGGGTATACATATCTATGGTGGCACTGCGGCATGCATTTATCTAGTCCCTTGGCTCTGCCTGCCACCTGGCAGAAGGAACCTTTTTCTATCAGCTAAATATTTTTACACAAAGCACGGGCCCCAGAGGGTGGATAGCATGCTTGGTGGTACAAAGACGAGGCCCTAGGCAAAGAGGCTACAAATGGTAAGCTTTCCTTGTCTCCATCCTTTACACAGGAGTTGTGTAACACACACCACATGTGGGAGATGATTTCCCTTCACCTTCGTCTTGTCCCCAAGTCAGGGACCACTCCAAGCAGGATGAAGGACAACGCTGGTTTGCAGCACTGTGACAGGAAGATGGGCTTGGCGAAGGCCTGAAAGTAAAAGAGCCTGGCTGTTGAATCGGACCCTTAAAACCAATTAATTTCTTTGAAGGTAATGGCATAACATGGTGTGCATCCACTTCATGTCTCAAAAGGGCTTTGGACTCTTGCAGATCCACAATCTGTGTGTTGGCCTGTTTTTTTTTTTTTTTAATTTATATAATGATGATTTTTATTTACTGTGGCAGAGGGGAACGAATGGGGCTCTGCCACAATTTGTATAGAAGCAACTCCCCACCTGTCCCTTTAAGTGCATGGTTGTGGTTGGCTGCCTTTTATTGTCCCCCCTCCCAGGGGCTGCGAGTGTGCCCGTGTGTGCATGTAGAAGGATTTCCCAGCCTGGCGGGTGACCCCTCTCCTTGCTGCTCGAAGCAGTGGCTTCCCTCACCTCCTTTCTTTCCGATATTTATTGGAAGCACGTGCTAAGGAATCTGTGAGCCTGCAATGCTAATGAGAGCAGAGCAGGGCACCAGATGCAAAGGGACGGGCGCGATTCCTAATGAGGGTGTCCCGAGACCCATCTGTTGAGTCTCGTGGGCCCTCAATGAAGTTAGCTGTGCAAGGTAGCCAAAGGAGGGTTTTTTTCTCTAATGCTTTTAGTTCTCAACAAGTGCAATCCTGTATAGAGCAGCATGTCATGGGGTTAGGCTTTGTTGTTACTAGCAGATAATGTGACTTTGAAAAGAATGCCCCCACCCTAGCTGAAAGGAGGATAACCCTGCTCTGCCCCCTCCCTTCCCATCCTCCTTGCTCAGATCAATAACAGGTCCCTAGGCACAAAGCCTGCATTCTTTTATTCTCAAATTAGAGCAGCTGCAGCAGCAGCACCACAGCTCATTGGAAACCTATTAGCTTTTGAAAGACTTAATCCAGTTTGAAAATAACTAGTGTTCCTCAATCCCTCATGCACTCACTCCTGGAAGGGGCAATATTCTCAGGCCGCATTGAGAGTGAGGGGACTGGGCTTATTATTATAATAACCCGCATCTCTCTCCATGTCCCAAAGGGGCAACAAAGAAGGCAGAATGTCAGTTTCCCAGCTTCACACCGCCTAAGAACATCGGATTTACACTGCCATATCACACCCCATCACTGAGCTCTGCCGCCTCTCTCCTGCCTTCAATAGTGACTGATATCTTGCGATTCACTCCAATTTCATAGCTTTTAAGGCCAGAAGGACTATTATGATAATCTATTTGACCTCCTGCGCAACACAGACATTACAATTTCATCCTAGGTGGGATAAAAGCTGGGGGCTGCTGGCTCCTTTGATGCTGCTCTGCTGGGCAACAGTGGAAATGTGTGGGTTTTATTTGGAGGGATACCTTTTTATGTAAGGAGAATTTGTACATTTTAAGAACATAAAATGTAGAGTTTTATGAATGGCAGCCTTATGTGTGCTCAGCAAGTGTCTTGCCCTTGAGTTAGAGGAGCTGATTTTAGCTAAAAACTGTTTGTTTGTCCATCTTGGTTTCTTGGTTAGCTCTTGTGTCTGACCACCCCTTTTGTGCGGATGTCGTGCTGCAACACAGTGAGTTAGTTATTCCCATTTAAAAGATTGGATCTGAAATTCAGCAGTTGTAATGCCCTTCAGAGATATTTAGGCCACAAATGCCTTGTGAAAAGCATAGCAGCAAGGAAACAAACTTTTCTTGAACAAGATCCTTAATTTTGTGCCCCAAGTCAAACCCTGAGGCTGTGGATGATCAGGAAGCTGGTTTTCTCAGTTTTCCCTAATCCAGCAAGTGTGTTTGCTGGGACATCTTTCTCTGCTCACTCTTTTACTGTATTGTGGCAGTCCTAAACCTTTCCTGTAAGTGCTGCCAACTGTCATCTGTAATGATAGCAGATATTTTGCCAGTCGTAGCTGGGGTAGGACCACCAACTGACTTCCTGAAGGCCACCGAACAGTAACAGCTTTTGATTTATACTGACCTGGACCAGATTCAGTGTGGTGACCTAGAGCTAAGGGGCTCAGTATCTCATTACTAATCCCTTGAGCTAGCCAATTCCTTCCACCAAGTCAACGTTTTCTAAAGTGTTAAAAGACTTTTCCTGCCCGCCTGCCCATTAAATCCCTGCTCTTCTGTCCGTGTCCTTGGATCAGCCTAATCGCTGAAGTGGATCAGTTTCAGGTCTTAATGATGCAAGCTTTGGGACTGACAATGCAGAAGATGGCAGGCGCGGCAGCTGAGGCTCTGTGCGCAGGCAGCGGGGCAGATACTGCTCTTGGGGGTCTGCTTTGGGGTGGCCATCGTGCTGCTTTTGTAATGCATTGCCAGCTGGGATGTGTAGTAGTTCCTTCTTTTAGCTTACTTATCAGAGATTTACAATTTATGTATGGTTCTAGAAAAGTTAAATCTAGCAAAAAGAAACCAGGTGTTTCCTATGATCATCCACTGGCATCATTATTTGGGAGCCTCACATACCAATTCTCCTCTGTGATAATTTAAGATTTAAGATTCTTACTTTGTGAGACGATGAACATGGCTTCACAGGATGATAGACTGCCATCACTATGTTCTAATGTGTCCTTATTATTAAAGTCTTATGTTTTAAGATACAGAGAAATGTGCTTCAAAAGAATGAGCACAGAAAAACAGTTTTACATTAGAATCTGCAGTAGCCTTGTCCACGTACCCTTAGCAAGAAACATTGTTGTAATTTTAGATATCGAGTACCGAGCAGCTTTGAAATTCATGTCTTCTATATATTAGTCTGCTTTTCCAGCAAAGCTTTTTCATAATTTATATAATCTTACCAGAATAGGCTTATATGATGCTCCATGAATTTCCTTTTCCCCCCCCCTTAGATATATCTATATGAAAAAAGTAAGCTATTCTTAGACATTCAAATTGCTTCTCCTTGATAATTCTTCTCTATGTATTTACTCTTGTGAAGTGGACGTAGCTGTGTTTTTATGAGGAAAGAATTTCTTGCAAAGTGGGAACCCTGTTTCTGCAACTACTTAGGCAGCAATACATGTGGCAGTATCTGTGTGCTTACATGCCCTTGAATACAAATTTCCTTTATCGACATTTTTTCTTAAAACAGAAATTATTCGTGGAATGCATTTCTCACTCTGCCTGCATATGATACCCTGGGCTGCAGGTGACAAAAACATAGATCTGCCAGCTTCTGCACTTGGTCTGCTAGGAGGAGTCGTGTGCTTGCCGGGGGACCCTGCCACATTTGTGATTATTGACACCTGACAGATCAGGACACTCTAATTCCAGGACATTTCATTAAGAATACTCTCACAATAGTTAATTAGTCTCCAGAATCACAGGGGTTGTTCCTACTCTCCAATACGGTGATGCCACTTAATGCTCTGTTACAATTTGAAACATAGCCTTAATGTGGAGCTCAACACGAAGGCCTAAGTACAGAAGCAAAATCTACCGGTGTCCTTCCTCTTGTAGCACTTTGTTTATCTGAATCGTTTCCCAAGTTGACTCCTGTGGCCTAACCCCATAGAAGAGAAGGTCTAATCTCTGATTGTCCTCTGGGACTGTATTCCTGCAAGGTCCTTGAAGAATATATCCTGTTTCCCAGTCAACGAGTTATTCCAAGGCTGTGTCCTGTCTTCTCATTTGAAGATTGTTTACCTGTTATTTATGAACTGTGTTTTGTCTATGGACTACTCCTAGTGTGTAGGCATTGTGATGCTTATTAGGGAAGGAGGAAGGATTAAAATGGCTCAGGCTTTACATTCAACATCACATATTACGTGCAGGAGGATTTACAGTCACCCTAAAAATGCACCAAAGCCCAGCCAACCCGCAGAGGCAGCAGGAGTTGTGCCACCAGTAGAAAACAGATTAGTTCTGCAATAGAGAAATACTGAGAGAATTCATAGTGACCTGTTCTGATGCTGTTTTGGAGCAGTATGGTGTATGCTGTTGGGCGTCAGGTGTGGAACAAAATAGTGACTGTTTCAGGATAGTGCTAAAATAAAAGCAAATCATGGATCAAGTTATGCATGAGTGTAAACACTCAAACTTAGTTGTAGCAAACAGCATGCTCACATTTATGCCAGCTAGGGTTACAGTTTGGCACTTTTATTAGCGTATGAAGAGGTCACTTATTGTTTCAAAGAGGTTTTTCCTGAAAGGAAGGCAACCAGTGCTGAAGAGCCGAAAGCACTGAGCTGTGCTCGTTTGGATTAAAAATAGGTATTTTGGGCCAGCGGAGCTTGAAAATAAGCAAATTCTCAAACCAAACAGTTTTCCTTTCAGTAGCCGAAAAGGAAACCGCACATCCAGGAGGAATGTAGATCAAAGCAAACTCTGCAAATGATGCAGAAACACATAAAATAACAAACAAGGCTGGTGGGAAGAGGGGAGCTTTTGTAAGTAGATAGGTCTATTCATATTACACTGAAACCAAATCCAAGATTGCTGAAGAAGATACTTGAGAGGAGCATATAAGGCTATAGGTTTTTTCCTCAGAGGATTTTTTTCAGCCTGTTTTTGCATGCCCATTGTATTTGCAAAGTGATATATAAGGGGCATTCTCAGCACTAGGAGATCTCACTGATATCAACGTTTGCCTTTCGCCACTCTATCTTATCTCTTACTTTCTTTCTTCTGCTACCTTCCCTGAGCCCACACCTCCATAAGTCTGTGGCAAAACATCCGTTTGTGTTACTGCTTGTCCTTGATGCTGTTAAAACACATCATCAAGTTATCTTCATAACTAAACTTTCAATATTTAGGTAGTTTAACTTTCATACTTAAAAAAATGATGCTTAATTTATATAGGCGTTAGCTGGTTAAATTGGAATGTATTTGTTTAATGTGTTATATATGGGAGTAAAAATCTACCACAGAACATTTTTTAATAGAAAACATAAAGTCATTGCTAAATACTTTTAAACTGGTTTCACTTATGTTTAAATAAACGTGTTGCTGCAATAATCTATGCTTGTAAAAACAGAACTGATAGAGACTTGGTAATTGTTGCAGTCAAGTTGCTCTTTAGCTTAATGACTTGTCCTTTTCATGGAAGCAGCTTCATGAAGCGATGACCATATAAATCCTGAAATTCTCAGGGTTTTGTTTCACAGAATTCTTGATACAAAAGGAAGTACCTTGCAGAAGGGGAAGGGTCATTTGTCCAACAGCCATGACAAAGATGGGATTCCTGGGACAGCCATGTTCTCTTCTGTGGGTCTTGCAGACCTCTCCCTATCTCTTTTGTCCTGCTAGCTCCTTGCACATGCCTCTTCAGCTGAAGAAGCTGCATGTGTGCCACCCACCTCACATTTGGTAAGAAACTACTCTCGTGCAGAAGGTGATTTATTTCATCTAGGCCAAAAAGCGAGAAGGCAACCCTTCTTTATGAGCTACGTTTCTTTACAGAAAATTGAACATGTCTCTTACCTCTCACCCTTTTCTCTCCTGCAGCCACGCACCTTTTGAAAACACTCAGGTTCACATTGCCTAATGCTGGGGCAGAGCAGTAGGTTCCCTGAGGCACTGTGTAGGTGAGGATAGGACACAAAGCAGATTGACTCTATCCTGCGTACTTGGAAAGGAGTTGGAAAAGTTCTGTTTTCTTTTTTTTTTTTTTTTTTAACTGTAGAGCAGCCCCTTTTCTCTCTGCTTTCCACAGCAGCCTCCCATCAGGAAGGGCAGGCCCCACTGCACCCATCCTGTACAGGTCATAGGATATACATTGGGCTCACTTGAGCACCTTCCCATCTTCCCCTTGGCTGTGCACAAAGAGGTGCCTGCTCATTGAGCAAAGGGCAGTTTATTGTAGAAATGCCATACAATTGAGCAGTAATGTTACCTGACCCTTGGGTGAGTAGAAAGCAGCATGGTTCACTGTCATCAAGGAAGTGTGACCTGTTCAACACATTTATTTCAATGGTGCCTTATCCCTTTATACCACTTGGGGATTTGGTTTAATTTGCAGAGGACTGAAGTGCTCAGTTCCACAAACTGCTCGTTCGTTTCTTTTCCTGCAGGAAGCTATACACTGTTAACAGCAGGCAGAAACTGAGGGCCACCAGTACTTCTTTGGCTGGCACCTCCGAGCAGCAAGCAAAACCTTTTCAGATTTCCCTTATCTTGAAAAACTCTTTTTTGCATCCAGAATGTTAGTAGGAAGCTAGCTAGCCCACTGAAAAAAAAAGAATGGCATTGCTGTACAATTTTTTTAAAGTTTTAAAGGGAAGAGGTAAACTTGCAACCATGTTTTTAGTTAATTTAAGTCAATTCTACTCTTCTGAAGAATCACACTGGGAAAACTAAGGGGTAGGCTGCCAGAAACGTTTTTCCACTGTATCAATACAGGCTTTTTTGTGCCAGAAGAAGATTTCCTCCTGCAATGTTTGATTTCTGTGGGACACTGGAATTGTTTGTCAGTTCTTTAAACATTTTTAACATGGCCATTTTTAGCCTGAATGGAGACAAGTGAAAGTTTGAGCTCTGTGTCCGGGGAAGCTCATCTCTTTATGAGCAGTGGACCAGTCAATAGGCTCTGTGTATCAGATCATTAGACAAAGGGGCAGCCTGCAGCAAAAGGGATGTTTGTACTGTGGCCAGAGCAGACTCTCTTAAAAATAATAGCCAAGAGTAAACACTATCAATTAACAAGTTAGATGCTTGTAAAAAAATGTCAGCCCGTTTGCTAACCCATTAAGAAGGGAAATAAGACTTGACAGTTCGCTATACTGTGATTCTAAGCATGATGTTGCCTCTTTAGAAAAAGTGCTTATGGGGTTGTGTAGGCAGGGTGAATGCACTGCAGTCACTGTTGGCAAGTGATTGGGAAGATTTGGTGCTGTACGGAAGTTTGTGCATGGCTTAGTTTTAGGTTGTTTCAGCCTATCTACAAGTGGAGCGATGACTTGTGCTGACAAAATGCAAAGCGGTGGGACCTGAACTGGGTAGTACAGAAGTATTGGAAGTACAGAAGAAAATTACGTTTGTGATCTCCTTTCTTCTTGGTAGATATGTGAGCAGCAGAATATCTTCAGCTCTAAGGAGAAAGAATCTTTTCAAAAGCAGAGCTTTAAAATAACATCTGCTTTAGCACTGGACAAAATAATTCATTAAAATGGGACTGCATAGCCCAGCCTTCTCAAAATACGCGTTCATATTAATTTCTATAAGGCACCAGCAGATTTTCAGTCATCACTCTGCATCCAGTGGCCAACTCAGTGTCACCAGCATGATCCTGGTCACACGAAGGGAAGATGAAAGAAGTTTATTGATGGAAGAAACAGAATGTGAAGAGACTGTTAGCATGAAAGTGTTCAAAAATACCCCCAAAAAATTGCTATTTGCTAGTAGTGATTTGCCTAGTTTGCAAAGAAACCCCACTATACATATTAGTGTATAATATTATTAGTGTGTATTTTTATTACATTGTAATGAAAGGGAGAGTTAAGAGCAGCCTAGTGTGGGGTAGAGCTTCCAAGAGCACTGTATTTGGACTCATGTTACATATTAGAGCAATCCAGAGAGATGGGAATCGTGGAAGGATGATGTGGGAAGATGCAGAGTGGATTAGGGTCACAGGAAATGAAAGCTTCCTAGAGACAAGGCATGCCTGAGCCTTCACATTGCAGAGCAGTGAGTGAAATAATTAATACGGTGACTGTGCAGAAAGGGCAATTGGCCGGGGCCAAGAAAGATACTGCCAGGGCTTATGGGAACAATATTAGGGGGGGCACAGAAATAAGAGACATTGTCACTTAGTGGAGGCAGGTCCCGGACAAAAAGAAGGCAATTTTTGACTACCTGGCTCAGCTGAAAACCTTGCATGAGCTTTTGTGACAGCTGGCCCTGACAGCAAGCAATACTCTAGTGAAGTGATATGCTGCACACGGCTTACCCTGGGGAAGGAAGGACTGTGTCTGTCTCAAAATTTGTGTGGAAAATGCATCTCTTTCTGCTTAAATTGGACTTCTGCATTTTGGAAGGGGAGGTGACTCTTCTGTAACTTCGCCACGTGGATAGGTTACTTCAGCCACTCCAGGCTGAAGAGACCGTGGTGGAAGACATGGAGTAGACCAGCCCTAAATCAAACTGGACAACTTCTGAGCAATTTAATACAGAGCATTTCAAAGCCACTAGAAAATCCCTCATTGAGTCCAGAGTTTTTATACTGTCCCACCATGTTTTGCTAACCTGAGATACATGGCAAGTCACACATGAGGTGGATTTTATTTTTTTTAAGGACAACAAATTGCTTGGTGAAGACCTTGTACAGAGATGAAGAGTGAAAATCTGACTCCTGTCAGACAAGTTCCAGCGTGATGGTTGTACTAGATGATTATGTGGTTGGTAATTGGTATCAGATATTAACTATATTAACCAGGTGACAGTCTCTAGTCCATAAAACCGAGTTTAAGTAGTTGGGATGGAACAAGGGCATAGAGGCATACAGTGAATTAAAGTGCATAAGAAGGCCTGCGTAGGAAGAAGCACTTAGCTCAAATCTTTCAAAAAACCAACCCAGTCAGGAAATGAAATATATACTTCAACATGAAACTGAAGACGTCAATTGCTTGTGGTTCTTTTGCTGAAATACCTTGCTGTGTCCCCCATGGACTGACTATAAGGCCAGTCTTTCATTGCGATGACTCAACCAGTGTTGGTAAACATAGTTTGAAAATGGACCTAAAGGGACCTGTGGGATTTTTATTTTACACATTTTTCATTAAGTCACAGCTTTCTAAAACATGATTAAATATTTGATAACTTTGACCACTTTTAAAACTGATCAGTTTGTATTTTTTTAAAATAAATAAACAATTGCCCTCAAACTCCCAGAAGATCAAAAGCCTGTAAAGAAGGTCCTTAAACATTAGAAACAGCTGCTTTTGCATAACAATTAATACATCTATTAATTCTAGTACAGTGTAGTTTCTTCACAGTAGCTGTTACGTATGTTAGCACAAGAATTGTATTCTCACTCAAAATAGTCATTGGCTTTTTGTCAACCAAAAGCTATAATCAGAATAATTTTCATATAAGTAGCTCTTTCACAACGAAGGTTCTGCATGCAAGAGATTTCTAACAACTCTGAGCTGGAAAGGGACTGTTTTTAAAAAAGGAAAATGCTATTAATATCACTGTATTATAGAGAAGTCAGTTACATAAGAAGGAAAGCAATAGAGAAGCACAAACACTGTCAGACTTGATAAGATAACCAGTGTGATACCATTTGTCATTACTGGTCACTACAAGGGGCAAAGAAATTAGAACGCAATTATTATTTGTCTAAAGGAAACAAAATATCCTGAGTCTTTGTTTAGTAGTTTGGATCAAAGTCACACGGCCATTTAGTTACGTCTTGTCAAAAATAACTTACAATATTCTCAATCAAAAACACTGCTTCATTTTTAAATGCAGCATTTTTTGTTTCCGTGTTATTCTTCTGGCAGAGAGTTCCACAGATCAGTTGTTCATATTGAGGCTTTTTGTAAATCAGTTTCAACTGTTATCTGTCTACTTCATTGGCAAGACTTTTGTCTTTTGTTATGAGAGAGGCTGAAAAGGACATGACTCACTTTCTGTATGTTTGATCTGTTATGTAACTCTCAACTCATTTACATTTACCGTAGATAATCCTGGTGTTTTCAGCCTATTTTTTCCAGATACTTCTTTAAGCTTCTAAGCATTTCACTTAGCCATCGCTGGACCCTCTGGTTTCTGCTCTCTTCTCTTCCCGTGGATTCAGTATTTCAGACATGGGACTTATATATTGACACTATTGTAATAGGACAGTAGAAAAATTATACTAAATGCCCATATATTATAAACAAATGTCTAGACGGGATTTTACAACACATATCTCATCCCAAGGCTCTCATTTTTTAGGTTTTATACTATTAATGTAGAAGTACAATGAATTCTCTTGCTAAGAAAGCCATGGCTTGGCAGAGCCAGTAGGCATACAATACTACTACTACTTAATTAGAGCTGAGTGAAAATAAAGGTATTTAAATTACAGGAGAGCTGCAGCACTGAACTTGACTTTTCAGCCTGAGCATACGCGTTCCTATTGCTGCTGGAGGTATATTGATAGTGACTCATAGCACAGCAGTACTGAAAATCTGTTGGTTCAGGGCCTGTGGTCTTCTACAGGATGATCACATTACAATTTCAATGTTTCCTGTACATCAGGGTATCTTTAATTCTGGAGTATGTGTTTTAGGAAGGCTTGCACACTCCAGATTTCAGAGTATCTTGCTGCTGACACTGAGCATTAGGCAGTGTGAATGGCTTATTTCAAGTGATCTTGGTCTGTGGTGAAAAGAACAGGAACAAGTCCAGTACACACAGAACAACCGGCTTTTGTTTACTGAGTCAAAGCTGTAAAACCATAAAGGCAGCAAAAGCTGAAATCAAGGGAAACAAATAATGGAGTGGGAAGGGAAAAGGAGAATCAACATTTGAGGGTTCTTCTGTATGAAACAGAGATCTGGTTTTCGGTGATGGGGGAAAGGCATGAGTCACTCTTCCAAAACTTTGCTTGATGCAACAGCCTCTTTATTTTAGTTTGGATTTGAGGCTCTTGGAGGTGAAGAGATTTTTTACCAGCAAGAATTCACCAACAGCTTGCCAACCTCTGTACTTTAAGCCTGATTCATCAAAGCCTAAAAGTAGCCTCACATGATAGTAAATGTGCTCCTAGATTGCCAGCTGAAGCTAGGGTCTTCCCTTCTAAGATGCGGGAAACACTTTCTTAGATTTTATACTTTAAAAAAAATGCTTTCAGTGTTCCTGATCGAGTCTTCCTGCTCTCACTGAAAGAGAGATTTTTCCTTGAAAAATCTTTGGTCTTATAGAACATTTTGATATAGATCCTCTTAGGAAATGTGATTGCTGTGGGGCATCTGGCTTGCAATCAGTCAGTCCTTTCAGAGCCTAACTCTTCCGTCCTGACATCGGCCCAGAGCATGCCCAGTGAGGTCCCGGGGAGCCATGCGCCTTATATGTCCACTGCAACTTGCAGGAGGTCAAGCAGGGGGAAGCCAAAGGATTTGTGCAAATGGTGGAGCCAAGCAGAAGGTCAAGGATGGCATTTTGTGGCCATGGGAAAGAGACAGCTCTTTCTCCTGGGTCGGGATGAGTCTCCGTCAGTGCCGAGTCTCAAAGGATCATGGGGCTTCCATGGCTGGCACCCAGCGTTCTTAATTTTGTGGTGAATAAGAGCCCTGAATGCACATAATTTAGTCCGCCTGAAGATAATTGTTGAAATAAATCAGTCTCTTGTTTAAGGAATAAATCTTCAGCAAGTATCAAGAGAGCCTAAAGCACTGCTGATTTTAATCATTACTTAGGGAAGTGCCTATACTGCTTAGTGTTTCCAATCCAGCAGCAATACTATTAAAAATTCAAGCCTGGTTTGAGAAGCTGTCACAATTCATATTAAGGGGTTTGGGGGATTCCTGAATTCACAGCTGAAAGAGAAGAGGCCTGGCGAGCCCCGACCCCACAGTCCATGCCAGGTTTAGCTGACCAGTACGCTGCAGTCCCGTTTGATGCCTTGGTTTCCATGTCTGAACACCAGGATACCGTGACCAGTGTCCCCATGTGTGTTGCCCTTTCGGAGAGGAGAACTGCTCCATGTCAGATGGATATTTTTACTTCTTGGTGTTGATGGGCTGTTGCTGGAAGGTGGGTTGGGTATGACAGGAAATGTGCTGTGGTGTGTCAGGCTGTCCCACACAGAGCGATTCCAGGCAATGGCCGGTGATTTTTATCAGGCTGCCCTGTGGTCATCCAGTTGGCTCCCCAGGGCTCTGTTGGTTGACTCCAGTGATTTTCTTGTTCAATAGCATGCCCTGCTTTGCTAGGGGTTTTTTAGGGCTTGGCTGGTCGACAAGGGATTTTTTAGGGTGTGAAAAGGATCAGTTTGGGTGAGATGGGTTCTAGCAAAGTAGAAATTATGCTGGTCAGCTGTGGCCGGAGAGTCACGCTTCTCCAAAACTCCCCAGCCTTGATGTGGGACCTGCACTATGACAGAGGCAGGATGTGGGCTGTGATAGTCACTGAGGCAATCTGTCACCAGCCATGGGCAAGGTAGGACTGAACAGACTAGAGCTTCTTTTTGAGGCTTCATGGTTGAATTAGCACTGGGCAATTTGGTTGTTTCTATAGCAGTTCTCTGGATACCCTGGCTGGTCAAAAGGCAGATCATTGTCCAGCTAATTTCTGATCTTTTTGTTAAATGAAATGGCAAAGATATTGGGCCATTTATAGAAAAAAATATGAATCCTGCATGGATTGCAGGCAGGTCGCTGCTGCTTACTTGTATTCTTCCTGGCCCCCGGCTGAACACCCAGAGAGACCTGGTGGTCTTGATGTTCTCCCAGGTTTTTTGATCATTTCTCCCTTTTCTTGGAGAGCATGCGGAGTTCTTGTTTCTGGAGCTTTCCTGGAGGAACAGACACTGCTCTTGCCTTTTCCACTGCAACCAACCCCATTTCTCCGTGCTCTCCAAACTGGGAAGCACTCACTACTCTACTGAAACTGTTTGTAGTGTTAAAAAAAATAAATTCATACAGCTTTTGGCTCAGCACCATTTGAATAATTCTAAGTGGCTGGGAATTAATTCACTGTGCCAAGTTGCTTTGAAGAAGAGATCTAGCTACATTTTATTTTGGTTATATTTTGTATGAAATGTGTGGGGTTATTGGAACCAGATATATTGACTTTGCACTAGGCTAGTGTACACCAGTTATAAACGTGTCCCCTGGCATATGGAATCAAAACCGAGGGTTTTCTCAGACACAGATGCCATCCAGCTCCCTTGATTCTTGGTATCCTGCTCACTGGTACATTACCATGTCTAACAGATATGAAAACACAGGGCTCCAGTGCTATTTCCAGTGACTCATCCATTTTAGAGATCTTAGAACTTGCTTTTGTCTGAAGCAAAATATTTGTCGCATGTTATTAGAAGGGGCCAGAAGCCACCTTACTGTGGAATAAATCAGGAGTAACCATAAGGATTTAAAACACAGTTAAATATACGCAAGTGTGGGATGTGTTTAGCGCCAAAAGTGGTTGTGGGTATAAACAGTGTGTCATGAGCCATTCTATCACGTCTGAGTTACAATAATGTACATAAATCACAGACATATCATATGTCATAAGCACAAGCTTCATAGGCAACCATTCTTACAAATCTTTTATTGCAGAAAATGTTGGGAACGGTTGTCTTTGTTCAAAGTTACAAAAAAAAAGTCCACTTAGAGTACTTGTAAATCAACCCTTAGAGAAAAAATTGTAAGAGGAACAGGACGGAAGCAGAAGTGTGACATTTCCAGCTATCTGTAGAGGGAGGTCTGTTCTACAATACATTTCAGGTGACAAAACACAAATATGATGCACAGTGCCAAAAGGAAAGAAAGAATAGACCCTCTGCTGCTGGGAATAAAAGAAGACTATAGTAATGTGATTATGGTAATGGTCAACAAGTCATAGTCTTGTGCCTTTGTTCACTGTAATTAACTTCTTGGAATGGCACAGTTGCTTTCTCTGTGCTCATCAGATGGCCCTGCTTTTGTGTCCGCAGTCTGCTATTTCTCTTGAAGGGACTGCAAGCCTCCAAGTGCATTACTAAATGAATTCATTGCTGGAACAAAGATTCAGTAGTAGAATAGAGATTGATATCTTTTGTTGTCAGACATTCAATACCATATAGCAATCCAATTACTTAAGCTGTTTCTATCAGTCTTATTACGGCTCACTATTGAGGCATGCTTTAAAGCTGGATAATTCTGTCTTGCAAGAATGTAGTGGAACAGATTAGAGCTTTAATGAGAAGGCTTTCTGTGGGCGAGCGCATTTCCATTGTACGTATTGGGATTGAGGAATCATACCTAGGCAAAGGCCTGGAGTCATTGTTGCAAAGACCGATCAAAGGAAAGCCTGAAATCTGTACAACTGCTTGAAGAACTTTTATGGGTTATAAAAAAAAATAAAATAAAAACTGGCAAGGTTTCTGTCTGTTATTGCCTATCTGATGAGAATCTGCGGTACACGGGGAAAAGGAAATTGCTTATTGGAATTCAGATTGCGGGATGGATATCTCATTTTGTGTTTGAACTTTTCCTCCGCTGTGCTATAGGTCAAATTTTGTGCTTAGCTGTAGCATTTTTAGGAATGCTGGCAGCAAAAGTTGAATACAAAACTTTATATACAGCTACCCAGGGTAGATACTTGGAGAGGCATGTTTCTAGTGCACAAACACACACCAGAAAAGAAGCCTCAAATAATTGCACACAGAAGAGGAAAGCTTAGACTAGCAAGTCAGCTTTTGCATGGTTGCAGCCTTGCTCACGCTCTCTGTAGGAAAAGCAGGTGTACACTGGGTCCCAAAGGCAGCAGAAAGCTGGAATCTGTAAGACCTCAAACCTGTGGCAAAAATAGGGAGGTGGAAAATAGTTATTTTTCTGTGGGAAAAAAAGTCAACAATGTAAATATAAACAAACGTAATTACTTTGCAGTTTTTGTGTACATATAAAACATTCACACCAGAGTTTATTGTGGCAAATAGAAGCAGTAGAGATTTGGGAGATCCCACGCTAAGTCTGCATGTCTGGCAAGACATTTTGCCTTTTTCTTGAATGTACAATTTCTGGTGGATTTTTTAAGACATGATAGAAGTCTCCAGCTTACTCTTAAGCCTCAGCAGAAACATTGGTACTTTGAGACAACACAGAGTGAGTAGAAGCAACCAAGAGTTTGCTGAGGATGAAGTAAATTGGAAATATAGTTTAGAGTGCTTTTGTAAGGAATACATGCAGCCTGGTGTCATTCTTTAAAATAAGCCTATCTAAACTTGCCTGAAATTCTACCTCGCTACCCTTAAATATTTGAGAATATATATATATATATATATATATGTATTTTGGTTTGATAAATGCACCAAGACAAATTCTTACTTGGTGTGAGTGGCAAAGCTCTATAATTGCTGCAGGACAATGCTGATTTCCAACAATTTAAGGATATGGCATACTTTTCCTAGATGCAAAGACATATGTGTGATTTATGCTCTTATTATTATAAGCCTGATTTTCCATTTCTTATGGTTGCTTTATGCTATCAACAGCTAAATATTTCCTCATTAGGCACACAGTTACCAGGTATTACAATGCATACATACTGACTGACTGTAATATTTTCAAAGTATTGTTTAGAAGAATAGCAATTATGAAGACATTTTCCAAAGGAAATTGTATTAGAATTAGGATAAGGATGTGGGTGTGTGAACTTAAGTCTGAGGCATACCTGAAAGTTGATCTATGCATGTAGGTTTGTTTCTGAAAGAATTCATGTTTCCGTATATAGACCACAAATACTGCTTTGCTTCAGCAGTGAGGCTTTGACATGGTTCTGGGCAGAAGCTAAACTTTATTTGTAGCCTGAATTGCCTGATGTGGATTGAAGTTAATGTTTCATAAAGAAAAGGACAGTAAGTGCTCATTTTGCCAACAGCTACTGCTAAGATATTTATTTTAGGTCAGAGTTAAGGTGATTTTGTGCTGAAGTATCATTTTCTTTCTCACTCAGGAGTGAAAGGGGCAATTAAAGATTTAGGGTGGCCTGACCTTTATTCTTTTCGTTGCTGACTTGTGACGAGTGATGTCTACAGTAACTAGTTTCTTGTAATTTATTTACACTGTTTATGAATGAAAGGTTTGGGCTTGGAATTTTCCAAGGGGAGCTTTTTTTTGTGCATTTTCATTTATTTTGTCTAAATACATTGAAACCTCCAGGCCAGATACTCAGGTGGTGTAAATCAGCTTAGTTCTATTGACGTCAGTGGAGCGGAGCCAGCGGCAGATCTGACCCACTTCTTTAATCTGATCACTTGTCCATCCCATTTATTTCAGACTACATCAGAGTGAGCAGAGCCTTACCTCATTCATCAGGAACTTGATAGAGGTACAACCTTGCAAGTTTTGGCAGAGGACTGTCATCCCTGAGAGTGATGTAAAAAACAACGGTATGAGGATATTCCCCTCATATCTGCATGGCTGAGCTGCCTTTTTGCTCAGCCTAAAACACCATTCAGTCTTCTGTGTTTTATTTTGGGTAAGCCATGGTTTATACACCAGCTTAGAGACATGAAGGGTAGCCTATGATACACTTACATGTGCTGGCAGAGAAGTATGGGAACTACATGTGGTACCTTTGCTATTATGGCTATATTGCTTCTGATACCCAGCCTAGCTCTTCAAGCATGTTGGTAGCTCTTTTCTGTAGTAGTCTGCAGCATGGGAGACACTGGGTCCATCTGAAGAGGATTTTGTAAATGTAGGACCAAATGTTTTCTTTCTCCTCAGCATAATTTTCTGAACTTTCCCTTAGCCTGAATTAGTGATTGAACTGACTCTTGGCTCTTCTGCTTATTCTCAAACAATAATCTTATTCTAATGTCATAGTAGCTTCCAGGGACACTTTTCCAGTGTACACTACCACATGCTTAGGCTGCCTGAGTTTTGTGTACATGGAGACGTTGCTTGCCCCTGAGAATTTACATCAACGTCTTTATTTGTTTCTGTCCCATAAACTTTCTGTCAATGCCCACTCTGAGGATGACCCAGGAACACGTTTTTACTGTAGCAGATACTTTCTCTTGGTACTGCTACACAATACATTTCGTTAGTTTATCTACTATCAATGCTTAGTTTACACTTCCATATTAATAAGAGTTTTTCTTGTTGTTTGTTTTCAGCAGTTGTCACTAATACTGACTTGATAGCACTAATATTGCTGTTTCTGGAATCCAACTGTCCTCCCCATTTGTGTCCAGCCTGAACTAAACAATCCATGTTCTCAGCAGTCAGTTGATCCTCTGCAGCCTTATCTAGTGTCCTACAACTATTTCTGACCTTGTCATGCAGTGGCCATTGACTTCGTACTGTTCTTTCTCCAGTACCTCTGTTCAAGAGTTTGCAAATGCCAAAATGATGTGAGCCACTGCAGTTCCAGTATCTTTTTCCAAATACTAGATGATGTCTTGGCTTCACTTATTCACAAACTATGTCTTGTTTTTGTGGACTCTGATATTTTTGCCACAGGTCTCATTTTCTGTATGCAGTCTCTCATATCTGCCAGAACTATCCCAGCTCCCTGAGTTTCAGCTTGGGTAGAGTGGCTTCCTTTTCTTGGAAAGTTCTAGTTGGGTTATTCCTTCATCTTTTTACAATCTCTGTCTCTCTCCCCTGACATTATAGTATCTTAATATCTTCTTGACCCTCTCATACCACCATGTATTTTCAGCTATCAATTAATAATAGAATATTTCCATCATTTTTTTCTCTACTGTTTCACATTACAGTACTCCTTTACATTTAATAGCGTGCCTCTACTGCCTGAGTTAACTAAGCTATATAAATCACCTGTGGCTTCAGAATCAGCTGTTACCTGAAAGGAGACCATTTTCTTGTTGGCTAGAAAGAAAATCTACTGTTTAAACTTTCCTTATCTCTACTCTGTCATTTGGAAGGGCTTTGGTTTTGGTAGAAATATTTAAATTATTCTGTCTCCCACACAGTATATTGTCTTTGTTCACTTTATGCCTAGTATTTTATGGTACTTAGAAGTTGCTCCAAATAAATGGGCCTGACAGTAGTCTGCCTTACCAACAGCCTTCTTCACTCTTAATGGCAACATCACTTAATGCTGGAGCCTAATTTGCCAGTGAGAGTGTGACTGACGTGTATCAGAGGCTTTTCAAGGTACAGGTTCCCTAAGCTTTAAATCTGCCATTTAGGCACTATTACTCTGGGATATATATACCCTTCATGGTGTATAACCACTGTGCTCTTTTTTCCTTTGATCCTTAGAAACCAGGGTAGATGACTGCTGCCTAAACCTGGAAAAAAAAAAACACAAAACAAAGTAGAATCTCAAACCTTTTCTTCTGCCCTTCTATATAATTTCATTTTTCATAACATAAAATCTCCGTTCTTCTCCCTTACATCTCTCTCCAACAACCTTTACCTCTTCCCTGCATTTATCAGTCCAGCTTCCACTGGGTGCAGAGAAGCCAAGCTGGATGGCAGGGTTTCATCTTAGAGATCATCTCACTGCATGTGTAGAAGGGGAAATCCATTTTAACAGGAGCTCCCAAATGTACGAGTAAGCTTCAGTGAGTGCACAGAAAGAAAGAGGAAAAATCACAGTTTTGAAGGTCTGTTTCAAGATGTTCTGCTTCTACAGAAGGCTGTACAATTGTTTGTGGAGTATATGTTTAGGAGCTTTGCTGGATGAGGGCCTTGTTAAATTTGAGTAAACTGAATAAACCAAGCAAGAACAAAAATCAATTAATTTTTACAATATGCTTGAGAGAAAAGCAAGCAGGCAGCTTTTCTCTTACTTTTAAGAAAAAGAATGAGGCAGAAAAATGAAGCAAATAACTTGTCTCTTGGGAGCCAGTTGCAAAGCAGACCCAAAATTCAGAAGGTTTTTGTTCTGGGTTTTGTCTAATCCACTGACATTTTACTTTTTTAATGCTTTTCATAGGATGCTGTGCTTATTTTATTCATTTTTGTGAGTACTTTCATAAACAGAAGGCAGTAAAATCACAGTGAAGTTAGTCCAAAGTTGGGACAATGTTGAGTTCAAGAGGTACAGAAGAAATGTAGTGAAGATGCAAATATATCTGCATCTCGTCAAAAGTTACTCTTTCATTTACCAAGGAAACATAACTAAATTAATGGATTTTAGGTCAGAAGGAAACGCAAGACTATCTAATATGGCCATATGTATTTTGCATGCCATAGAATTCCACTCAGTTATCTCTGCAAAACTATTTCCTGTCAGATAGTGGGCCAGATCATACCTCTGCTAACTTTTAACTGCTTCAGTTTCAAAGCTATAGCACACTCTAAAGATGCAGTCTGATTTGGCCATAGGAGGTTTACCATATGAAGACCTAATGATTCTGATGTCCATGAAACCTGAAATAGGTGCTATATGTATGTGCTCCATTTGTAATCCCATAATCCAAGAGATTGCTCGAGACAGGAATGAAAGGGGGCAAAGGAAAATCAATGTTTAACTTGGAAATATTTGTCAGTTAACAAGCCACAAGGAAGTGAGTACCTTTAACACCTAAAATGGTTGAAGTAGGAATTTGATACTTTCTGGGGGGAGGAGGGTTTTTAAAAAAAATCTTCCTAAAAAGACCTTTTGAACTTTGTTACCAGCGTGTTTCTTCAGTCTCGGGAGATGATCTAAATGTATTTTAAGGCATTTATTCTACAGAAGACTGACAATCCAGACCCTGAAAACTCTTAAATGCATACTAAAATACATCCTACTGTTTGGGCAACATGTAATTGTGTGCGTAAACGCCTTTTCTGAACAGGGATGCTTTCCTGAACTGGATAACTGGATAGAAAGCTTTTGTGCTTGAACTATTTTAAGGGATTTCTATTTTCTGGCATCTTGCTGCTTTCTTCTTCTTCTTCTTTTTTTTTTTTTTTCTCTTCAAAAACACATCCGCTTTAACATCCTGTTGAGTTCAAAAGTATATTCCTTTACATTCTCACATGCTTTTGGTTATCAAGAACTAGAATTTCTTAAACAAGGAAATCAGCTGGAAATCTCTTGAAGTTCTGTGTATTATAAATGGAATATCTCCTTCATTCCCCAGTTCCAAATCTCAGGTCTCTGTCATACTGAAAACTTGTGAATTTCTTAACCTCTCTGAGGGAGGAGTGTCTTAGGTGTTTTCTTATTGATCAGTACTGTAAAGCGTTGATCTCTGTCTAAGAGGGACATCAATCTGTCTTGTCTAGAGTAGCTGAAAGAATGTTATGCATTGGATTTTCTCAGTAGTGCTATAAAATAACACATCTTGGTGAATGAAGCCAGACTGTTAATGTATGGATTTTCTGCCTGGAGTGATTCTGCTAAAATCAATAACTCATTAGGAAGAAAAAAAGCCCAATTCTCACAACTCACACTCATCTAAATAAGAGACTGATTTCAGTAACAGTGTCCACCTGAGTTACGATACTGGGTGTAGAGGATAACGCGTTGTATGTTCAGATGCCGTGATTGCAGTTTCATTTTTGCTTGGTTCTTCCTAAAAAACACTATTTTAACAACATTATTCGTTCATTAATTCTTGAGAGGAATGCTCTATTGGCAGAATGGTTAAACAGTTACTAGAATAAGGTCTGCTGGTGAATCCTTTAAAAATATGACCGCATCCCCAGCAAGTAACTCACTTTCAGCAAAAAATGCAAATGTCAACCTTTTTCAAAATCACAGTCTAGAAATCCTTCATATGTAATTCCTCAAAAGAAGGATCAGATAACTTGGAAAGGGAGGAAGCTTTCCATCCCAAGTGTGCAAAGCATTGCAGTCTTTAATTTATTGACTATATTGACCTGACTTTTAAAAGACTCCCCAACTTGGCATCAATATTCTCTTTATCTCACATGCAATGAATCTGTCCTTCTTCTCTTTGTACAAGTACTTAATAGCTGTTAAATGATGAGGACAGGCCTTGCTGATCTGTGAGAGTTGTACTTCAAGGTACATTTGGATTAATGCTTTCCCTTCCTTCTGCTCTGTTCTCAGGTTGCTGCACTACTTGCTCAGTTTGACTTTCTTAGTGGCTTGGAAACCTTGTCAGATGATTTTCAGCAGATTAGTTCTTTCAGGGTGATTTTTCTTGCACCCAGAGGTTTTACTTTATTTTATTTTATTTTATTTTATTTTATTTTATTTTATTTTATTTTATTTTATTTTATTTTATTTTATTTTATTTTATTTTATTTTATTTTATTTTAATTTTATTTTATTTTAATTTCATTTTATTTTTTCAGGCCTAGTGACAGGATTTAGAAAGCTCCACAGGATGCTGAAGTCAGCCACCTTCACAAAGCTTTTTCATGTGATGCATGTCAGCAGCACAGCTTCAAGAAGAGTCTTCTCGTTTTGCTTCCCGCTTAGCACGAATTTAATGGCTGCCTCAGAACACCTCTGAACATGGCAGGATTAGTGTATGTGATCTGGGAATAAAAAGAGAAGGCAGAAGGTGGGGAAAGGAAGGTAACTGATAGCTGGAAGATGAACTGGTTCCAAAGGACACCCTCCAGCAAAGGTTGGCAGAATAGAATTAGGTAGATTTAATTTTAGTGTGAGAAAGAACAACCCTTGCGTGTCAGCTGGGACTCGTGGTTTAATGAATTACTGGAAGGTTAGGAGAATGGAACATGCCCTCTTCAGAAACATCTCTGAAAGATCTGAAGGAATCCTTAGCTCAGTAATAATTTTCTCAATCTCAAATTAAAAATGCAGCCACTAGTGTGACTAAGCATTCGTGAGTGACTGGGTACTGGACTTCTAACCCTTGGAGGCAAATGGAAGAACTCAGTACAGCCAAGGGATTAAAATCAGAAACTATCTGATTCATTTGGTGAAAAAAATGTTCCAGGAGCAGCAGAAGTCCAGTTTCCTAGGTAACTGTATCCTGTGTCTCCCATGCACATCTGAGGGGACTTTCATGAGACCCCTGCATCCTTCTCAGATCCCTTAATTACAAGGAGGGCACAAGGCAGCTTCTGCTGCATCTGCTGTGGATCTACACAAATACTGATTAAAGTCTAGAAGTAAGGTGATTTGTATTGATAGGACACGTAACCAGTGATTCCACACCTTTCAGGGAGATTTTCCTCCGCTTGGGGTACTGGTTTAGGTCTCTTACCTCTGTGCAATGCCTGATTTTCACAAGACCTGTGGAACATAATTATCTCCAAGTCTTCTGCTTCTCCCCTGAGAACTTGCATTGAAATGTGCCAGTGGGTTTGAAAGTTATTAGGGGGAGACAGATGAACAGACAGACGGCATGGCTGCAAAAGCCTCATTTCCTTAGGAAATCAAGTGGAAATGTTTGTATAGTTTATATACAACACAATATGGTTTGTGTCTGTCTATTACATTGAAGGTTGTTGTTGAGCTTATATGTTCCATTGTTGTGCTTCATCTAATCCAAAGTTTCTAAAAATACTGCGTTGGAGCCTTTGTGATTTGCTTTCATGTATCTCATAGGAACCTGGGACTGGAAGGGGCGTCCTGGGTCATTGTGTCCAGGCTCCTGCTGAGGTACATGAACTGTAAAAGTTGAAAGAGAGAAGTACTGTATAATAAACTTCTGGTTGGTACAGTGGGAAAGTTAATGAGAGATGAAACCTTCCGTGTGGCCCTTACAAGGCTGGAAGTCGCAGCATGGGGCAGTCCCCTCACAGATTTTGGGTCATTACCTTATCTTCTGCAGCAACTGCAAGGAAGCTAGAGATTTCTGAGGATGAATGAATTCTGACCTTTACAGTGAAGGAGTATGAAGTATTCACATTTTCTGTAGAGAATCCTGGGGAAAAGATTGCCAGATTTTTTTTTTTTTCATGTATAAAAGTTTTAAAACATTAAGCATGTTTACACAGAGGAAATTATTTGGTCCAGGGAAAGGAGACACATCTCTTAGCTTTTAAATGTGCTCGAATAACACGTTAAAACATGTAAGACATGTTCAGCATTCTTTAGGAGTTTCCTAAACAAAACAAGAACCCAGAAATCCTTCCATGAAATAAGACAATAAGTGAGAAATGATGGCAGTTTCTGATTACATACTGGGTGCATGGGAGCAATAGCATAAGGTTATTTCTGAAGTTATATTGTAACGGTAGAAAGAGAACCTGATGATATAATGCTAAAAACCATAACTGCCTGTGGTTCAGCATCGGTGCTGTTTGTCTTAAGACCTTTGCTGTGCACTGATTCTTAGTATTAAATGTACTTCCTTAGTATTTATATTTTTATTTTATATTCTTAGTATGAAATGTACTTGCAGATAGTTAAGGGCACACCTAGACTATTTATATTCCAGAATATCTAGACTGTTTCAAATCAGTGATGAAATGCCCTCTGCATAGAGTTATAACAGATGCAGCTGTTCAGAAAAGGTCCAGTCTGATAGAAGGAATGGAACAATAGTGTGCTTGGCAGTTTCTGGAACACAAACAGAAAACAAAACAACTCTTTGAAAATCTCAGTTTTGCAATATTTAAACTGGCTGTGGTCAAAAATAGGAAAATAATCTTAGAATGATTTCAGATCATTTCCCTTTTTGAAAGCAGAGTCAATATGTACATAAAGAGATGACATTTTGAATGTTTTATATGGTCTAGCTTTAGCTTGAGCTAGGAAAACCACTGACTTACCTTGGCGGTGTCTTTGGCTTGATTTGGCTGCGTTGCAGTTGTACACAATTTTCCCTTCCACCAGATTTTGGTTCGGCAAGACAGAGAGTGCTCTAGGTAGAGAACTTGAGGTGTGAGTAGCTTTAAGGATTTGAACACTCTTTGACTTAGGTTGCACCGTTTATATCCTACAATCTGTAGGGCACTCTTAAATACTTCACCGGGTTGTAGAGTGCTCCAGACCTGAGCCCTGAGTACGAGTCGGGCTGGCAGTGGTGAACTGAGCCCCATCAGCCTTGTGCTGGGTACAGACACCCCGGACTAAACGTGCAGTAGGCTACCTTCTGTGGGCAGCCTGGGAGACCGTTATAAGGAAGTTGCAGTTGTATTTTAGAAGAGCCCATTTATTATTAAAAAAATAAATAAAATTACATGTTTTAGTAGAATTAGGCAGTTTCAAAAAGTCATTCCAGGGTCTGAGTCATTAAACTTTGCATCTTTGAAGACATTTAACTGTTAAACTCCTGAGTGAATGAAAACCTATTTCTGGAAAGTTGTAGTTACTTTTGTTTTAAGGTGTTTGGAATGAGCCTACTCTTTTAAACGCTATGTTAATGCTTTCAGTATGTTAATATTTAACAAAGAGGTTCTCTTCATTAAAAGCACATTTGCTGCCCAACAGACTTTGATAATGTTTTCCATTAAAACTCTGAAGACTGCTAAATTTGACAGTGCTGCTAAGTTTGTTCAGTCAGGCTCAGCTTTCAGAAACAAGTCTTCTAACTAGAGGTTGGGGAGGGGAGAAAGGTTATTAAAAATCTGTCACCCGGTGGAAGGATCCAGACTGCTTTCCATTGCCAGGTAGCCCTTCATCACTCTCTGTTGCGATGGCTTTAGGCAGGTGTGACTCATTTGTATGACTCCGGCTCTCATGCAGGTTTGGGAACCCAGTGCACCAGCTGGCTTTGAGCTTAGTGGTCTGCTGTGAGCCACACCAGGACACATTTCTAAGCCCACCTTATCCTTTACTCATCTAATCTGGCACCTAATCCTAAATTGCAGATATTATAGCATGGCCAGCATTCAGTGACTGATGATTCCAGCCTGTCACTGATCTTCTTTGTCCAGCCACCAGCAGCTAAATCCCTTTCCCAAGCTGCCTCTGCAGAACTAGGGCTTTGTCAGTCTCAGGCATGTTGAGATTTCTGCCCCCGTTTTTCTCTAAGTACATTATCTCCATACTTCTGCCAGATCAAGCTCAACATGGTCTTTGTACAAAATCTCTATATAAAATACCTCTGGCCCAGTCCTACTTGCCTCATTCACCTCACCGTTGAATTTACTTGACTTGGGTGGAACTAATACAAAGAGTGAAGACAGTGGGCCAAGTCCTGCTCTGTTACCATTATGTCATCTACACTGACTCTGCTGAAGCCACTAGAGAAAGCTCAGAATGAACAGTTTATATTCATTTCCGTGATAAATGTAAAAGCAATTAAAATTCTTTTTATCAGTATGTATCACAGTGCCATAAAAAGCACTTACAATATCATCATCAACCTTTGAAGAAACTAAGTCCCAGAAGTATGCTCGTGGTCCCACAGATTGTCAGACCTCAGCTGTAAATTCTTATTTCCGTACCAAATGCCTTTCTTTACATGATTTTTTTTTTTTTTTTTTTTTTAGGGAAATACTTGCATAAAAAGAACTGATAAAGCAGTTGTGCATATACATCACACTCAGAGAGGGCAAAATTCTTATGCAAGATTTGCCATCTGTGTTTATAACACAAACGTTTTTCATTAGCAAGGGAACATCATTTTAAGTTTTATCCTTATGTTATATAAGAACAATAATTGACATCCCTAGCTCCAAACTGGTCTTTAATATAGGTTGAGAAAAAAAAAGTATATTCACTTGAAGTTCATTACTATATTTACAATGCTGCTTTCCCATGCTTATTTTAGGGTCATTAGGGAAAAAGCTTTAACTCCAAAAAAATGAATGCATTGCTATTCTGGGAGTTAGACTGTCACTTAATAAATATATTTCTGATAATAAAAATTGGTGTAGTTTTCCTTGCAGGGACTTATTCAGAAGAAAGTTAATAAAAACTGCACGGAAAAACTAGCATCATTTTTTTTTTTAATTTCTGTTTGAAATTCCTACAGGAAAGTTAACCGAATGCAAAAAATATCAAGAGAAAAAAGAGAAATGTTCTATGATCATTAAAACCCAAAGGTAAGATTCTCCTAGTAAAGCTACTACTAAGCAAGGTAGCTCTGATGAACCTTTTAAACATCTGTTAAGAACAAAGACCTAACTGGCCCTGCTGATGGGAAAGTCATAATGTGGCTTTTTTCCTGATTGCTTTCTATTCTTTGCATGTGTGACAGATGTCAATGAAGTTGAAAAGTGTCCATTTCCCAGCAGGGTGCCGGCTGTTCCCCCAAATGCCTGGGCAGTTTATAGAGGCCCTAGTATCTCCTGATCTTGAGTGAAGGATTTGTAGAGAAAGCATCCTGCAGGGTAGAGGCCTGCTGCCTTTGAATAGAGGGCAGCCAGCAGCTCTCCGGGCCTCAGCAAGAGATGCCACTGTACCATCAGGAAACTTTGATTTATTATCTGAGAAATTCACCATCCATCTGCATGAAGAGGTCACAGAAGCAACTTCTCTAATGTGAATCTGAGACCCCCATTATTTCCCACTTATTGCTACAAGCATGAAAAATTGCTCCAACTGAGAAAGTTGGGCTTTCAGGACTTGTTGCCATGGCTGAATTTATATGAATATTTAGGAGCAATGCCTAGCAAGTTTTTCTGAACCAATAAACTCCAACAATTTTCACAGTTTTTTGCTAATTAATGCCACCACTGTGGAAGTGGAAGCAGTTCTGCAAACAAGCTGCGACAAATGGGATTTTTATTGCCAGTGGAAAAGTCTAGGGAATAATTAGCGGGTCCGTAGAGATCTCTTGATTACAGACATCTGCATTGGTAATGTCCAGACTCAAAGATCGCTGAGGGAAATGTTTAGGGATTTTCACCTTAGGGCACATTTATGTTGTCAGCTACACCCTTCAAACTGCAGTCGGACAAATGTGGGAAAATATTTTGTGAAATGTTAGACCAATGAACCTGATGTTGACTAATCTGGACTAGGGAAACTGGCTTTGCGTTCCAAAGTACTGTCCAGCAGCCAAGACTTGCACATGTAATATTTTGATATTTCATTAAACTTGATTTCACAGAGATATTTCTCAGTGCGGCATTTGAATTGCAGTGTGTTGCCTAAGATGCTTTTGCAGTTATCACTTCTTTGTTGAACAGGATGAAGAGGAAACAAGACTGGTTATTAAAAACCACATGACTCCTTTAAAATGAAGCACTGAAAAAAGAATTCATGTCAACACAGGATTTATTAGTGTAGGTTGAAGAGTAACTTGATTTGGGATTTTCCTGCTCTTGCCAAAGTGATTCACAATATAAATCATGGATCTACTTATAGAAGCAGTCAAGGATTTGTCTATTTAAACAGCAGTCTTGGGTAGTGAAGTATTAATTTTAGGCCTTCAAGCAGAATCTTAAGCTAAAGAGTTTTAAAAATACACAATTATATTTATTTTTATAGTAGTACAGTGCAGTTGCCCCAGTCAAGTTTCCTGCTTTATTAAATGCCATGTAAATCCCATCAAAAACTCATTCCCTCTCCTGAGTAACTAATAGGTAAAGAATTGGTTGCTTTTACCAATTGTATCAGGATATAGAATTTAAAATAAATTAAATGTATTGTGTCTTTTGTTTTAAAATATCCATTACACTACATAGCTTTGTCTTGCTTAGAATCTCCCTGTGACAGGATCTTCACTCCCACAAGCCTTGCATCAGAAAATACCCTTAGATGTGTATTTAAACCCATCCTTCTCCATGAAAGCCATTAAGGAAATGATTAATTTTAAGATACATTTCAGTCCCAGTGGCATCATTTATCCTACTCACTGGCCAGGCAGTCACTTACAACAAAGTTAAGTACTGACCAGGCCTCATTCTGAATCTGGGCTGCCCTTCAAGATGTCACGAGGAGCAGCAGTAATTCTCCTGGTTTTAAGCCTCCATGCACAGCACACATATGTAGAGCTGCACCCGGTAATGCATCAATGTATGAGTGAGGGATTAATCACCAGCATCTTGCTGTTGGCTCCTGAAGTCCCGAATTGATGGGATATAACAAGTGCTTGGTCCAAATCAGCTGGCTCTGTGAGGGTTTGAACTACCAACTGTAGCCACGAATAACCATTTTTATCCCCACACCTTTCTTAGAGGAGAAAATTGGGTCAGGCATTTCCAAAGATCTATTTTCACTTAGCTTTTCTGGTCTCTTTGGGATGAGGAGTGGGAGTGGAAGGGACAAAGGGTTGGGAAAGCCGAATTCAGCATTGCTGGGGATGCTTTTGTTCACAAATAACTAGAGCCTGTGTGACAAGAACTTGTATTTTCATGGGCATTGAATACCAGAACCCTGCTTTGCTACTGTCTGACACAGAAAATATACAGACACACGAAATAACTTCAGAAGGAGGTTTTTAATAGACTGACTCCTTATGAAGTCTCTCCAGAAGTCCTCAGAGATGTCTGTGATCACACGTATATTGTTGCCACTGCCCTGGACAGATGGGAAAGTCCCCAGAGAAACTGCTTCAGAGTGGTGTTTACGGGTCACAATACAGGCTGCAGCAATGCTGGTTTTGTGGAATACGTACTTTTTTTGAGGGGTTGAAGCTGAAGGGACACTGCAGCTTACAGTGTCCTGCAGACAGGACTTTCATTTATTAGTGGGTAGTCTTTAAAACTACAGGGTATTTACATGCATAAGCCAGATGACTTTGAGCTCCAATTCGGTGCGTTTTTTTTTTCCACCTTTATTTAAGGAAATGCTTTACAGTGGTTAAAGGTATGACTGTGTAGCATGTATATCTGCAGTTCAGAAATATTACATGAATTCCTGTAAATAAGGTATTTAAATATAAATGTGTTTGACTGTTTTCTAATGAGCCTTGTTCACAGGCCCTGCAGGGTTAATTAGGTACCTAGATCTTATCTTTACTCTATTACACAAAAGGCAAAAACCTCTACAGGAACTGAATCCACTCAGAAAGAGCAAATAAACTAGCTCTAAATGATCACAACCTGACCAAGCTTTTCTGCTTCAGCTCCCTGTATGCCTTCAGGCAATGGGGATTTAAAAGCACTGAGATTACAGGACCATAAAAATACACATTTACATTTACATGTGGTCACATGCAAAATTTAAGATTTAGAGAAAGCCACAAAGGGAATGTTTAACATAAGTAGCCAGGCACAGGCTGAATTAATGACACAGCAGCCCCAGCAGAAACACAAGAAAAACATGTAAACCTTCATCTATTATTAGTTGCCGTAGCCCACACTCCAGAGCACAAAGATGCGTGGTCACTAACGTGGTCTTTGCCACTGGATCTTTTAGCTGCCGTACGAACAGGAGCTGGGCAAGTGCTGAAGTGCAGGGAGTTCACATGAGAGTCCTTGCTTGGAGTTTTGCTTCTTTGTTTGATGATTAAATCACTAATAATATTAATAGAGCAGCTGGAACCCTCCCTGACCCCTGACTAAGTAGGGAGATCCTGGGGGAGGGCTCTCCATGATGTGCACGTCGGACGCCTGAAGGCTGGCAGGAGGCTGCAGGCTGTGCTCTCAGGACATGCATTGCTTCCTTCCAGTGCTGATGGGAAGAATTCGCGCTCTTGCAGCCCCTGGCAGGCACACACAACTTTTGCACCAAGCCTTGCACATCTGCTCCAGGCAATCCCTTCCCTTAGAAGTTACACATCATCACGTAACGCAGACATACTTTTACTGAAAAGCTTCAGGAATAGACTCTTTCTTCCACGTGCTGGTACAGCACCTAACATTCTAGGTTTCAAAACAGGCATGTTGGCTGCTTGTGCAACTGCAGCTCAAGTAAATGCTGGCTAAGAAATGAAACAAGTTTTTTTTTTCTTCTTCTTTTCTTGCCTTGGCTCCTTTGTTTTAGCAGGGAATAAATGATTTTTTGCAGGAGTGTCCTTTGAGAGAATTAGCACTAGAATGGTTTAATTTAAGCAAATGTGAGTTCTGGTTGCATAATTACGGATCTGCTCACGTGCCCGCAGATACGCACAAGACGAGAGTGCAGCAGTTCCCTGGGGAAAAGTAATGAAATCTGTTTGTCTTGCAAAAACGAGGTTGTATTATAATATAGCAAATGATAGAATGAGGATTTCTGATGCAGGACATTATTTAGTAATTAATTTCCAATGACAGATGAGTTTCAGAAACTAGTTGTCCGGCTGCAAATCTTTTTTCCCACAGATGTATATTTGTTTAGCTCCTCTGCACACTTCAGATTACTCACCACCGTTGGCAGGGTCTGATCCTCAGCTGGTCGAGCTCAGCACGGTAATGGAGATCAATAGCGGTGCTATTTTATAGCAGCCCTGGTTTTAGGATGCTGATTGTTTAACCTTGCGAAGTGGAATGCATTGTGTTAGTTACACCCTAGTGGTCGGGAACTCAAGCTATCAAGAGGGATCCTTGTTTAGGAATCTCATTTAAAAAGGGGGAAAATTAATTAATTGATGTTTGTGGCATTACTGCTGTGCTGAAAGCTAAGCATATGCAGAAATCCTCACAGAATGAGGAAATAAAGATGTGGATTGTAAGACTGAGAAAAGAAGAAAAATCAGAAGGTCATGTTTTTTTACCTCTCGCTGGAGTTTTCTCCTAGGATTTGTTATGATTTACTGTCATTGCATATTATGTAAACAGTCACTGTTTCCATGAAGTGGGAGGTCCCGTTAATCTTCTTCTGAGTAGCTATTGAGCATTGTTTGTGAGCTTAACTGGAAATATACATCCTTACTGAAACGGAATGATCAAGAATCTGTATATCCCAGAGCCTCTGGTTATGGTTCTGACCCTATAAAATGTGTAGGTGGGGTTTCCCTATTAACAGTCAGCCTGTAAAGCCAGGGGAAATCTGAGACGATTTCCCTGCTTCCTGCAGTTGTTTCCTCTGTAGTGGATGCTTTTGACTCATCCACATCAGCAATTGCCTGGCCCCAGGGCCCATGAAAATACTTTGGAGGGATAACTTTCTTTTTGAGCTTTAGGAACTGACTGAACATTAGGTGCTTTGAAAAATAATAAATGGAGGATGAAGCCTCACTTTCTTCCCTTCCCTCTTCTTTACAAAATCACATCTTTACTTCATCCTCTTCCAGCAGAACCCGTATTACTCTGTCATATAGGCTGTCCATGCTTTCTTCAACAACAAATGCAAAGCAATTGCAGCAAATGCATTGCTTGTAATCTTGTGTACACACTGACTGTTAGATCTTTTGGGGTCTAGTTTCTGCTTAAAAGGAAAATAAGTCTATGGAAGAAGTGCTATGCCCCTGAACTGTTCTGCCAGCGTATAAGGTACTGAATACTCTGTGAGATGCTATTGCCTTTCCAGCTGGACATAGGCTTTCTATGGTAGTATTGAACCACTTTACTGTAATATAATCCTACCCTCAATTTCCTGAGGGCTACGTGACTGAAACTTATCTGACAATTCTGGTACAGTCTGAGACACCCCATGATGGTGTCTTTTAGGGATGTCCCAAGGCAGTAGAGCTTTTCAAAGCAAAAGAATTCTTGTTCTTATATGAAAAGTTGAAAATAACAAACTTGTTGCATAATCCTGATCTGCTTCATAAATGAGACACTTACAAGGACATATTTCCACATTTTACTCAGATGTGTGTGTCTCCATTAATTTGGAAAAGCTCAGCTGAACCTAAATCCTGTATCACATAAAATTACTGATTTTAATACTGAGAGTACTATATGCATTTTCTTGTTGAAAAGCCCTGCCTTTCATGCTTGTTCCCAATATTTCACTGACATCAGTGGGAGTCTTCCTAGAATGTCTGACAGTAATGTATTAATTCCTTTTTTCCAGGAGTGATTCCTTCAGTGCTGCCACACCAGTGGAGATTACAGTTGCATCTCCTTCCATACAAGTCACTACAGCGGAGCAGATCCTCTGGCTGTGTTTCCTGTCATCAGGTGTCACCCCAGCTTGATGTCTGCAAGGAAGCGGTAAGAAATCTACAACAGTCCTCTGCTCACTCACCTAGCTGCCAAACATGCACATTTCACTGGTTTTGTGAAAACACTTCCCCGCAGTAGAAATGTGATACAACTGACTAGGTAGGCCAACAGCCAATAGCTCTCTGATCGTCTGTCTGCTGGCCTAACAGATTAAATATTAGCATTTATGTCTCCTTGAAAGCAATGAATTTTCTCCAAATACGGTTCTCAAAGAACATTTCTTCTTCTGCACCAGATAAACTGTCAGACAAGTGACATAGATAGGCAGGATGGGAGTTTAAACACATGACTGGCAGAAAATAGAACCTGTTATTTGGGTTGATTTTTTAATTTGCTTGCTCTCCACTGGTAAATGAAACAGAGCGCACAATTACAGCAAGATGACTACACAAGTTAGTGAGGGAGTCCTGAAGGCATCTGCAGGGTGAAGGCCTCTTGGCTGTTAGTTGGTGAAATTTGCCCGGGAGACAAATACTTTACGAAGAATTTCTTCCATGAGAAATCTTTCAGCTCCTTGGGGTTTTCATTGCTACTTCTGCTCTACACTGACAATGTATGTTTGTTTATAGATGTTGATAGAATTTGGAGTTTCTATAGACGGGTAAGTTTGAGATGAGTATTTTTTTTCCCAGCTAACAGAGGGAGGAATATTTGAAATAGATTTAAGAAGTAGACAGAGGCATTCTTAATTTGTTTCTTTAGGGTTTCATTTTTCTGATGCAAGTTATTCGTAACTCCCACAGAAGCCAATAAATTCGTAGTCCTTCACGGCAGGAGAGGCACTGAAGTCAATGGGAATTATTTGTATCCTGCAGTGGGGGAATAAGCCTCCTGGGAAACTGTGAATCTCCTGTTTGCCATAAGCAATTAATTACTGCACTGTCAGTAATTAATCACTGACGAATTTGTAGGAATCCCTATTATTATTTAAGTGTATCTATGCTTTCATTATCACTCCTTTCTAATATAAAAGTGACTGATGCGAGTTATAAAATGTTAATATATAGATTTCATCTGACACTTGGTTTATGGCTTATCCTTCATTCCCTGTATCATAGCACTTGTTGCCTCAGATTCAGTGTTATGTCCAGGCCTGCTGCAGATCTCCTCTCCTCAGAATTTCACCCATTGCTCGTGAGAATTTCAACTTCTGGATAAATAAATATTTTGGGTCAGGTCTTAAAAACATAGAAGTCCTTATTCACATGTTATTTTTGGAACCTGCCCATGTCTTAGTGGAACTCTCATACCACAATAGCTGATGGAAGAAATAGAGAACTGTAACTTCATTCCTGTACTTTGAAGGTCAGAGAGGAGGGGAGCAGAGGAGATGGGAGAAGGGATACAGAGATTCAGTGACTAAGCTTTCCCTGCAGGGAAATAAAAAGGGTTTAGTAGTGACAGTAAGGAGAACAAACACAGCGTCAAATGCATGCGTCTTCCAAAGAGAGATAAAAATCTTATCAGAGTAAAACAAACTTACATAGCAGTGCTGGTGGGTTGCAACAAGCTGAGCTCCCTCTGTCCTGTCCTTCTTGGCATTTTTTTTTGGTGACAGATGTCCCTTCTCTCCCAATGGTCTTCTAGTTCAAGAATGAAGAAACTGTTCTCTGAACTTTTTATTCATGGTTGCCTTCATAGACTTCTCTATTCCTAGGCTGTGAGAGTAAATTCATTGTTATTCTTCCAATTATCAGTCTCTTCCTGTATTGCCTTTTTTTTTTTTTTTTTTTTTTTTTTTAAGAAAATACTCAGTTGACCAGTTGGCCCTGTGTTGAACCATCTCAGCTCAGATATTGATCTGTTTCCAACCTCTAAGAGCAAACAAATAGAAGGGATTTCTAGACTGGGATTTCTCCTGTCTTTAGACTACTTAGTTATGTAGCACTTTACAGGCAGAAATAGTTTGAGGCCATCTTTAAATACCAGAATTAGAAACTGATCTGAAAAAAAAAATAAAGGAAACCTTTGGGATAAAGTGTTTAACTTTCAGATAAAGTTTATCACGGCACTGAGAAAGATAAGATTTTGTTAAATATATTCATTTTAACAGGTGGTTTTGACAGTGCCAAAGATCTCTTCCACACTCATGTTAGCAAACTATGTCTCATGCTACAACATTCTTCACTCTCCTCCAGACCCCTTAATATAAGAGGGTAAACAGTGACCAGTCAGACGCTCAGAACAGGCTTCTGGGATTTGGAAAAATATCATGAATGGGAAAAATCATGTGTAATTGGTGGGCAAATGAAGGGTGTTTCTATAGAAACGTGGTTACTGTGGACTCAGGTTTGGAACTTTTATGCTGCGAATGAGTGCCCCCGTGAAGTCCTAGCAGAGAGAGCAACACAGGTTTGTGGTGACAGAAGGTTCAAGGTGGAGGCCATTCTGGCTAAAGAGCAGAGCTTCACAGAATTTCAGTGAAAGCAGGTAGAAAGGTTTGAATAAGGACCCTTGAAAACTTTCTAGTTGTCTATGCAGGCAATTAAGGAAGCATTGCCAGTTGATTTTCTTGGCAACTGAATAAAAAATATATAAAACAGAGCCAGGTTTAGGTCACATAGTAAGTTTATAGTTTATAAAGAGAGCCTACAGTTATAAAACACCCTGCAATGGCTTTAATCATGTGATTTATACACCATTAATACTTTAAAAAATACCAAATGAGAGTCAGCTATATGATCAAGTCCTTATGCGATACAAACAACCATAGGTTGATTATCTTCCTACTGAAGAGTATTCAATGGAGTTCTTTACCTCTCTTATCCCCCCAACAGCAAGGACCCATGTGATTAAATGTTACATTTCATAGATCAGTGAGATTACATTGCATATGTTTTGTACAATTATTACTGTTTTGCTTCGGGCAGCCTTTCAAATGTTTGCTGCATGGGATTATAGCAGTATGAAATCTAGCAATGCCCTAGTGATTTGACACTTGCTGCTTCCTCTCTGTTATCTTCTGTCAAACACTAACCCGTTCATGGGGAGACTGTAGAATATTGATCAGAGCACAGAATCATTAACACAATGTAGTTTTCCACATCCTGCCACATACCTGCTCATGCAGTTTATGTTCAACTTTTGCGGTGCAGCATTCGGGATGTGGAAGTCTTTTCTAATCAAATATTACAAAAGAAGGGCCAGATCCACAGCTTCTGTAGATACCCTGGCATTTGCTAATTTGTGTTCAGCTGCATTGATTTTTCACCCTCTGTAGAACCTTGTCCCTGAAGCTTATAAATTGAGATAAATACTTGGTCTTGCTACTGAGCTTTCCAGTAATCAGCTGGAAGCCTGAGGTCCCCTGGCTCCATCTGGGTAATAAACTGCAGATGCTGGATGCCTCTCCACCTGATGAGCTGTCAGTGTTCTGGGTAGATGAGCTGTCAGGAAACTAAAGAGGTTTCAGGTTGAAACCTTTCTTGATTTTTTTTCCCTCCGTAATAAAAGTAAATAAATAAATAAAACAAGTAAAAATGGTTCAGTGGAATGTCTTGATTTCACCAAATCAGCATTTTCTCCAACCAGGATCAGTTCTAAGAGAAGCCAGAAGCCCGTGAGTTCAGCTGAATTTTGGAACACTGCTACTGTACTTCTTTTGAGTGAAGACGGTTTAGGGGCGCAGCAGCTAGTGATTGCCTGGTTGCATTGCACAGACAGCATGGTTCTGTGGTGAGTCATGAGGCAACAAGGAAATAGGGGGAGAGTTCAGTGGGTAGGGTAAAGGCCTTGAAGATGGAAAAGTTAGTGCTAACAGGGACTCATTTCAAGATCCCTGAAACACTTGGCACTGCAGGATTTTAATGTATATGGTTATGAGGTGGGCGTTACATGGAAATCAACAAATGAAGTGGTTGGTTTAAGTTCAGAATGCTTGTATAACAGACTGTGGATATGTTTTTTGGAGTTTCCATTAAGAGACCGATAGTGGAAAATGTGTCTCATATTAGTTATTGTGCTAGAGATACTCATTTCAAACACTTCACTTTGTTTCTAACTACTGCTGTCCTGATCACAGTTAGAAAGTGTTCATGTGAAGAACCTGGAGTAGATGGAACGGGATCCTTCCTCTCTAGAACTCAATGGGAGCTGTGCTGTTTATTTCATTAAGAATTAGATTGGGCCTTTAGGAACAGAGAGTTTAATTACTACTAAAATGGAATGGATCCAGCCCACAGATTCTTTCCTCAGCTTTGAAAATTTCTCCGGTAAACGCCAAGATGTTTTTAAACAGAACAAAGCATCCACAAAAAGCCTAAAAAGTTCCATCTTTAAATCTCTCTTCAAGCATGAAGGTGGCCCTAGCAGATATGTTTAATAGCTAGCATTCAGGATATGGTAAGTCTCACAGCCGTGCTTTAGGGCCAGTTGACAGCAGAAGAGAGTTCCCGTGTGAATGCTGAGTGCTCCGGCTAGCTCTGTCGAGCCAATCCATTTCTTCAAAGACTAGACAGTGCTGAACTTAGTAACATGAAAAATGTGACTTTTTTAAATTCTATTTTAAGTCCACAGCTGGATTTTCAGTCAATTAAGATGTTTCTCTTCTTGTGCTTTCTGGTTAAAATATTACCTTAAGTCAACCAACTTACGTTTTAGTATGCTCTTAAAAGACGGAAAGTCAAGCTTGCATTTTTATGAATTTTCAAGACCAAGCTTTTCTTTCTGATTTTTTAAATAAAATCTGCAAGGGGATAGTGATCAGAACCTGGGGTTTCTCTTCTAAATGTCTGATGACTTCTGCTAGGATGGAATAATCAGCCAAAGCATCAATTTTAAAGTCAGTGAGGTCTTGGAAACCCTCCGGATAACTGCAAATTGTAGTTCAGATTGTACATTCATCTAAAATGACCCTGACTTAGAAAAAAGGTATTAGCATTATGAGAGAGCTCATAAAACTTTTGGGGTCAAAATTAGCCTCTAGAACTATACTTTGGTTTTCTATTACAGGGCACATAGAGCCAGTCTGGTTTTCCCAGGCTTTTTGTTCATCTGCTTGCCAGCAAGCTATTTAAATTGAACTGCATCTCAAATCAGTGCATTTCCTTATAAAGTACTGAGTAAAATTTTGTATCTTCTGCCACAAACTAATATGTCCTAACAGAATTCATTTTCTAACAGCATTTCCTTTTCCTCAGAGTAAAAATTAAGGCTGAATGAAGAAAGATACATAAGCAACACTGGGTCCATATTCTAGTGAGATTGTCAAAGTTTCTTAGGAATCCCACGCTCCTAGCATGCCTCAGCTGAACAGCTCTGGGGCTATCTATGCTTAAGAATGCATCTCTTGAAGTAAATACTGTTTACCACTCTGTCACTACCTTTCTCCTTCATGGTTGCCTGGGATTTTTTGGTGGTATAGCTATGGTGTCATATCTAGGTCTAAGACTTCTTGATTTGCCTGACATCAGGATTTTCTTTCACTAGTCTACATCAGGACTTTGGTTCTGCAGATTTCTCTGTATTGACAGTTTGTTTACATATCCTGTCTGGGGCAGTTATTTCACTGATAACTGCATGGCAGACAGAATCATTGCATGGCCTTGGACTTGGAATTTATGGAGTCTGGTCTACAGGGACTTGACACACATTTTATTGTAAGGTTAGAGAAGGACAACTATTTTGTGCAGCACACTGAAATGTTAGTTTGGGGAATTAAGATGGACACTTGCTAGGTGATTTTGCTTTGTTTTGTCTTTCTTGGTACATGCCGATAAATTACACAGTGCCATCTTCTGTAAGGCTCAGAAGCATAAAAGCTAAAATTTCTGTATCCAGTTACTCCACATCAGTTTCATGTACTACAGTTAAGAAAGAAAGAAAGAAAAGAAGACGGAGAGAAAAGGAAAAAAGAGAAAGTGAGAAAGGGTTGGGGGATGAGGAAATGAGGTAGAGAAACTACCCAGTTTTGTATTGATTTACACACCACAGTATTTAGTTTCTAGTAATGCTCATTGTCCCAGGCACATGCACCATCCTTTGAAACAGAAATGTCTTTGAAGGCCAGTCTAACTCAGAGGTTTGTGTGTGTGTAACAGGAGCATTCTAAATGACCTTTAAAAGTAAGGTTAATAGCTGCCTCTACTGTGTCATTTCCTCAGCTATGCAATGGGAAGATTATAAAGTATGGCGAGACCATTATCCCAGATAACTGATGTAGATAGAGTTTGGATATGAATAAACGGAGAAGGAGATAGGTGAATATGGGTCTTATATCCTGTAACATCACTGTAGGCGAGGAAACATGCCCAATTTAAAGTCTCTGTATTTGTAGATTTGAGGAAAGAGCAATGGGCTTTCACTTAGCAAGTGTAACACATTTTATTCTTAGAAATAAAGATATTTTATTCTTAGAAATTAGAGCAGAACCCTATAAGGCCTTGTCTTCAGCAGGCAAAAGTACATTACTAATAGCCGGACCATCTTTCTAAAATGCACATTTCTGACAAAAAAATCTTACTATATTTTGAACAGCTTTTTTAAATAAAAAAAAAGGAAGAGAATTATGAAAACATCCAGTAGTCTCAGGTACTATGATGCTGCATTTAAAAAGCATAATTAAAAAACATAGTTGAAAGTAAAAAATGTTTCACTTCATGGCAAACAAAATGTTTCACTGATTCTGAAACTCTTCTTTTGAGTAAATCAGTGAAGGAAGTAGGGTGATGCAATGCCAAGATTTGGGAATCCATAGCATGGACTCTTCATATCAGGCCTCTGGAAAGAGATTCAGATAAGCCAGTACACTGGGTAGAAAATTGCTAATGAGATTTAAATTCATCTCTCATTAGAAGATCATCTGTGCTTGGGATCCTTCCCCTTCAGTGTCCGCCCCCCCCCCCCCCCCCCCCCCGCTTTTTTTTTTGAGAGAGAGAAAGTTGTCTCAGTTGACCACACAAGGTAATGATAAGCCCATTCACTTTCATGCTTATTTTCCGACTGTGTTCCAGTTGTTTTCCCCATCTAGTCGAATTCACATTCTGGCTGAAGAACATGGCCTTAAAATGAGCCTCTGTCCAACTTTTCCTCTGCATAAAAAGTTTTCACCTGTCCATTCTCGTATGTGTACACATTCCCATATTGAACTTCCTACCTTTGAATGATGGAAGTCTCATAAAGGAGCATATGACATTGAACCTGTGAGGTCTGTGGTTGTACAAGCTCACTTTTCACCTCCACTCAGGCCCACTGGTCCCGTTTAGTGCTGGAAATCTCTTAGGCCTCCCTTTTCCACAGGAGACCCACCCAACTTTCAGCAAGTAGAAACTAGTGTCTTCTAACACATCTAGGAATTCATGGCCTTGAGGGATGTAGCTGTCTTTAAAGGTCTTTGATGGAAAGTCAAGGGATGAGGGATGGGGCAACTGCAAGACAGAAGGAATCATTTAGTGTCATGATGCTTTTTTGAGAATCAGGCTTCAGTTTGTTATCCCACCGCAGGCTGCCTAGTGTTTCGATCTCTCCATTCCTCACCTGCCCAAAAAATGTTTCCTTACTTTGCCCTTAGAAACACTGTCTTAAAAGCTGTGATTTGCTCAGGCACTTGAGAGGTAGGGGTCTAACAAGTATTTATGCCACAGTGCTGATGTTTCTCGCACTGCTGGACACTTGTCACACTTTTGGTTTGGGAAAGTGCTGATGTAATGTCCTTCTGTCTCTCTGGCACTCTTTACAAGCTTCAACTGTCTTCAGCTGTCTGTAGCTTGAAGTTCACTGTTGACTTTTGGAGTACCATTTCCATCCGACCTAGTGCTGGAAGTATGGACTTTCTAAGGCTCCAGGCTTGTTACTTTTCTGTAATGCTAGTTAGGGTCTCAGCTGCATTTGGCCACATGAACAATAACCACTGACTGACACTATGACATCTCCAAAGCATTGTCTGTCCAGTTCGGGTGCAGCCCCCTGTTCTTGGTGGAATAAAGCAGCCCTCATCTGAATGGAGAGGTTGAGGGAAACAGCCCTGTGGCTGCATGTTACATGATAACAAAGAAACGTGCCTCATTACCTGGCATTAATAGCAAGGGGGATGTTGGCTGGAAGCATTTGAGTGACTCTCTCCTTCCACCCATAAACCAAAGCATTGGCACGTAAGCCTTATAATTCTGAAGAGTGAAGAGGGGTAACATACTTACTGCAAGACTGTGGAGCAGTAAAAGGAAGTCCATACTTTTTTAGCGTAGCCATTGGAATAGGATAAAGCAGGGACCTTTTTACCATTTTTTCACACAGTGCTTAAAATGTCAACATATTTAACAATTTATTGTGGCAAAACCAAGGCATGGGAAGAGAGCTTATTTAACAGTGAAAACCAATGGAATTCCTAAGGAAAAAATGACATTTTTCCCTTAAAAATGGCCCTCATTGGCCCTGACTGTGTCCCTGGGGATTCTATTCACATTCTTGCCCATGGCCTAGGACACCATTTCAGCCTGGCTCCGGCCTGTCACTCCCAGCCCCAGCACCGCTATAGGATGTCACTCTCCAGCTCTGCCATGGCCCTGCCCAGCCTGGGCCTGTCACTCCCAGCCCCAGCAGCGCTATAGGATGTCACTCTCCAGCTCTGCCACGGCCCTAGGCCCTGCTGAGCCAGGCTTGGCCTGCAATCTGATGTCCTGGCCTGGCCTCAGCCTTGCTCTGTCACCATGAACTTGGCTGGGTCTCTGGGCTCAGGGCTGCCTCCAGCTGCTGCCCCAGGCCTGCCCTGCTCGCCTCGCTGGCCTGTCCCCTGGCAGTGCCATCACGCCCGTCTTCTTGTCCCTTAGGGAGTAGCTGGCCCTTGCTGAACCATGACATGACACTTTCCTTCCCTCATTCTTGGGGCTTGGCTGAATTCTTCATTTTCAGTCTGTAAAGTGCAGTTTCACTGCTCTGAAATATTTAAGCTGTTTGTTTTGCCTTCTGTCTGGGTAAGAGGCATCTTCATAGTTTGTGTATACAATTCATCACAGGTATCTAACCTACTCCTCTGTGAGTCAGCTTCCAGGAAAACAGTCCATCGGGAATTCCAGATGGCATGTGGGCACAATTCAAGGGAAGGTGTATTTGTTATCTCTTCAGTGTATTCATCAGAAAACGTCTCAGAAAATGTTTCTGCTATTCCAGCTTTGTTAATTTTGCCTGATTATCAAACCATCGGTGTTTGTAATACCATCGGGTTGCCAAACAGTGAACAAGCTTTTGGCGTAGTCTCACGTCGTTTTTTACTTTACACTGGCAAGTATTTAATTGTTTGGGAGTTAGTCCAACGTACACTGCCCTTCCCATTATTGATCGCTAGAGCAGCCAACATGTTTTGTAACTGCCAGTTTTAAAGACCAACAACTGCATTTGAAGTGTATAGTCTGTATTTTGTCAGCTGCAGCAGGGAAACATCATTGGAACTGGATCACATAATGTACAGACCTGATAGATGGACTCAATTAAATCAACAATAATATAGCAGTTGGCACACTCAGTGTTGCTACTCTGATCCTTCTGTAAAATTTTTCCAAATCCTTTTTATTCTCCAAGCCTCTGATCAAAACTTTAGGCCCTTTATAACCCTAATTCAAACATCACTTCAGAGGTTAACACATTTGAACTCCCAAAGCAATGCTTTTAACTTCTATCCTGTGGTCAATAAGAGGCTAACTCTATCTATAAACAGTGTCAGATGGTGTCTCACACATTGCACTTAAGAAACCTTACTCCTGATAGTTCCTTGACCTTGGTGGCCTTGCAGACCGGGCAGCTTAAAATGACACTGAACAGGGTACCAATGGAGAGATCACATGCTCGATACTGTAAAGCTGACAGCAAACTGACAGTGCTTAGGGTGTGAGGAAGGAGGCTAGAGAGCATCTGAGGGAAGGGAACAATGAAGTCTGTTCCAAAGCAGCAGGTTGGGTTAACTACAGATTATTCTTACAGGCACATCGCTATATTTTTTCTGTTGATCATATATTAGCTACATACACGTACTCTAGAGAAGCAGAGGAGATATATTCCTGGTGGTTACTCTTTCCCTTTTGTGCCTGGTATTGTTGCAAATTACAATAATGTCAGGAATAATTTGGACAAGATGAAGTATTAATGCAGAGCAACATCCTCATTGGCAAACAGAGGCTGGATCTTCAGCTGGTGTAAATACAGAAAGGTTTTGTGATATTGTGAGTGTTAAATTAGTTTGTACTAGCTGAGGGTCTGGTCCAAAGAAGCACAAAGGGGAATTCAACGTTCTGTTCTATTGCAAACCCTCTAAAAGTCAAGTGACTACAGGCATGACAAAGTTGAAATTGCATGAATGGATTCAGATTATTCAGTTTTGGTCTGTTATTTCAAGACACATGGTTACTAGGCAAAGCAGTTCAGAAAGTACTGTGAAAAGTAGCGGTACCCAGTGTTGAAGAGAGGAGGGAGGGTTTTCATCCTGTTTTCTTTGTTGAGGATGACTGTACGAAATCTCAGGCGAGGTCGAGTCAAACTCTTTGCAACTCTTCAGAAAGCACTGCCTTAGAAAGTGTTAGATGTAATTCCTCAACACCCAACTTTTATTCCCAAATCTCATGCCAGATTTGCACTGGATGATTTGTATCAGTAGCAAATAGTGTATGATCTACAGCTGATGCACTCCTACTGTGGATGCAACCCCATCAACAAAGCTCTGTTCTATATCCTTTTGTCAAGAGATGAACTGGAACATGACAGTTTTACTGCTATAAATAAGTCTGTAGAGCCAGTTTTTGAAATCCAGCTGTGTCCATCAAGATCATTTCTCTTCATGCACCTGATGGATCTAGCTATGTTGACACAAGTCTGTAATACACATGCAGCCCACAATCTATTTCTAGGCTCTTGAGCACACAAAATATTTATTACACATGCCTGTGCTCCGCAACAGCATTCATTTTTCTGTTATATATTGTGGGAACAACTTGAACATGCTGTACCAAAAAGTTTACATATGCTGAGCTGGTGGGAAGGATGAGAGTAGGGGAGGGAGATACGTTTCTGACATGCTGACTTATTTCAAAGGCTCCCATTTCTTAGTGTTCACAACTGCAAATCATTTGATCACTGGGTTGTTACAGTTCAAGTTTGCAGAGAGTGATACAGAGAAAATGATTCTTTTTCTTTTCTCCTTCCCATGCTTGGCCCATCTGAGATCTGTGAGTTCTTCAGATTTAGATGTTTGAAATTAATCAAAGTATGAATGAATGTAGAAATATATGTAGAAAATCAGACACTCAAGTTTCAGAAGTGACTGAACTGATACTGGCTGGTTAAAGACAGTCAAATCTTGAATTAAGGGCTTATAATGGCAACTATTGGGCAAGCTTAAAGTGACAAAGAGGACAAGAGTGGCGATTGCCACCCTTTTTCTAGTACAACATTTGTCAAGATGATGAAGATTTTAGGTATTTTCCGCTCCTACCTTCTACCTCATATTGATCATGTACTGGGTTACAAAGGTTACCTATAGCTTGGGTTTTTCCTTCTTTGAATATAGTTACCCAGAAATTCTCTCTATAGTTGATGCTGTCAGAGGCATGTAAACTGTTTATACAGCTGATTCCTGTTTAGTGGGTATAATGTTACTGTTATTTATTTTGTAGGAAAACAGTGAAGTTTTTGTTTATCTCCAAGTTTATTTTCTCAGGGAGCAGCTGAAAAGCTTAAATAATAGTAAATCTCTGTTTTTTTTTTTTGTTTTTTTTTTTTTTTTTCCAGATATTCTACCTTCGGAAAATCTCATTTCCGAATACCTTTAGAAATGTTTGCTTGTAGGCAATTTTCAAAGACCTAACGTTTGACTTTGCTGATGCATGTGAACCCAAAGTTTTGACAAAATATTTTCAAAATTTCTCCAATTTATTCTCCAAATGAATAGCAATATTTTCATCACTCGATTCATTTTTTTTGGTGTTATTCAGGACCAAATGACAGGTTCATTGATCAATTCTTTTGTCTATAAACATAGTTTAAACATCACTTTTAAATGGAAAAGATAGACCAAACAATCTGATAAGGATTCCTGATTGTGTACACTGCATGTCTCCTTGTAATTGCATAGCTCTGGACTCCCTGGTCACAGTACCTTTATTATTAATAACATAAATAGACTCTTCAATCTGTGTTTCTGTAATTTATCCACTGGATTGAATTCAGCATGCAGTTTTGTAGGTCTTTTGTCTATAGCCTGTACCTAGATTGTCCATGACTCCTACTCCAAAATCACTGCTTTTTGCCGAAAAAAAGAAAAAAAAAAAAAAAAGAAAAAACAGTGAATGTGGAGCATAGATGTGCGTTGCATTCCTTGATGCCTGGGTGTGTTCTGTAGCTCACCAGTAAAAGATGTATCACAGCACAGTTTAGCAATCTCTGAGAAGATGAGAGGGCTGTTGTGCAAGTTACTTTCTGATCAAATTAAAACAAAAATAAAACAAAACAAAAAAAAAACAAAACTTGTCTCTAAACCCTGACAATGAAAAGAGACAAAGAATGGGAGAGAAATGTTATTGTCTCTCATTTATTCATAAGATAGCATGGTGAAGAGAGCCCATTGCTCCAACCACCTGTTGATACAGAGCAATTTTATGTCAGTGTTTGAAATTAAACTCTGGTTGGGCTAACTGCATAATTACGGGACTAGTTTTTCCCTTTTGAGTGCATTTTTCCTGACTCTTCCATTTTCAAATAGTCTTATGTGGGACTGAAACCAGCACACACCAGGAACTAGAGATGCAGCCCTTTAAGAATAGTTTTGTTGTTTTCCTTGTACTTTGCTCCTCTTTTAGATGACTTTTGAGTTTGAGCTCACCCCTAATGAACGCTATGAGCTTGCTAGAGAAGAGAGCTCTATTCTACCTTACTCTTTTGAAGGTTAGTGCCTGACCTGGGATAACTGACCTCTGCCTCTCCGCAGCGTGTGTTCAGAGGGGATGGCTGAAGTCAAGTAACAGCAGCTGTGTATGAACAGCAGAGATAGCATGACTTATCCAGGAGGGGAGGAAGGTTTCAACCATCCAGGATAAGTGTCAAATGTTTTTCTCACCAGGGAACTCAAAATAAACACTGTGACAATCCTTGTCCCATGTTACCTTGCTGCTTGAGAAAACGTAATGTAAGTACCAGCCATAAGCTGGCCTGGAATTCCCCACTTAGGCTTTAAGCATTTCCTCGATGAGTGGAGGAGAGATTTGATTGTCTCTATCTTTGAAAGGTGATAGAAATACTCCAGAAAAGCATGCGCCAATTGCATGCATTAATGTCTCCTGCAAAAGCCAATTCTCAGCTGAGGATACTGTGCAGACAGTATCTCCCATCAAAGCACAGAGCACAAAATGGGATAACAGGGTCTGACGTGAGTGAGTGATAACTACAGGGAGAGAGATACCTGCAATGTCTTGTGAACTTCTCAGGCCTGTTGCTGAGAGGCAAGGGCTGTTTAGTGGATGAAACCGGTGTCTCTGAATCCCTGACCTCAACAGATTTTCCTTCGTTACATAAGAGTGAGAGTGCTGCCTCTAAAATAAGAAAGGGGAAGTTATTGTGATCATTTCTGACAGCTACATGCAGGAGTTGCACAGGGACATTTGACCTCTGGATTTTTTGAGCAGTGTGGAGTCTGTTTTACATATTGAGTCTTTGGAGAGTACCCACAGCATGCATTTGGTTGTGAAAATTGGGGTTTACGTACTTGTGAAAGATAGAGTATAAGTACATCCAGTATAGACATCTAAAGTGACTAGTACTTCCTACCTTTTGTGGCCATTTATATAAAGTAAGAATTAATACAAATACACACGGAGGATGTGGGCTATCCTACCCCTTTTTCTCTAGTCTCTAAGAGAGCTGTACTGGAGATTAATCAACCGAAAGGAAAAAGTTGACATCTAGCCCTTTGCTGGCATAATTCAGTATAGATACAAATGTACATCAGCATCTGATTCCTGCTGCCAGGAGAAGAGGGTCCTTATGTCCACCACAGGGCCCTTCGAAACCTTCACAATTCTGGCAAAAGCCAAGAAATTGCAGTTAGGGCAAGAAAAATTGTTGAAAAACTGTGAATTACAGCAACAGCCACAAGTGTGTACAGCTTTAGAGATTAAACTCCTCCCTTTTTTTTCACATAAAGTCTTGGTCAGCATCCAAATCAAGGAGATAATTCTGAGATGCTTTGCTGTTATCCTGTGTCAAATCCAGAACCCTGCAAGGCATGTTGGGGCAGGCTTGCAGTTTTTGGTGGTTGCCTCTGGTTTTCCTCGTGGAGGATCTCTGGAGAAGAATGATGGCTGTAAGAGGGTCCCAGCCAGCCTGTTCTACCTGTTACATCCAACCAAATGCAGCTCCACTTGTGGGCAGTCCTGCATTCTCCCTTTGAGATGCAGAGATTGGGTCAGCCTTAGGTGATTCAGTGGGCAGCAAAACACAAATGCGTCTGCCCTTGGCTTGCGTGACTTGACAAAGCTGAATTGCCTTCAGTGAAGCCGTGTGGGTTTCTAGCAGCTGAAGAACAGCCCCAATAGGACATGAAGAGCTTCCTACTGCAGATGAAGCAATTTGCCACCCACTTCTATTATTAGCAGTTGAAGGGTTTTTGAATCAGGAAGAATGGCAAAATTGACTTCCTTTTTGTTGGGCTCTGAAGTGAAAAATGGGCTGTTGTCATGAGCAGTGTTGAAAAATACCTCCCGATTTTGAGAAAACACACAGCTGTTGTCTCGTATTAATTATTTACCAGGATATTAAGCAGCCATTAATGGTGATGGGAATACATGGAATGTTAATATATGTTAGGCTGATAAATTAATTTAGGGAAATAACATTTTTTTTTTTCTTCTGAAAATTGCATTAAACCATTGGACTGCCCTGCACTGCAATAGGACACAAAGTGGGGCTGAGAGCCTGAGAATCTGAATTCAATTTGTGACTCTGTCACTGACACCCTGTGTGACCTCAGGGAACTTATATAAGCTCTGTGTGCCCTGTTTCCCTTTTGTTAAAGGAGAAAAAAAACCTTTCTGTTTCTCATGTTTGCCTGTTTAGATTCAGGGGCACTCATTCTTTCTGTACTGCACCGAAAAGAGTGAGGCCCAAGTCTCTTTGTGAGGGGCCCAGGGCTTTGCCATAGAAGTCATTATAGAAAGAACAAATTCTGTATATCTGGAATGTTGAATCCCAAAGCAAAATTAGAACAAGGCAACTCTGGGCTTGTACACACAATGCTGTTTTTTTAATTACTACTTCAATCATTCATTATTTTTAAAACTAAATACAATGATGTTTACAAAATAAATAACTACATATTTCCTTGTCACCAGCAAAGTGCTAAAAGGAGAATAAAGGAAATCATGTAGAGCCCTTCTTCAGTGGGAGATCGCTCCGAGAGGGAGCAGCAGAATTGGGTCCAGCATTTACCCAGCACTGATCAGTTTAAAGCACAAATGTTTCCTCCTAGTTCTCACGCTGGTAGGGACCAAGTGCTGCTTTCCTCTGAAAGTGCAAGGGTGTAGCTCTTCTTCTTCCATGCTTCCACAAAGTTCTGGAAGTTCTCTCCCATGATTTCCTTGGTTCATGCCCCACATGCCCAACCTCCCCACTGTGCTTGGGAGTCACATCTCCATGCCACTTGAAACTGCGTTGCCTGTGATCCAGCAAATTGTATGTGTTCCCCTGGGGCCTGGGTGTTTAAGAAACACGTCTTCTTTCCCTTCAGAGATGCAAAATAGCTGAATAGGGTGACCTAAGACAGTATATCATGAGATTCCCTTGGATTCACAATCAGCCGTCTGCCCTGGATACAGATGGCATGAGATGAGAGTAAATCCCTGAGGGCGAAGACCCATATGCCCGTGTGTGTTTGCCAGTCGTATAGAGGGTCACCCGCTGCAGCACCTCTTTAAAAACTTATCATTAAGCCTGTCTCCTTTGTGAACTTTCTCATTATCATTTCATTGTGCTGTGCAGTTCTGGCCTGGCTCAATGAATATTGACTTCATGCTTGCTTTTCTAATTGAATTACAGGGGAGCAGGCTGAGCCACTGAAGTTTCCTGCCTGCAGTCCTGCTTCCCTGGCAGCCAACTGAATAGAGCCTGAAAGAAAAGCTGTTTGCTTGGGCATTATGAATAACAGAGACCTGTCACAAAGCTGCTACAATGATTTATTAAAAGACAGAAGAAAATGAGAAAGAATCTTGCTCACTTCCAGCAACAGCTGCTTGCTTTGCTTGCCTTCTTTTCTTTCTTTTTCTCTGGTTCTCCTTCTTTCATTTCTTTCATTTTATTTCTTACTTTCTTTCTCTTTCTTTCTTTCTTTCTTTCTTTCTTTCTTTCTTTCTTTCTCTCTCTCTCTCTCTCTCTCTCTCTCTTTCTCTCTCTCTCTCTTTTTCTCTCTCTTTCCCTCCTTCCTTCCTCCTTCCTTCCTTCCTTCTTCCTTCTCCTTCCTTCTTCCTTCCTTCCTTCCTTCCTTCCTTCCTTCCTTCCTTCCTTCCTTCCTTCCTTCCTTCCTTCCTTCCTTCCTTCCTTCCTTCCTTCCTTCTTCCTTCCTTCTTTCTTTTTCTTTCTTTCTTTCTTTCTTTCTTTCTTTCTTTCTTTCTTTCTTTCTTTCTTTCTTTCTTTCTTTCTTTCTTTCTTTCTTTCTTTTTCTTTCTTTCTTTCTTTCTTTCTTTCTTTCTTTCTTTCTTTCTTTCTTTCTTTCTTTCTTTCTTTCTTTCTTTCTTTCTTTCTTTCTTTTTCTTTCTTTCTTTTCTTTCTCTTTCTTTCTTTCTTTCTTTCTTTCTTTCTTTCTTTCTTTCTTTCTTTCTTTCTTTCTTCCTCTCTCTCTCTCTCTTTTTTCTTTCTTTTGTCCTTTCTCTCTTTCTTTCTCTTTCTTTCTCTCTTTCTTCTTCATCATTATCTTTCTCTTATTTCTCTCTGTTTATCCCTTTCATTCATTCTGTCTCTCTCTTTCCCTTGTTCTTTCTTTCCCTTTCTCTGTCTCTTCCTCTCTGCCATCTCTTTATTTCTCTCTCTCTTCCTCTCCTGTCTGGGCTTGCCTTGCATTATTAACAATAGAAAGAAAAAGAGAAAACCAAATAATTTGAGAAAATGCTTCAAGCAAAAGGCATCATTCTCCAGTAACTTTCCTTGCCTAAGGCGGATGTGTTTATCATTGCAGTCAATTTATAGCAAAGAATACAAACATGTCACTGCAACTGCTCCAGCAAACAACATCCCATAAATGTCTATGCATTGTTAACAAGTCTCGCTTAGGAAAGCTTACTGTAAAAATAAACAAACAAACAAAACTGGATCACATCATAGTTTACCTTTCCTCTCAATGACTGCGATGGTCAGACTCCTATTTGCAGATTATTAACTAATTATATAATTTCTTTTGTCCTGTCATTATTGTTATCTTTCTTCCCTGATTCTCTGTCTTTCCTATTGTTCTGTACTGTTTACTTTCTCAGCTTTTATGGCTTTTCAGTTTACTTTTCACAATTTTTGTATCTTCTGTCCAATTCTAGCTAGTCTCAGCATGGAAAGTTGCAATATATTACTCCAGGAAAATCTCACTGTTCAGTGGCTGTCATTTTCCTTAATTCTGATTTAACCCTTCTTAGTGATTAATGAGGAATTTATCTTTGTTTAGAATAAGTGTATTGGCAACTGCTCTTTGGTAGCTAGCTACTAAGCTGTTTGCAAATAGAAGTGAGTTTTTTTAGTGACCTCATTGAAGATGAGGTGGATTTATTCTCAGGTTTACATGACTTAAAAGGGCAAACACGAAGCTTCAGCCAACACTTTTTTTTTTTAAAGAACACATCCACGGGGCTTATGTGTGCTTGTTTGGTAGCTACATTCCGCGTGGAAATGGACTGGCTATGGACGCCTTGTAACTTAATAAATGACTTTCTGGCACTTAAATGATTGATATTTGTTGAGAAATAATAGACAGTTACGTTAGTTGTCTGATCTGTCTTGTCCAGTTCCTGATTTTTGCAACTATCTGCTGCGTGGCCATTGGTAAATTAATGGCTCTTTCTCAAGTCTTCTGCTGTTTGTTTCCCTGCCTCGTCTACTTTGTCTTTAAGCCTTACGGGGCACTGTCCACTAAGGATGTCAGTCAAATACATGTATTGTGGGGTCCCCATCTCAGTCAGTGACACTAAAACATGAACAATTAATGTCATTGTAGTATTATTCTGTTTTATGCAGTGTAACTTATGTATTTTATGTCTTGTATTGTGTTATAACAACAACACATAGGAGTGTGAGTAGTTGTGTTATTGGACACAGGCACATGCACATATACAGTGATAGCAGATGTAGGATGCCGTGTCCTTGGGCTGTATTGAGATGCAGGCTTGTGTAGCCTCCCCTGCCTAAAACTAGGTGCAGTTCAAAGGTTGTATTTGCCAGGAGTTATGGTTACAGGACAGAAAGCTTCCTTAAATAAGTAAAAGGAGTCACTTCATCACCTGCATCGGTGCTGGAATTGGTACCTAAATTGGTCCTGGAATGGGTGCTGTTCCCACAGGGACTTCACTGTCCTGCTGCTTACAGACTGGCAAAACTCCTTTTAACTTTACTGTGACCAGGATTTCATCCACCTCTTTTGCAAGTTCCATAAAGAAGGGCTATTGACTATATATATATATTTGGGAGCAAAATGTAGTTATTAGCACATAGGATTTACAAACCACAGCATGAGAACCATAAGCAATTAATGTGCTGAAAAATAGTGCTATGGTTTCTCTCAGTACAGAAAAAAAAAAAAGTAAACAATAACAATCTTTCACCATGTTTATCTTAGCTATTTCATAGATTGAAGAATTGAGTATAGTTTTTTTCATGGCTAACTTGTTGGCCTGAGTAACAATTGAGCCCTTGAAGCAACACAAATGATTCTGACCTTTTGCTTAGATTTGGGGTCACTGTAGAAAGGAAGTTTTATAAGCCACCTACACACTATTTCCGCCTGACATTGGGGAGAGAATTTTACTGGATTTCAGGCATTTCAAACCCATGAACCAGCTTAACTTCTCAATTCATGGCATGAGGCTAAAGACAGGAACTGTTTTGTGTGACATTCTCACATCAAGACTGGCACCATAAATCAAGACAAATGTCTTTCTGAATGACTTGCTACAGCTCAGCCACAAGATCTGGGCTTGTGGCAGCGACCACTCAGTGAAGTGCTTTGGCCTGTGTTATTCAGAAGGTCAGGTCTGAAGATCATAATGCTTCCTAAAATGTCTGTGACTTTTCACATTGTACATTATTCCGTGTTTCTAAAGTGTGTGAGAAACAGAAGATTTTTAATTGCTAGTAATTGCTTTTTAGCAAAGGAGTCCATTATAACTTAATGGTTAACCATTGTAACCCAAAGTTGTGTACATTTTCTGAAGGAGAAAGAAGGAAAAACAATCCTTAAACTTTGCAAAGCAGATTGCTTTGATCAGTTCTTCTTTATGTTGGTAGGGATCCTCTGTTAGAGTGAGTCTCCTGAAAAGTGACCAGATTGCCCATTGCAGAAAACCGTGATGAATAACATTCTGTGTTTTTCACAAAAAGCATCACTTACAGTGGGATCCCAGCATCCTGCAGCATGTGCTGCATTTGGTTTTCATTTGATATTTGCAAGCCATTATTACCATTCAACAAAATTAATCCTTGAGAGCAGCAGATAGTTGCAAAAATCAGGAACTGGACAAGACAGATTAGAGAATTAACGTCTGTTAAAGTCCTTGAGAGCAAGTCAGGGCTCCAGCTGCATGAGTATGAGCCTGTTTTGCTCATTCTGGCAGCAGTCAGGAGTAACATCTTGGATAAACCTCTCCTGTGAACAGAGTGGGGAACTGGGCTGGCAGGTGCTGGTCTGAGCTCTGTTACTGACTTGCCGGCTGATTTTAGACACACAACCTCATTTGTTAGTTGCTTCCTTTTCCTTCCTACTCTTTGTGCTGTTTGCCCACACTGTCCTGTCCCCAGGACAGACTTATTTTCTTTATATTTGTAGTGTACATAAGAGAAGAGTCCTCCTCTCTTGCACTTTTGGAGTAGCTCCAAAGACAATCCTCGTGATGTGCTGCCCAAACCATTACCCTACAGAGCGTGCAGGATGCTGTAAGCCTGTGCATGGTACATAGATGGGTGCCTGTTGGTCCTGCCAGGCCCCACTGCCTGGAGCTCTCTGCCCAGAGTGCGGTGCAGGAGGGAGGGATGAGATGGGGCACCCCGTGCTCGCTGCTTCACCAAAGGGCTACGTGCTAGGGCATAATGGAAAACAACCCTTTCTGGGTTTCAACACTGTTACCTCTGCTGGCAGCCAGCCTGCTGCAGCACCTGCAATGTTGTTTGCCACCTTTTCCTAAAATATAGTAGCAGGTAAATCCATGTCTTGCTTGCAGAAGACAAGAGGGCCAACTTTTTCAGACCTCTGGCATGCAGAACTCCCTGTAGGTTTATTAGTTTGACATCATGCTGTGGGAAACATCTTAAGAGGCTCTGAATCACTGAAGCAACCTCTTAGTTTTTAAAAATTAAAATTATATGCACTGCCCTCTGAATATAAGTATGTGAATATTTATCAATCCATTTAATTAAATACGTCTTTCTTAATTTAACAAGTTTTTCTCAGCAGAGCAGTGATAAATGCACACAGTTTCACACTCCCGACAGGCATGTTTAAAAAGAAGGTAGGGAGGGAAGAAAAAAAAAATGCAACAGAGCTCCCTAAATGGTAATTCAACTTAATTTTTTAACAAGACTGTTTTGGTTTCGGAGTGATTCCATGACCTACAGCAATGATCAAAGTGATGCCGTAGTGGTGAGTCTCATACAGCCAGAGTACTACTGAGTGTGCCATGGCAGGCTCTGCAGTGTTTAAACAATCTAGCAACCAGGTGCTTTGTTTTCCCCCGTATCTGTGCTGCTGGATTGACTGGATGCTCAGGTCCTTTACCCAGTAGCCTGCAGCTTAATCAGGACCATGAGAGGTACAGAGAAGGGGTGACAGAACAGAAAGATAAAGTCTTCAGGTGTTTGGAAGATCGCCCGGATTTCCCTTTCTCGGCCACAAGATAAATATTTTTAGTTATCCTGCGTGGTTCCATACTGTTTGGCTATTTTTTGGTCTGATGGACTTAATGCTCAGTAGGAATGATGTCTTGCAATCAGAAGAGCTTTTCCGTTTCACACTGAAGGGAAGAGCTGGCTCTGCATGCTTTGTGTCTGTGAGATTAAAGTAACGAGCTAGAGGACAATTTGTGGCATCACTATCTTGGTACGTATTGTAAGCAGTCCCTGCGGTGGTGCTTATGTAATATACTCGGTAACCTTTGCAGTCGTTTCTCAGAGGAGTGTTTCAAGGCACAAAGGCTGAAGAATTTGAGAGAGGCTGGTGAGTTTCTCGGTGTACATGAAAACTAGTTCGATGCTGGCATAGAATTGCTCCATGCTTAGACCATTTATTAAAGTCTAGACGCAACATAAAAGCATGTAAATTGGTTCCAGTTGTCTCTAGTAAAAACTTCAGCTTGAGCTGGGAATTGATTGGTGAATCTCTTACCGTAATTAAAATTGACTGTTAAAGTTTCTCCCACTTAATTGGTAACACTTTCTTTGGAAGTCAGTGAGTTAAGATTCTTGCTGGATCATTTAAAGGAGTTCCTGTGTATAAGATCAGAACTCAAATGTAGTTTTATAGAGAGGTTTACAGTTATGTTCCACCCTGGTGGTCTTTCATCCTGTATCTTTCCTATTTCAGTTTCATGCTGTCATTCACCACAGCCTAATTGTGTTTTGATAAAAATGAAACGATTGCTGACGCATTTCAGACTGAGAGCCGGTGATATTTTGAAGCTTTCAGTAAGCTGAGCTGAAATACTGTGCTGCTCAAAGCCCCTGTCTCCCTGCAAGTCTTCATTTTTAATTCCAGCATTTGTTAGTTGGTTTTCTATGGATTCTGATAGGCATCTATAACTACGCTCTGAGTGCCCTGCCAATGGTGTGTTATTCAGTATGCCTAAAGGGTGTCCCGTGAACAGTTTTTCACTCTTTCTTTAGGAGGAGAAAAGTGTGCAGTGTAGTCTTCGGTTTTAGATTTTTAAAAATTAAAATTACACAGGTCGCTACATTTTTGTGTTAATGCCACTTCAACACAGCACATCTTATTCTATGAGTACCCAGCAGCAAAAGTTGCAGTGGCTTTTAGCTCTTCAGGGATATCCTTCCACAGTCTTGGGACAGGACCAGGTCTGGAGGTTGGTGTTATTCAGGATGACACTTCCGGACATACTTAGCTCTCTTTAAACATAAGCTTATGTCTTGTCCGGACTAGTCATGGACTTAATCACAGCATTAACTGCTCTCCTGATTCAGGCACTAGAGATCCACTTAATTCTCCCCACAGTCACAGTATTTTTAGCACACCCCAGCCAGTGCTTATCGTTGGTAAAATGTAAATGTGTCAGGGGATCATATTGCATCTGATATTATATGCACTGCAAACCTATCATCACCAACGAGACTTAAGATGGGGAGCTTTCGTAACAGCGATTAATAGCATACAGAAAAGACTGGAAGAAACTCAGAAAGTTACTTGGCTGGAGGATAACGCAGTTATGAGTTTGGAAATTGTTTTGGAGGATGCTATAGGTACTTGACAACATACAGTGATGTGTTCAGAATCCATCATGGAGTGAGAGAAAGCATTTATTGAATTTTGTTAGCTAGCTCTCACAGCCATGAAAATTGAGGCCAGTTAAACTTTTACATGCCATGGTGTCCCTGCTCATGTGTATGTAAACACGTACCTGAAATTCTTCCTGTGCCACCCTGATGGGCATAGCAGAGTTTGGTGCATAGGAGATCAAGCTCAGTTCTCTGTGCAGTTGCTTGAAATGAAGCATGGTGTCACCAGGACTGGTGCCAGGGCCTCTGAGATCAAGCCCTGGAAGTTTAAAAGGTGTTCAAGAATAACAAGTGGGTCTGATTGCAAGCCACTGAAATCCCTAGGGATACTGCATTACTATCAGTGGATTGCAGATGGGTGGTGTGGGTCACTCAGGCTAGGTGAGTCAGCATCCTTCATATTTAGCTGATTCTAACACAGGTATTGCAGAGGTGCAAGTTTAGCATTTAATTTGTTCTTAAACACTCTTGTGAGTCATTCTGCCACCCTGAACCAAGGGCCTCTGGTAACAGAATTCCAGAGCTGTGCAAATTATATCTGGACTTCAGTAACGATTTTCATTATGCTAAGATTAAGCTGCCTAAACAGTCCTTGCTAAGCCAACTACATACTTGTGCTTGGGCTTGTATTCCAGGACAGTTCTGTGCATTATACCATACTGTATTCCTTTCAAAGCCACAGAGCCACATCTTACCCTCAGCATCAGGCCACCAAGCTACAAAAAAAAGTGGTGACTTGAAAAAATATATATGCATTATATTTTGAGGTGGACATGCCATTTATACAGACAATTGTCTATCATTACTTCTGTCAGCTTCATATATATATATATATATATATATATATGTGAATACATTACAATACCATCCTTATACCTCTCAGTTAAAGTAACGGTGTGAAAGGGAATGCAGGTATTACTGTGGACAGAATCAGGGATGTGATTTTAACACTCCTGTAAAATGTCTCAAGAGAGATTCCTGAATAAGATTTGCTTTTTCTCCTTCTTATGCTGTTGTAGTGTCTTTCCCAGTAACAGGCTCATGGTTGTCTCTCCTTTTCTGTATGTATATTTACATGTATACATATATATATACATACTCAAGCATGTGCTTGCACTCATATTTACAGCACTGAGCTGTTCATTTGTATTCAGAGTGAATTATTTCAGTTCTGAAGAGGGGAACACAAAGGCTGTGTGAGAATATATGGCTCCCGCCATCCTTGACAATGACTTCTCAGTTACTCAGAGAATCTGCAAAATCTTTTTGGCTTTAAAACATATCCTCAGTATATGAAAAGATGAGTTCTTGATTTGGCCATTTTCTCTGCTTTTGACAGAGGATCAATTGTAGAAAGTGGTGATGAGCATGCCCAAAGAGATTGCTTTAAGCATCTTTGCTTTGCTTTTCAAGTATGCAGCATGATCCAGTTCCTTTTAAGCAGCAAGGTCATTTAAGTGTGCCACGCCAGAGGTTTGCCATTTTTTCCTCATTCACTTTCTTAAGTCTTATTGTCAGCCATGTTCCCTTTGACTAGCAGAGCAGCTGCTTGGGGTCTGCTTGTGTGGTTATAATCCCATTAAAAACCCCTCCATTATGTTGCTAATATATTTATAAAGAAACTAGTCACCTGGGATTAATGGTTGATATTTCTCCCTGGACATACTGTACTAAAACAAGATCATTCCCAATCCCCTGGCTTGTTAGATGCAACCAGTTGCATTTGTCACGGTGCCAAATTGGCTGAAATAGCTGAGCAATTAATGCAGAACAAGCTTTCCTGTGTTTGCAAAGTACTTACAGTCATCACTGACAATCATATTCTCATCAGCTCTTTCCTGAAGGGGCTGAGATGGCAGATATGCTGGGGCTTTGGGAGCTTACTGTCTTTCATGGGAAATATGAAAGGCATTGAAAGAACACCCTGACAGAGCAGGTGAGGAATCTGACAAAAAAGAGCCCTTAAAAGCCATTTCTAAATATATAAGCCTGTAGGTTTTTCTCAGCCATTTCCAAGCATGTAAACCTGAGGAAGACAAAGTAACTGTTGTGGGGAAAGGATTCTGCAATATCCCTGGGTCCATCTGTGCTGACTTAGACGTGAGTGCCGCTGTACGGGCACTTCAGAGGTCACTTCAGACTGGTCTGAGCGGGGTACAGGTCACAACACTCAGACCCATGCAGACTCAGCCATGGCTGCAAAACCCACCTGGGGTGGCTGAGTGAGGGCTCAGGCATTTATCCTGTGGTAAGGTTTGTGCTGCTGCCGCCTCTAAGCGGCTATGGGCACTTCATGTGGCTACTCCCAGAAGAGTTGCAGTGATTCTGCCAGATTGCATTGGCTCTCTTTGTGTGGCCTGAATTTACTGGTAGGGTCTTTCTCACTTTCGTCATCACCTGAGGGCTTGCCAGCAGTCTGCCTACAAGAAGAACTTTTGACCTACTGCAAAGAACATTTTTTCTGGGACCTCGGTGGAGCCCAGTTATCATCCCAAACCTTCTCTGTCTTTATTCAGTATGGCCAGCTTCAGCATAAGAGGCTTCTTAGAGCTCCAGCCGTCTGGAAAGACTTTCCTTTATCTCTTCATCAGCTCTCTGTCTCGGCTGAAATCATCTCTCTCTTTCCTTGCCTCTGCTTCATAAGTTCATTCTGCTCCTGCTCTTGCTTCTCTCTGTATTGATAGCATTTGTTTTGTAAAGCATTTTCAAGTCCAGGGTTGGGGGACTTTGTTTTGTCTGAAGGAACGTTGTGAGATGAGCTCAACTCGCATTGAACTGTGTTCTGAACAGGAGGCAGAATGACCTTCTGCAGGAGGCAGTGGGCTGGGAGTTAATAGGTTTGGGTGCTGTGCTGTGCTTCAGGATGGTCCTGTAACCCTGCACAGGTCACAGAATTGCTGCGTGTTTCACTTGTCCACATACAGTCTACACATGCAGTGTTTTTCTGGTTGTTGGGGCAGATACTGTGATGTGTATGTTTTCCTAGTGCCGAGCATGAAGGTGTGGACTCCTGACCTGACTAGTATGGGCTGTGGCTGTCTGCTCCTCTGAAGGCAAGGGGACAGGGAAGCAGAGCAGCTCAGAACAAGGTGGCTGAGGCTAAACACTGGGCTCACCAAAGCATCTCCGCTGTAAGAGTACCTGACTGTGTAGACTCTCGTACAAGCCTGCCATATGGAAGTCTATCTCTCTTGAATCTCTGTTCTTGACGCCTGCTAACCAAGCTTTTCTCCATACACATTCCTGTGTAGCTCTTATGGCCGCTCTGTGTCCTGAAGTGCACTGACTGAGCCAGCTAGCCTGCAGGAACACCTCACTTCAATATGACATCTCCGCTGCAGTTTGAGCCCCATTGTGATGTGGAATTTTTTGACAGCAAACTGGAAGACTAAAACTAAAAACACTATCTATAACTGGAGCAGTGAATTGCAGGGGTACAATGCACACAGGAGAACAAAGCGTTCTGCAAAAAGGAGTCCTTCCAAAGTGCAGTCTAGCTGCCTTTAACCAAAATGTCTAATGTACGGCTTGCCAGTGGCTTCAGTCTCTCTTTTCATTTCCTCTTAGGGGAAACAGTTTGCTGGAACTGCTCTGGTCTCCACACGCTGCTATGTTGGCAGCAAAACCCGCAGAGCCAGCTTTGGGAGCCTCCTGCCAAAGGTGTTAGGGAAATACTGGTGGATAGTAAGCTGGGGTATCTCCCAGGTCCCTGAGTGCAGCCCAGCATGTAGGGCTTCAGTTATCTATGGCTGTCAGGAGGTCCCCAGGGGGCCCTGAGTCAGGGACACAAGCCTGAGTAGATTTGAGGCAGTTCTTAATTGCACTGGGAGGTCAAACCGCTCTTCCTGGCCATCAGGACTTGAGGTCACAAAAAAATCTGTCTTTTACCCAAGCCAGACACTCTTCAGTCATGGGCTGAGTGCAGCTTGAGTGGAAGCAGGGGATCCAGCCCAAAGGTCTTTTTGAATGTTTCCATTTCATGTGGCTTGGTATTGTAACGTTCTCCCGTGGTTCTAGCAAGTTGTGTAAAATTGTGAAGCCAAAGCAGCATTCTTCCTTTAAAGTTTCAAAATTAAGAAAAATGGTTGTGGGGTTGGAAACTTGGGAGAGATGTGCTGTGGTTATCTGCTGGTCCAAGAATAAAATTCCTATGGCTTTGTACAAAAGCACTGAGTAGTTGTGTGTTAAAAAATAAAATAAAAAATGAATTCAAGTCAGGACACCTTTTTAGTGGCAGCTGGACAACGTTTAGAGGATTCAAGAGGCCGCACATTTCCTTCTCATATGCTTCACTGCGATTCCAGTAAGTGCAAGAAGTGCAAGTCAGAATTTTTGCTGGGGGAACTGGGCAGACAAGAGGAGCAGCAGGCATGTAGCTCATGCAGCCTGCAGTAGGGCTGTGAAAGGAAATACACCTTTGACATGGGCAGAGCTGGCATGCAGCTGGCCAGGCTGCAGTGTCAACCACATGGTGCCTTTTGGGCCAGGGCAAGATGATGACTTTTGCAGCCACAGTATGTTATAGCATCCTGGCGGCTACTCTGAGGTACACCTTAGCTGCATCGAAGGCATGGAGTTGGACTGGTTGTGACCTTAGTGGTGGGTCTGGCAGGAGATATTCTAGAAGTGGTTAGGATTTGAGCAGGAAAGGTTCAGTGGCTTCTAGTTGCTTCACCCAGAAGGGGCCAGACTCTCATCTTTGTATGTGGGATGAAGGAGGTTACACATTAGCTATGCATGAACAGGGAGATCCATTTATGCAGGGGAAATCCAGGCTCTCCACGAGAATGATAAATGACTCTGAGAATGAGTAAAAATAGTTGGAAAAGCTTTTAAGTTTTGTTTAAATTTAACCATCAAAAGTCAAAACATTAGCGGGTGTTTAGAGAAGTGCCTGAAACTTGGAGACCCTGAGAAGAACCAGAAAGGGAATCAAAGGGCCTGGCAAACAGAAAAAAAAAAGAAAAAAAAAAAAGGAAAGAAAACTCATGCAAGAGAGATTAAGAGTAAACAAGCCCATCAGAATAAAGCTGATCAACTGAGAACCTGCTCCGCTGAGATCAGCTGGGTGCACTGGGACCTCGAGATGTTACTGGGAGGAAGCCAAAGAAAGAGAAAATCTCCGTGCTTTGGGTCGGCTGGGGAAGTCAAAGCCGGGCCCGATTGGATGGTGAAGGAGGATCCAGCTGGATAGGAAGGGATAAAGTGTGGTGGGGGTGGCTGCATGGAGAGGAAGGGAGAAATTACAAAGACCCAACCAGCTACGTATGGTAAATTTGAATAATGGGGTGGCCAAAGGGAAAGGAGTTCTTGGCAAAGTCCGGAGCATTTATGGGAATCCAAATACGAGTTTGGAGCATCACTATTTATTGCAGTGCTATCGGTTGTCAGTGCTAAGAACCCTTCATTATATTACGACAACCTGTCTTTGCTGCAGTGGCCATAACTCAACCTGCTGTGTGGCTTTCCCGCCTCCCCCCGGCTCGGTCCTGCGCGGTGGCTGGTTAACTTGTTCAGTGCCAGCTGCCCAGCTCCAGCCTTGCACATCAGTGGTGATTTGGGTGAAGAACTCATTTTGGCTGCTACAGGGCCTCTTGCTGGGCCAGAGTTTCTCCTTCCTCAGCTCCCGCTAAGAGATCCCCAGTGGTGCCAAAGAAAATAGTGATAATGTTAAGAAACAAAGACTTGGCTGTTAGTATATTTATTGCACTCATTTTCTTTTTGTATAAAAATGTAAAAAAAAAAAAAAGTGACTTTGTTTTGTTTAGCCTTTGTTTATAATTATTGCTTTGATTATGTCTGTTATCACTGCTCACATTGACCACTGGAACCTCTGGGCAGGGATTGCTCCTGGCATTTAGGGTCCTGAGCTTGATTTTCTTGACTCCAAGATCAAACCCTCAGGCTGAGCACTAAGGAATTCCTGCAAAGATTTGCATGTGCTTCATTTTACATGCTGGGCCCAGCTGTGAGCCTGGTGATGGCAAGGAGCCCTCTTTCTCCCCTGCGTGGGATTTGCAGGCTGCCAGACCCTGCACAAGGGAAGAGCAGATGTGACTGGCCTGTTTCTCCTCTGCACTCACATGGAGCAGGGAGTGAAATGGTGCTGCGGCTCCACCCTCCCCAGCACGCCAGCAGAGCCGAACCAGTGAAGGGAGAGGGAAGTTGTCTATGAAGAAAAGAGCTTTAATCCAATGCACATCATCCCAGAAGGAAGAGAGACTTGTCCCTCTCCACTGTCCCCTGCTTGCCTTGCTCATGGCTCGGTGCGGCTCTGCATGGGCTGGATTGCGGGATGCCAGAATGACCCGCTGTTCGTGACCCTGTTCAATCTCGAAGGCTACTCATGGTGTGTAATGTTAAAGATGTGTGTCAGTCTTACAGGGTCAGGGGCTGGGGCTGTTCAGGCATGTTCCACATTGCAGGTCTCTGTTGTGTTATATTCTACAAATGCAATTTATCCTGGAGAACTGAAGAGTCGCTGCTGCCAAGAAAACATCAGATAATCTGAAATGTGTCTACCTATATGAGAAGACCATTGTAGAATGCATAGAGGAAAGATCTCCAAAAGCAATTCCTCACTTCTCATCTAATGGCTTTAATTAACCTGAGCAGTTATGCTCTTGAATTGTGCATACTTCAGGGACCAGCTCGATGGCACTCTTCCTGCTGCTAGGAGAGTACGAGCATGACAGTTCAGTTATTGCTGTGCATTGTTAATATGGTTGATTTTGGTCCTGCTCCAAGAGAACCACTAAGAAATCATGGAAAATGAAGGGTAACACATTTTTAGAAAGGATTCTGGATAATTTTGGCTATAAAACAGGCTGCATAATCTTGGCAAAAAGTGGATGAATTCATTATCTGCAAATAGTGGAAAATATTATAAATGGCAGTAAATGAAATAAATGGGTGTTTCCACTGTAATATGCTATTCTCTGAGCCACCCAGAAAGAATACAGCTTGGTTTACTGGGTGGGTAGTCCTAGATGAAGTGAAAGATCATGTTCATATGCTCAAATACTTGTTTGGGAGTGAGATATTTTATGCCTTTGTTGCAGAGGGAAATCTATACATTTTACATTTAAGAAGCTATATTTTACAGCCACATATGGATGTTGGAGTGAAGCTAAAACTCTATATGTGTCATATATCTGTTTGCATTCCACAGCTAACCTCATTTTCATTTGCTCTACTACACCTTAAGGGTTTGGAGAACTCAGTGACTCATTCTAATGGAAAGTCACTGACCCTTCTTATTAGAAGAAATTGATCTTTTTGTATATTTTGGATTTGTTTATGGGCCAGCACTCTTGCTGTGAACACATGGAATTAAAGTCCTGGCGGTTTTTAATAGAACAAAACAAAACAAAACAAAACACGTTGCCCACTAATGAGCAGAATTTGGCTGTGTGCTCTTCATTCCCACTTCTTTGGCCTTGGGATATATCCTGCCTCTTGAGATTCCCTGCACAACAAAGTGCCTAAGCCCATGCGTATCTCTGAGCACATGCATAGTCTCAATGACATTTGTAGGCCTAAGGTTATTCATGTGTAAGAGTTTTGCTGGATCAGAAGGTGCAATTATGCAGCTGCCTTATGTTCGGGAAAGGCAGTCACAGGTCCTGCATTTTGTCACTCAGTTCCGCAGGGTCAAGGTTTAACTGCTCATCTCAGAGTGCCCCTCCAAAACTCCAATGGCTTTAGTGGGAGCCAGCACCAAGGATGAATTGAATGTCTGTGCCATATTTTTGTCATTAACACCTGGAACCTTTATCAAATAAACCTGTTCCTTTCATCCTTTTGCCTGGCAGTCAGGTACAAGACATGGTGTCAGGTTTTGTTGAGAGTATTTGTAGGTTGTTATTTCCACTTCTCAATCCATCAGGTGGTTACTGGTTTTGATAATACTTTTGCTACAGTTCTTACTAATATATTGTTTAAATAAAAATTACCTCCATCTTGCCTATAGTATATACTTGTTAAGAAAGGCATTTCCTCCTGTGCTTTGATAAGATCATGGACGTTGCCATGGCAGTTTTGTTGCCCCTTTTGCCAGTAGTAAATACTATTGCAATTTGCTATTTTGCAAAGAAAAATGCATACAAAAACAAACTGTCTGCACCCATGTTCACATCTGGCTCTTTATATACATGCATATGCTTTTACATACACATATGTATATATGTTTATATATATAAGTTTGTGCACATGTATGAGTACATATATCTAATTGATTTTAATTAGGTAGGCTTAAGAAGCTCTTACCAGCTACAGAGATATTACTAACTCTACTGGTATTTTTCCTCTGAGGATACTTTAAATGTATGACCACTGCTTATATGCATTTATGTACTATGCTATGCATGGACAAATCTCTGTTCTCATGCCATGTCTGCTCTTGCAGCCATCGTTCTGCATTTATAAACAGCTGCACCCCGAATTCTGTGAGTACAAATAATTGCAACTAAAGAGGTGAGCATTTATAGCTGGGATTTTCAAAGGAGTGTAAGTGAGTTAAGTACCCAAATCTCATTGAATTTGGTTACCTAATTCCTGTGGCTTCTTTGAAAATTCCAGCCTTAATTAACTATTTATCTTAATTAACTAACTCAATCAACTATCTGTGAAACAGACAGGGTAGTGGAGACATAACATGTTAAACCTAGTCAGTTTTGGTTGCACAGTAGCTACCTCAGAATTCTCCAGCTGAGTGTAATGGCTTTATTATTGGCATCCACTATCAGTGGATCAAACTGCAACATGGACCATAAGCATTACCATCCATCCCAATTTTAGTGTGGCTCTCAGGGTCTTTGAGTTGACTAATTTTTGTGTTTAGACTTGCTAACGAAGATGGATGGTGAACTTCACAGACTTCCCGTAGGCTTCATCTCCACCTTTAGATGATCCTGGGAGTTCCTTGTAGAGACTGCATTAGGGATAGCTCCTGTGAAGGTTCCCACCAAACACTGAGCCATATGATTTGCCACTTTACCTTGGTGGCACCTTAATCCACAGAGAGACGTCTGTGTTTGAGGAGGCATCCGTGTTTCGCTTGTTTTTCAGCAAACAAGCCAAAAAAAAAAAAAAAAAAAAAGGAATGAAGAGCTTCTGAGTCTTTATATTTCCCTGCCCAATACTTATTTCTATTCCATAATAGCTTTGCCTTCTTGCATCTTTTTTTTTTTTTTTTTTTAATCTGTGTTTCAAAAAACTTTGATGTGGGTTTTTTATTTTCTTTTTTGAAAGACTATACTGCTAAGTATGGAAAGCCACAGTTTTAACAGTTCCCCTGTTTGTTCAGAAATAGTATCATTCATATTTGGCATCAGAAGGAAGACTATACTGAAGTCCAAATTTACTCCTATTAAATTAAACCTAATTGAAAAAAGGCAAAGGCATTCATTAACTAGTTAAACAAATGGTATTAAATGTATTTTTTATTTAAAAGAAGAAAACAACTTTAACTAAAGAAACGTAAGTGGAAGAGTAGCTATTAAAATGTGTGATGGAAGAAGTTCGCGTTGTTGAAAACTTAAGAAGAAACCACAAACATGTATAACAATAAAAGAAATGTACCTTCTTGGCCATTCCTCTTCTCTGTTATTCTGTCAGATGTTTCTGATTTGAATAAGAGCTCTCGTTCACGTCCCTGAGCTTCTCCTTCCATTCGACTTTACATTGAAGTCATAAACCTGTAGCCATGGAGACAGCTGTGACATCACACATGTAGCATTAACTTCACCACAGGGCAAAATAAATGGCTGGGATGGCCTGTGAGGAGAGAGAACCTTTGTTTGAACCAAAAGCCAAGATTATCCGAGTCTTGGCCTGGAGCCCGGGACCCCTAGAGCCTTCAGTGGGATCTCAGCCCTGTGTTGTAGGCACGGAACAAACAGGGCCTTGTAGCAGAGACCCTCTCCTGGAGCTGACGGTCTCCGTAGGCAGGACATGACACAGAAGAAAGGAAGCATTATCAGCTGTGTTTTAAGATTGGAAAACTGAGGAAGAGAGAGTAAGCAACTTTACCCCAGGTCACAGAGCAGATTTGAGGCAGAGCCCAGAACTGTGCTCAGATAACTCAGCAGGAGCTGCTGGAGATGCTGAAATGCAGGAGTCAGAGCCTGTTTTTGCACATCGGTTCCAGGAAGTCTTTCCCAAGCTCTCTTCAAAACTGAGAAAATATGCAAAAGGCAGTAGAGCTTGGGACAAGTTGAAACATTGCTGCAAGCCTTTTAGAAAGTTCAAAATCGCTTTGCCCTCTAGGAAAGTTTGTTTTAGGAAGGTGTATATCTCCAGACCCACATGTGGGGTGAAGTCTTTCATGGCAGTGTTCCCACATACGTCCATTAGACCAGGATACCACCCATGGCTTTCAAAGAGCAACATCAACACCTTGACTTGCATTTGAATGTAAAGAAGGAGCAGATCTTTTATAGATCATAAACATAATAGCTGTTAAGACAAATTAAATGGGTCTTGGCAATTGATGGGTTTTGCTTGCATTAGACTAGTGATCTTAGCAGTTATGAGGTTCATCTGCATCTTTGCTCCTGCTGTCAAGGGCTGGCACTGCTTGGGTTACAGGCTCTGCCTTTGTGACCAGCAGGCTGACTGCAGCAGTGAGCCCCATGTGAGTCTCCCCGTTCAGACCACCCACCAGTTACAGCCGGCACAGTGTATTATAGGTGGCTGGCTTTGAGAGTAGCTACGAGAAGTGGATTACTCCAAAGTGGCCTACGCTCCACGTGCTCCACACTTTCAGGGGGAAATCACCAGTCAGTTGTTGGCCCAGTAGCCAAGGCATCAAGTCAGATTCTCCCCTGAAGTCAACGTAATGGCAGTGACTCCCACCGGAGAGGGCATTTTTACCCACTGTCTTACCCCCACTGGCACGCAAAGCCTCCAGCTTTGTGAGAGCTACGTGGAAGGTTGCCATACCACACCCAAGGATTTGAACTTCTGTTGACTTTAATGAGAGCTGTGTGGCTAAATCCCACGCAACTCTCAAACTGTAGGGGTTAAATCCATTTCGCTTTTGCCTGTTAGTCTGTGGTTGAGAAAAAAAAATCCCATGTGTTTTAAATTGTTTTAACTGATAAGTCTGGCCAGCAATCGAGAGTAAATCATGGTATCAGCACACACCCACAACCTAGCCTGATAAATGTCTACATTTTAAAGTGACATAAATGAGTCATGAGAGCAGAGTTTTAATTAAGAGGATTAGAAATGTCAGAATTTTCTTAAATCTGTTAAAAAAGAAGACTTACCCCTCCACTACAATTTTGTGGGGCAATAAACTACTGTGATTTGTATAGTATAATTTCAAAGATAATTTAGTAATTTTCTACTTTGAATGCTGAGGCTTTATTAAGACATAGTAGATGCAGAGCTTATACTTTTATTCCAGTAATTGCTTTATCATGTTAAGTTATTAATCTTTGTGACTGCAATACCTATTATATTAGAAGAGCCTTCTGTAACGCTTGACAGAAAACATAATCAGAGTATCACACCACTTCAGGCCAAACCACATGTTCTTTAATCAAGCAAAAGTCTTTATGAAGGTGTGTACAGCAATGAATTGGTGAAACTCATGCTAATTCTTGATTATAAAATAATGGTGGCTGGAATAAAATCCTATTATTTAAAGTCTAAATTCTCAGTGGAGCCACCTTGTCAAAATACAATAGTCTGATTTGCCACGAAGTGTCAAATGGTGAAACATATCAGTTACAAAGCCAGATAAAGGAAAAAGAATTCTTAGCCAATCAGTAAAAAAAGAGGGAAAGAGAAATTCTTAAAGAACTACTTTGCATGTGTGAAACTTGTTTTCTGTTGAGTATTATTCACAATTCATTTATGTTTGGATTCTGACAGCATTTAATGCCAAGGGACTACCAGGGAAAATATTTATCAATAGCAAATTTTAAACTAAACATTTTGAACAGAAATCCAACAAATACGGATAAAAAGCATCTCTAGAATTAGAGTTGATCATGACAAAATTAGAGAGAGAATTCTGAACTTCCAGGCTCAAGGCAATACTTGACTGTAAAGACAAGGAAGAGACATTGTGGGAATTAAATTACTACGTGTTGCAGCAACTAAAGCCTTATTGATTCCTCAGGGAGATCTGGCACTGACCACTGTAAGAGATAGGATATGAAGCCAAGCAGATTGGGTCAAATCTTATAAGGTGGCTTAGCTGCTCCTAAATTATTCACACTGGAAACAGGCACTATCCCAGCTAATTTTTGTCATTACAAGTTAGTGAATGCTGAAAATGAAATACTGGATATTTATAAACAACTGTTGGAGAAATTTATAAATTTTGAAATCCTCATGAGAAACATTCATTATAATTTTGAAATAAATACAATTTTAAAGTTTAAATAGACAGATATTAGTATGAATTTACTTGCTTATCTATAATGAAGGCTTATTTTTTCCTGCAGCAATAATTCTTTCTTTAACGTGCATAATCATTGCACTGTGTAATGTACTTTATAGGGTGTGGTGATACTCCTTGTCAGCTAGCTGCGCAGTGCCAGCATGAACAGCTACCTGGCAGTGCTGGAACCAGCCAGGACAAAGTAACGCCAAATGTTCCCAATACCATGCATGACCTGCAAAACTGTGTGAGAGATCAGTACAGAGAAGAACTGAACCAGTTCAAAGTGAGGCTCTGTTTGGATTGTGCTGGCTTTTAGGAAATGTAGCTCTTGTCTGGAGAGATGGGCTGATTATATACACACAGCTTTTCAGCCAGTCCTTTAGACCAAACACCCTCTCCATGCACCTGTCCTTGAGGGTCCTCAAACTATGTTAATTCCATTAGTAATGTTAACAGATACACCTCAGTTTAAGGGATTTTGACATCAGTTCCTATACAAGCATCTGTGTGGATTGGACATAGATGAAAACATTGCCACTTGGCCAATGGAAAGGCAAGTGTTGAAATATTTCTGCTGGGTTAAGAGCAGTCCTGTTCTTGCTTTGTTTCATTTCCCAGTCTTTATATAGGAACTACAGGGCTCTCTATATTTCATCATTACTGTGTACTAGGGAAAAGGATTCTCTGGAAATTGAACATTTTTGCTAAGAAGCTAAATTTTTATGGCTTGGAGCATTTACTAACCATGTATGTGGGAGCCAAATCATGGTGAAGGAAAGATTTGTCAGAAACAGGAAAGTCATTTCCTGTATCTGGGTGGCTGTGCCACCATGGATGATGTCCATGAAGCGCACCCCAAAGGTTATCATTTTTATACGAAATGCAATGTATTTATATTCTACCCATCACCATGCTGTCAAGTACCTTGACAGGTAGGACTGTGTTGGTTATAGCAACTAGCATTAGGCAGTTCTTAGGTATAGTTTCAAATCTTGGATTTGCATACACCCATCAGAAAGCCATCTTTTCTTGTTTGCCATTTTTTGAAATGGCAGCAAATATTGCATTGCCAACTTCTTGCTTGTGCTACAAATTTATCTTAGTTCATCCTGGGGTTATAAGGCCCCACCTAGAAGCCTGGCATACGGCCAACGCTAGAGGGGAGCTGTAGAGCAAACCTCAAGAGCATTCTTGAGGTGTTTATTTTCCTTTACAGGCATAGGGTCAAAGAAAAAGAAAATGCATGGGAACCCAAAAGAACATGTTAAAGGATGTTTTGGGGCATCAAGAATTACCTGATGGCTCAGAGGCAGCAATTTTCAAAATAAAGGTCCTGAGAGAAAATCATGGGGTTAAAGAAAGGGTTGTTTCCTTTTCAGCAGAAAGATGATACGGCAGAAGACACTTGCAGGAAAAGAGTGGGAGGACTTATCAGAAGAGCATTTCAAAAGGCCATACTGCAAGGCTTGGATTTCAGGACGAAACTGTAGGTCCTGTGAATAAGTCTAGCTAACTTAAACAGTTTTTCTAAATAACAGAGCTAAACTGAGGGACTGAAATTGTTCCTAGGCTCATGGATTGGCTTATCATTTTAAAGAGTACTTTGGCCTTGGCTTGTTTTATAAGCAAACAGGTTGCCATTATCATGTTCAAATGCCATTTTTAAGAAACATGGGATAACTCAAAATCCTCTTCATTTGCTTTTTTTTCTTCTTCTCTCTCTCTCTCTTCCTTCCTTCCTTCCTTTCTTTCCTTCCTTCCTTCCTTCCTTCCTTCCTTTCTTTCCTTCCTCCCTCCCTTCCTCCCTCCCTCCTTTCCTTCCTCCCTCCCTCCCTTCCCTCCCTTCCTTCCTTCCTTCCTTCCTTCCTTCCTTCCTTCCTTCCTTCCTTCCTTCCCTTCCCTTCCCTCCCTTCCCTTCCCTTCCCTCCCTCTCTTCCTTCCTTCCTTCCTTCCTTCCTTCCTTCCTTCCTTCCTACGGCTTTTGTAACGAAGGAGTGAGTCTGCAAGGTGACAGTGTTTTGCCTACTGCAATGCCATTGTGCTAGGTGTACCCACACACTGCATTGTGAGAGTTTGTGCAGTTTGGGTTTAAGGACTTGTGACAGTTTTCAAGATAAGAAAGGATGTAAATTGGAAGCACAGTTACTGTATCTGACTGATCAGTTTGGACAATATTATTACAAAATCAAAGTATCTCCATATGGTTTTATTCAGCAATGGGTATTCTATTTTAAATTCACACTCAGCCTCTTTTCTGGAATGGCTTTTGTGCATAGAAGGCCTCTAAAAGAGTATGATTCAAAAAAAAAAAAAAGAGAGAAAAGAAAAAAAGAAAAAGATTTGTTTCCCGGTTTGATACTACATAGAAGAAAGGAATCGGCTAAATAGGCAATGAAGAACTTAGAAATAAAAACCACAACACTCATGCCTTAACCCACAAATAGCAACATAAATAGTGAAATCCACAGGAGGACTGATCTGTTGTCATCTTGTATTGTAGTCTTTTTACAAAAGTACAGTTCAGTGACGGACAGTGTCAGTTGGTCCTGTAACAATTATCTGTGCAGGCAGCGGGAAACACCTCTGCTTGGAATTCAGGGTATAATTTAATTTTTGCCATGAAGAGGAAGGCTTTGTGGCTAACTCTAAGAGCTGAGATGTGGAGGATCAGGTGGCAGTTCACTCAATTGACACAGATTCTTGGTCATGTCATTTACGGGCTGGATCTAACCTGGTTTACATGAATGTAAGTGAGGATTTGTCCCCAGTGAAACACAGGGAAGCAGGTGATGTATAAACAGCCTACTTTTTTCCTCCTACATTAATCTGCTGCTGGTAAAGTGTGGAGTGCTCATGCTTCTTTTCTTCAATGTGTTCTTGATTGCTTGTGCAGAAGTGAAATGCTGTGGTGATAATCTTCAAAACAAAGCCTGAAGTCATTACCACTTTTTTGTTATCATGCTAATTGACTTTATTTCATTACCTTATGCAATGAGAAGTTCCCCTCATTGTTTTATCCATAATTAATCACAGTGTTTCTGGCTTAAAAAAACACTTCCTTTTTATGTTTAGCTGTTCATTATTACTCTTTAGTTAGTTCCATACAGTCAATGATTTTTTGTTTAGCAAAAGGTATGCTTAGACCAACGCCCTGAACTCCACAGAGACACCATCCCAAATTAATTCTCCAGGTTGCAGCTGCATGATCTTGCTAAAGAAGTGAGTAATATTTTGACATTTAATATTAAATGAGTTATCTTTGAAAAATGCTTCCCTGCCCCTGGTGTACCTCAGGCAAATGGAAACATGCTTAATGTGCATAATGAAACGTTGGTAATGGAAAAAATGGGGAATTGAGACGACCTATCAGCATCTAGAATCTGCAGAACGTAAAAACTGATGGTAAAATGCTGGTGAGGTTAAGACATAAACTAATCAAATTGATTGCATTTAATTGGAACCCACCTTACAATATAGCTGTGTTTATTCTTGATCCTCAGCAACTCTATAAAAAGGTTTTTGGCAAGTGTTTGATTTGCAGTGTTGCAAATCAGGTTGTGAGATTTTCAGAAGCACCGAGCGCACTCAGTTTTCCAACTGACTTCAGGGACAATTCTGCACTTTTCAATTCCTTTTCATCCAAAGACCACTTGTGGTTCATGGGATTATCCATTCTTATTTCAGCCACCAATTGCATCGGTATTCCCAAAACTTTCTTTTAATTTTTAGAAATAAGAAATCTGTTGGTGTCTCTCCAGGAGTTTTCAGAAATAGTGAATGTTCAAGAACAAGCCATGCAATTATGGTAGGAGGGTGAACATTAAAATGAAGTGTTTGAATTTCATTGCTTACCTGTCAAGTTAAGCATGCACTTGCCTTAAGAAGCAGAGGTTAAGAAAAAAGTAAGGGTCTGATTTAAGAGTGTAACAATTTTTCTGAAATATTTAGCATCATCACTCCTTGAGGACATTTTGCATAATTCACTAACCGTGAGCAATTCAGCTTTCTCAAGCCCTTGCCAATGAAGCCTTTGTACCATCACATGCTATCATTTGTCTGCAGTTATATCTAGTTTTATCTGCATATATCAATGCTATGTTTCCGGTAAAGAACATTATTGCATATACATGACTCAGAAACCTGTCGTCTTTATTATTAGCAACTCATACAGAAGAACTGACTCATCTTTTAAAACAATGTCTGTATCAGAATATCTGAAATTCTTACAGGGATTTTAAAAGAGTTAAAGGTCCAGTTCTATAAGAGGTTGAGTGCTGAATAGACTTCAGCAGGCTGGGAAGGTCTAATTCCCATTGTTTTCCTGAAGGATTGTGACTGTTAAGTACTGTACCACTTTGGGCCGTTAGGGAGTTCATTCTTCCTCTTCCGCTAGTCTATTCTAGATAATTTTCCTTCAGGTTAATTGATTGCTAATCAATTTGAGGTAATTTAGCCAGTTGTAATGACTACTCCCTAGATGCTTGTTCAAAGCTGCAAATATTTGCTGCTTATCCTAATTGCATAATGGATGAGTAGATAGTCTAAGATTTAAAAAGCACCTTATAGACAAATCTTATAATTTTTGCTTGCATATGAACAGTCTTCTAAACAAAGGGTGTTTTCCACAGTGTAAAATTCTATAGATTACGAGTCACTGCCAAACAGGAAGGTGGTTAGTCTGTTCCATTTGTAAAGTAACTCGTTGATGTTGCAGAAAGAAAAAAAAAATCTCAAGTTCAAGAGAAAATTGCCTTTCTGAGACATACAGTTTTATTCAGAATATTTGAAGTAAAGCAAAGGTGCTTTTAACAGTTATGTAAAATTTATGATGCCTGTAATATTAGTCTAAACGGGCAGAAAATGACTAAATGCAAAAATAACAAGTTACGGCACCTTATGTATTATGTTAGACAGAAAACAAGATAGTTAGATGGTATAGTGACCAGTATATAAACTGCTTGGCTTTCAGGCCTAGAACTGTTCATTCTTAATAACAACCCAAACCCAGAAATGTGATAGGGGGAGCAGCCCCTTGCTCCTCATGGAGAATGTCATAAGGCACTTTACTGCCCCTGTTTGTCCCATGGCACGTTGGTTCCTCAACGGGCAGAGGAGAAGACATTGCAGGGGCAGAGGGCTTGCAGTGCTGCTGCCAGCCCTGTCCCTGATGGTGGGCAGGCAGGGATCAGCTGCTGCCATGCCTCAAATTTTGAGAGTCTTTTGGGAATTTCAGATGAATGTGGGAGAGTGGAAATATTCTGGCAGACCCACTGAGAACATCGAAAGCAAACTGGGTCACTCAGTGTCTCAGTTGAAAATGTAATTGGAAGGGAATGCAAACATGCACCCGAATCTAGAGGCAACAGCTGCTGAATCCTGCTCAAGAACCACTTCTCTGGCTATCCCTATGAGAAAGGAATGAGCTAACAGACAGAAAGAGGAAGCTAGGTAAGAGTAGCAGTGCAGATTCTATATCCTTATGTTACACAGTGCCCAATACACTTTGGATACTACCACGAAATAATAATATTGATTAAAAGAACTCCAGGTTACTCCATTCAAATAAAAACAAAATAGTAGAGGATATTATTTTGCTTCATTCAATATGTAAATAGTTTCCATCTTCTTTTCTGATTATATTTCAGTGGTCAAGGATTAAGCAAGATTTAATATTAGGATAACTGGAGTTTTTTATCTGTTTGCCTTAAGATGAGTCCATTACAGAATTCCTTTTTATATGTTATGGTGGAAGATGGAATTAGTAGGACAGCTACAATGTGCATAAAAAAGAAGTATGAAATGCCTTTTAAGATTATATTGCTCTTTAGAAATAGCTTATGAAATGAGAGAAGTGTATATACTTAAATATACAGCATACCCCTAATATGGAAATGCAGCGTATCCATGTCCAAGCCAAAAAAGAAATCTTATGTCTTTTAGCAATTTTGAAGTTTAAAAAAACTAAATCAGCTCCCATTTGGAAGTAAAAAGAAGCCTGTTATGGTTTATACAATTAATTTAAAGATATGATTTACAATTTGAATACACTTTTAAAATCCTTCTAATTACTTTTTAATAAAATAGAAGTTGATAGAAATATTATACCAAATCTTTGTTTCAAATGCTTAAAAAATTTTGTTTTAGAAATGCTGGTGCTCTCTGTTTAAGAATTTTCAAAAAGTAGTAAAATTATATTAGAAACATTTCTATGTTAATAAATACATATTTCTCATAGTTTAATTCTGCTTTGCCTACAGAGATTACTGACTCATGGGAAAGGAGTTCTAGCAGGGCTCAGGGTAGGAGAGCACATTGTTTAGAAGCAAAGGAAGCACTAGACTCCCTAAACCATATACATGTGAAGTGGTGTAGTACCACTGCAAAGTGCAGCATTCAAAAACAAGGATGATGGGCTAATTCCAGAGATGAAAATGAAACTTTCCATCAGTTCTGAACTGACAGACCAGTACATAGCTGTGCAACAGATTTCTTTCAGCGAGTTTTTCATTCTGATTTGAAAACTCCTGTAGAAATGCTAGAGATTCCCGTTTTTTCCTACAGGTTCAAGCTTAATAATAATTTTAATAGTAATAATTGGATTGCAAACCTTGGATCCACCAGAAAAATGCATAATCCTTTTTTTGTGAAAATAGCCTAACTGACCTCTGGGCCTGCTTTGTAATTATCATGGCCAGTTAAAATATTGCACTGCATTAATCTTCATCCTGCTGCAGCAGCATGGTTCAGGGGTCATGTTCAAGAAACCCCAGCATTTTCAGAGTTGAAACACAGCTGTACCAGAAACAATGTGTTTCCTTCCCACCCTAACTGGAAAATTTTGTCCCCTCTCCTGCCCATCCCAATAACACTTCAAATACCAGCGGGATAAGCATAGCCCACTGCTGACTTTTTAATGGCTTCACTTCCATATTGTGCCTTGCATCAACAAGGTTTCCAAACACTGACCTGACTGAAGTCTCAGTCCCTTATTCATGAGTAATGTGCATTCATACAAGTAGTCGCATTGACGTAAGTCACAGAATCCGGTGACGCTGATTAGATGTTTGTGTTACGGGGAAAGTTGTCTGTGGCATGGTCGAGACATGTTATGGTATGTATAACTTGAAGTCAAGAAATTTCCATGAGGGCTGGCACTGTTTCAGACTCACCTTTTCAATGATAAATTCCTTCATCTTGTCTTCAAAGCCTATGATGCAATTTTATTGTTGGGGGAGTGAGTAATAGCAGCAGTCGATTCAAAGTAATACAAAATCATAAGTATGAGGTATTCAATGACCCATTTCTTTGCACTTTACTGGTACAGTTAAGCACAGTTCTTCCTTGCTTTTATCATTTAAAGAGTGACATACCTTCTAAAAGAAGAAGGACTTGAAAGTTGATATTGAAGGGCTTTTATAGGATTTTCTTCATTAAGGTAAATTTCCTAAAGTTATTGCAGAGAATTCTGAAATCGCAAACCTGAGTGGCTATCAACAACTATTTCTTGGACATTTCGGTTTTCTTTTCTTCACGAAAAACCTCCAGAGTTTTGCACTCCAGAGATTTATCAAGAAAATTTTTAAATATAACCAAGCTTTTTGCACCTGCTTTGAATTTGTAGATTTTTTCTGATTTTTAGCACATCAGTTTGAGAAACGTGGAGAATTTTGTTAAATATTTTGATATTAAGTGGATTATTTTCTTATATAAATAAAACAAAGTCCAATAAAATAACAGAAAACGGTGAAATTCTTCATCCATAACTGTATCTCCATTTAACAAATAGGTGTGTGGTCAACGATTTAGATGGCATTGGTGATATAAAACAAGCATTGACTGTTAGTGATAGAAACAATTATTAATTTGCTTTTATTACCTCTACGTAAGAAAGAATACCCATTAAATACATGTGGTCAGAACGGGTCTATTGTGTGCAGTTCACTCACTGTACCTGTGAGAGGTCCACAGCTATCAGGAGATTATCCTGAGTACTTTTCTGAAGTGGCTGAGCAGACTGTATTGTGCATGATTTGTGCATGATTCTTCTGTGATTTGCTTTCCTTTTGGAGGAGATGGAAGAAGATCCGGGCATATGGTGACCATTCAGTCTTGCAAAGAAAAGACATTAAGGATTTTGCAAAGAGTTAGAATCCCACAAAACTTCTCAGCAAAGTTGCCTTTCTGTCTTCTATAAAATTAGAGTGGATTTGCTTTCCTTTCTTACACCAGTCAGAGTGGAACCAAAGGCCCTCTTCAGTCCTTGAAATCATAAGATTCCTGCATTGATATCATTGCTTTCTGGGGATATGACATCTTGTAGTCATGATGTGTAACAAAAAATATTTTTTGAAGAGGTGGATGAATCAATGCTTTTCTTCTTTGTGCTTTGCTAACCAAAGCAAACAATTAGAAAATAATTTGCTTGAGCAAGAACTAAAGCAGCCACTTTCTTTCTCTTTCAAGGAAATGTGAACCTCCCAGATTACATCCATATTTTGGCATGAAATAGAATATATATTTTGGATTACAGTATGACTTTACTCTCCACTTTCTTTCTGTTGCAAGGATATTTTGAAACAAAAGGTAGTATTTTGAAATGAAAATACATAAAGTTTCATTACAGAATGTCTAAATGAAATATTTTGGCATTTCTGGACTGGAGCATGTAATTTCAAGAATAGTTTCCTCTGGCAAATCTGAAAAATGTTCTGGGAAAAATAATTAAAAAATTGAGAGTAGTTATTCCTTCTATTCATCTCCCCTCAAAATCATCAAGTTCAAATATTAAATATTTACCCATTATTGCGTTATGATAATTGAACAGTAGATTAATACTCATAATCCCTTGTAAGAAAAATAACGTGTCGATTGGCATGTTGTTTGCTTATCATTTTTTAGTGCAGGAATTAAGGTCACCAAAATAAAAGTAATAGGAAAAATTAAATGAAAAACAAAACAAAACCTTTTTTTTTTTTTTCAGTGAAAATAGCCAGCTTTGAGGAGGAAAGTAGGAATATGAGGAATAGGATTTTAGCAACTGCAGTGATTTGAGCTAGCTTTAATTTCCAATACAAAGAGCAGCGAAGGATGGGGGATCAAAATGTACTTTGGCATCTCTACTGCTCTAGGTTAGATCATCCCAGGTATTATCCAGAGCAGCCTGTGCTGATGATTAGCTGTTAGAGGCCCCTAAAATGGCTAGCCAGGGTATGCCTCTGAATGCTGCCTGCCACCTCCTTGTGCAGTATGCTCACGGGCAAAGAAAATTTGGTGTTTGGGTGCTGCTGAACAGAAACCAAAGAAACAGTCAAAAGAAGAATCAGCATTGCAATGGATGGAGCAGTAGTATTTTATGTTTTACAGGCGCTGGGTATATCCTGTTTGAAATCCATAGTTTCCCCTTGGTTTCTGCATATATACTAACATATTGGATAAATTGAACTTGGCCTATCTATTTTTGAAGGATTCAGTTCTAAGTACAGGCCAAGGACTGGCATAATTTCAGAAAATTGTTAGTTATGCTGTTTTGCATTTTAGCTGTGTTTCAGGTGCTTGTGTAGACCTGAGAATCGGTCATCTCCCTGTCTTTGATGCTTTTGCTCCTGTAATTCTTCTGTGGGGAAAATGACTTGCTAATTTCCATTCTGCAGAACTCGGAGGACAAAGAGGTGGTATGAAATTGCAGAGATGCTGGGTTTTGAGCCCAATCACTGATACCTTTGCAGTTCCCAGGCCTTGATAACTGTGGTTCCAGTAGTCTTTTCTGGAACAAATCACCTGGTTTTGTTATTAATAGTGTTGAGCAAACCTGGTCCGAGGCAGGACTCAAGGAACTGGCACAATTACACTAAATCCTGCCTGAGCGAATAAATGTCATTGTGGGAAAAATGTTATGAAAGCAATAACCCTACCTCCTCATTAAGTGCATGTGTGTGGGAAGCTGGGGCGTGCAGAAGGGCTGGGTGTGACAGGAGGCAGCCAGGAGAGGCATGCATGGCCAATGGCAGCACAGGCACCAAGCAGGTGCAGCCCTAGAGGCTGAGAGATGCGACTCCGGCACGCAGCGAGGGAGGCAACCGTGAAAGGAGTGAGGGAGAAGAGTTGAGATCAAGCAGCACTGGCAGGCAACTCACCCTGAGGGCCACGAAGCCAGCAACGGAGGTGGGGGCGGCACAGGCATGTTTCTTTTCCTAGTCTGTCTGTCCCCTGCCTTCCGTCACCACCCCATACACTTTCTCCATGTTATAAATCGTAAACAAATCTATTTAGGCTGGAATATATATATATATATATATATATATATATATATATATATACACACACACATATATTTCCCCCATCCTGAAATTTGGTCGTGTTTGGTTCCTTTTTTAATGGTAACAAGGAAGAAAAACTAACATTCAGGAACGTTTGGCACACTTTAATGTGTGTGTTTTTTAAACATTTTTCACTTGTGGAAAGCTCCTCCAACCTAATAAAAGCCATGCCCTCCTCAAGAGACTTTCATTAACACCCTTTTACCTTTAATGTACCTCTATGACATTGTCTCCCCAGAATTTTCAGAATAATTTAGGGCTCCGACCCAAAGCCAGTGGGAAGAGTCATATCAGCTTCGGTGAATTAGGTCCTTAGAGTCCTTTGCACAGATGCCAACTCACTAAAAAGGGTGTAATATGCAGGCTAATCAGCTACTTAAAAAACATAATGTGAGCACAGTTCTCCACTTCATTACATCGGTTTTACATGCCGCTAAAGCCAATGGAGTTACACTGGTGGAAAACCAGGATCACAGAATGGAGACTCACCCCCTGCATTAGCCTTTAAAAACTGGTTTCAAAGATCAGAGGCAGTTAGTCTGTATCTTATAATAATGTTGGGCCTGGTCCAGAGCTCACTGTAGTCAACTGGAAGAGTTCCATCAGGCCCTAGGGATATATATGTCTATGTGCGCAGATATGTATATGTCTCTCTGTCAATCTATCTGTGTAATTTATCTATTTTTACCATGCTCATCGCTGGAGTGACTAAGAGCCTGAGTGACTGAGGTTAAGCAATATGTAAAGTCCCCAAAGCCTTGATCTAATATATACTTGCTGATCCTGTAATATAAAAATAAATGTAGGTTAGTATATGATCTGTGGGACATATACAGTCAAGCATGCAGAACACACAGAAAGAGCAGGGCTGTTTCCCATCCAGTTGGACAGGTTATGCCATTGGCAGGACACAGCAAGTTGCTGCCAAAAAGGCATCACCCATTTTTTAATTCTCAGACTCTGTTTTTATATGCTGCTGATGGATATCGGATAAATTGCTCATTGTAAATCAATAATACTTCATCTTCAGATTAATGAGGAACTAAAACTGTTTCTAATAAATGTTTAAATGCTCAGCATTTTTTAGAAACCAAGCCTTTTATGAGGAATCTTTTTTTTTTTTCTTTTTTTTTTCTTTTTTTTTCTATTAGGCAAGAATGATATAAAAACATTCAGGATAACCTTGTGAATCGTGGAAAAGTAAAAGAGTAAACGGATGGGCATGTATTCTAGCTCTTTGCTTTATAATTTCACCTGCATAGAACCCTGTTGTACAGGTAAATAGTGTAGTGTCTATTTTGACAAAAATGAATGCCCTTCAGAAAAGCAAACACACTATTAAGTAATGGTAATGTACCATAGGGGTGTTGTTATTGCGCTGCCTCAGATTATGTCTGACTGAAAAAGATCTAGGCAGACTGCTAAGAGGAGAAGAGTTTGCAGTGTGCCCCTCTTGTTAGCTTCTGAGCCTGAAGTTTTGCTCACGAAAAAAGAAAAAAGGGTGTGAGATTGTTTTTTTTATTTTTATTTTTTTCTTTTCTGTAGTTTTGTATTTAAGAATTCTTTCTGTGAAGTAATGGAAGATGAGGGTAAGCAATGGATTTAAAATGAATTGAGGCAGAAACAATTCATTTTTATAAAGAACAAATGTTTAATCCTCCAGAGGAACTATGTGAAGTGAAATTGCATGTCAAAAGTAGCAAAGCAATACAGTGGTCAGTAAACTGCAAACGTTTCTTGTTCATCAAACAAAGAAAAGCAATGAAATGTTCTTAGAATTTTCTCTTTACTAAGTGAGGAATGAAAATAGCCCAAAATAATGCAGTGGGTGAACTGTGTACACCGGGCAATAAACTAAACTTCCTGTCTCTAACAAAAGGCTTCTCTTTATAAAGTGCTAGCACTTTAAACTGCAAAACATTGGTATCCAATTCGCCTTTAGCTCTTTAATAATGTCTTCTAAGAAGTTTGCAGTTTAGTATTTAAACTATTTAAAAAATGATTTTTATTTTTTTAAAGAAACATAAGCAGCTGATAGATGATGAGCATAAACAATACTATTGGGAGTCCTGGATTCCAAACTTTTTGGACAGAAATGACTGTGCACCTTTGATCTATCTCACAGATCCCCTGCACAACTGCACAGACAAAACAAATTTATTATTTTTACTCTTTCATGTGTTTTCGTGGGATGATTACGGGCCTACGCAAACACTAGTATTCCATAGTTTGAGCTATATTGGCTTAGATGTTCTTTTTCCCTTTTCTGATCACAAAAATAATTCATATTCTTGTCAATCATGCAAACACACATGCTTAGCTGTTAAAGGATACTAGTGTCTCCTAATGGGGGAAAAAAAGCCTCTCAGTCTCTTCCATCTGCTGATAAGGCTGTGAATCTACTGATAAGGCTGTGTCCTTTACTTTGATGGTAGACCGAGCTTTTTCCTGAAGAAAATCAGGAGTATTCTCATTTTGGGATGTAGATCTGTATACTTATGGCTGTACATATAGTTTTCCCTCAAACTGTTACTCAGTTTTCCTGGAATGGGATGGGAGGCAGATGTACACTGCTGAAGACTGAGGTTAGTCTGTTCAAGTAATGGACAAGACGGTAAGTCCCTGATCTCCCAGTGGTGGTTTTGGAGGTCCCAACACCTGTTTTCTGTAGACAGCACCAAATCTACCAATTTTTGTCACCACAGCAGCGACAGCTGGAAAGCAGTGCCAGTTGTGTGGAATCCAAGGGGCACTCTAGCTTTGCCCACAGGCCAAGGTTGGAGACACAAACTTCTCCACATGTGGAGTTTTGGTTTACCATCTTCAAGAAATGCATTGGGCTGAATTAAACCCTAAACTGGCAAAGAAAGAGTTGTCAGGAGCTGCTGGGGAGGGCAGTCAGTGGTGAGTGACAGCACCTGGAGCTGCTGACATTTTAAGTAGGTACACCTGTAGGGGACTTCTCCCTGGAAAGTGCCTTCAGAGCTGCTCTTCTAAGAGAAGGTTTGGATTGAAGTTTAGGATCAAATTTAGTATTGAGAAGAGGCTTATGTTAGGTTAGTAATCTTGCAGTCTGATATTTTATTAAGAAACTGATTTTTTTTTAAGATGTATTTATGTGGGGTTACCGCTGATCGTATGTGCTGCTAGAGATGGAAAAATCTAGCGTTTTTTCTGACCCACGGAGGAAGTCAAAGCCATCTATGTGTTCAGTCTGGAGTTGTTGAGGAGTGGTTATTTCATGTATGTGTTGTGTTATGTCCTCCCCCTGTTGTGTAGGGCCTACAAACTGTAGGGTGGTGGGCCCTGGCTGGAGGGCTGAGTGGGGTAAGCCTGAAGCAGTGCTAATCATCAGGCTGAGAGCAGCTTGGGCTCTAAGCATAAGGAACTGGTCTTTTGTGCCTTCTCCAAAACTTGGGTTGCTCACAGTACAGATGTTGGGCTTGGGCTGGCCTTCTGGAGCTAAGGTCTCCTTGGGTGGCTGGCTCCTTAGTGGGATCTGTGTTCTTCTGAGAGGAACTTTGTGGGCAGATCCATCAAGGCTCTGAAGACAGGCCGATGAAATCAGTGTTGCTACAGTGTTGTGCTAGCGTGGTGCCTGAAGTGACTCCAGGTAAACAGCCTTGATAAAAATGGCTTAAATGTTACTGGTCAAATTGGGGTCTTGTTGCAAAAGGATGCAATAGGTGAGAAGGGGTGCTGAATTCCTGTGTCCTCTAGGAAGGGAATTCTGTTCAGAAGCGCATGCTGCTCTGCTGTGTTGTTTTTTCTTTTAACTTGGCATTTTCACTTCTTAGTAGTCATTCTCCTCCCTTTGTGTTATTCCTCTGTAGCCGCTATGAGAAAGGAAGATTCTGGGCCTGTGAAGGACTTATAAAGGTGTTTAAAGAAGGGATTAGCATTGCTTTAAGGGAGGGACTGAAGAATGTGTTTTCCTTCTCATGTTAGGGATTAAGGATGAGGGTAGCTGCTCAGTGGGAGCAGCTGCCCCTCCCAGAGGTAAGAACATGCAAATGTCTTACTTCCACTGGGGGCAGTGGGTGCTGCTGAGTTTGGGGATGATGGGAGTGTTCCCCTGATCTGCTAATTCCCTCCTGCTAGCCTTGAGTCCACTCTCCGAAGATGATGATGCCTGCCTGGGCCTTCCTGCTGCAGGCTGCTGGCCCTGCCCTTCAGGGGATGTGAGGCTTCGTGCATCTTGCAGGCCTGCCCCGGTTGCTTCCCTAGGTGTGGTACCTCTGATTCTTGCCGTGGCAATGTGAAGGCTCTGGGGTGCCGCAGGCTTCTCACCAGCTTGTGGGTTTGGGTGGTTCTTTTGTGCACCCTGCTCACCCTCTGGGTAGATGTACGGGGCTGTGGGTGTGCTTGTGGTGAGGGAAGGCCTAGGGGGCTGCCACAGTTGTTCATGGCCCTGCATCTGTTCAGCCCAGTGCTTTGCCACTGTGAGGAGCACGCAGCTGCATGCTAAAGAGGGAACACTGCACTTCCCCATGCAACTGCGTTTCTTCAGACACTATTTAAGGGACCTGATTTTTGACTTCCCATACACCCGTGTTACTAGGCTCTGCTGCAAGTTACTCCTTACTGACACAAGAGACCAAGTTCAGTTTACAAGTTCTCAGTTTAACAGCAAAAAAAGGTCTATCCAGCAGCGTTCCTGCTCGACTGAAGTCTTCATGGGGATTCATGTGTTTGGCTCAGCAAACCTTGACGTTAATCTGCTGTTGGAACATCTATGGGAAAGAACAGCCGAGTGACTGAGGAATATAAGAAATCTTAGCTTGTCTGGCACAGAATAGCCTGCCACCATAAAGATGAAAACACGAGAGAGGAGGTAGGAGGAGTCCACTCAGCTGTTTCAGTTTTCATCAGGCAGTTCTGGGCTGGCTTCCTTTTGGTTATCAGGGAAAGCTAAGAAAAGTAAAACAGTGTTGCTACTCTCAGAAAACGTCCCTTGAAAAGAAGCTCTGACAACTAATCAACCTACGGGGCAATAGTGGAAGAAGTTAGTGTGCATTAATGATAAAGAGATAGTGTTAATGTGGTTTCAAAGTGTTTCATATTTAGATGCGGCTCCAAGTTTGTTGTGCATAACAGGACAAATATAACTAAGGTGGGGCTGAGCCCAAGAGCTGGATTCCAGCCTGTTTTAGGAAGCCAAAATAAATGCTTAAACAAATACAACATTTCACATGGACTGTTGAGCTAATTATCTAGTTTCTGATGTTGCCTTTTAAAGGAAGGTGGTGGTGGGGAAGACTAAGTGTCCAGGAAGCACACTGCTGGGAATATTGCGGGCTTTACCCTGATCTTGCTCTTGCCGTGTAAACCACATCTGACTCTTCTGAAGCTCAGGGTGAGGGTTGCCCGGTCTTTCTCTCTGGGATGCATTAGGGTAGCCTAGAACTTCCTACAAAAGTGAAGCACCAGAGGTTAGTGGGTGGGTGCTGAAGTGAGAATCTGGTTGTAAGGCTTCTCACAGCTAGTTGCTCTGCTGTGTGTCTTGGAGCAAGTCTCTGTGTCGCAGTTTCCCACTTTGTCCAGTGGCTGCCAGCTCTGAACTATTTGTTTGCCTTGTGGTACTGTCTGTGGGCATAATATCCTCAAATTCACTCTACACCTGTTTTAACCCTCCTTGTTATTTAGCTTATCTTCTTCCACCTATACATATCCTACATTTGTATAATGAGCTCTGTCTCCATGTCCAGTCTTGGCATTCCTGCTTACATAGATTGTAAACTCAGGAGCAAATTGTCTACATTGGTTTGCCGACTGCCTTGTTTTATCTTATCCCTTGTGACAAATATTATTCTTAATAATAAGAGATGATTATTACCTCAAATAACACTCCCCCCCCCCCCCCCCCCCCCCCCGTGTAATTTAATACTTTACTGTAGTTGATGACAGAACTTGTAGGTTCAAGATTTGCATCTTTTGAAGCTTCTATAATGTCATGAAGCGGGGCTCTGGTCTTCTTCAGAGTCTTAAGGTGCTACTGTTATACTACTAATGAAGTGGTTATAAAACAAAAGTATTTAAAGCTACTTTGTTCTTGTTATGTTGCCTCAAAAAAAAAAAAACCCTTCTGTTTTCTCTGTCAGTAAAGCCTCACTGATGTGTGTTAAGCTCTATAGAGACCCTTTAATTACAGCGCATCTGAATGGCTGTTACATTAGGAGTTAAAGATCTCTATTTCAAGGAAAGAAGCATTTTTGTTTTTAATATAAACGAGTATGCTTCAGCCTTTTTACCAAATTCAAACTGCATGGAAGGGTATTTCATAATAGACTAGGAAGGCAATATAAAATTAAGTAAAGATGGGTCTGGTGCCTAAAAATATTTGGCAGAATTCCCTGAAAAGCCACATTTGAACACTTTTAATATATATTACAAGGCAGACAAGAATAATTATCTTCTCTTGAAGTTCCCCAAGTGAGAGAAGTGTATTGTAATGCTCTTTGAAAGAAAATAATATAAGCTGCCAAATGATTATGTTGTGGAATTCTTCCCCACCCCCTGTCTTTCACCCATCTGATTGTACATTAGAGGAAGAATATGGTACAAATGAAGCGGTTCTTCTTGTATTCCTTTTTAAAAGAAAAAGCTTGACACCTTTAAGAAGATGTGCCTGCCAATGTACAAGGTAGCCCTTGCTAAAAAGAATTAAGGCAAGTATTTCTAAATGACTAAGCATAGCGCAATCAAAGACAAGGCACCTCTTTCTTTGAATCTGATGTTGTGAGTTCTTGGGAAAACTGAAGTAACACCATTCTGATTTTTTTTTATCTTCTACATGTGGTTCAAAACCAGAGAGATAAAAACGTCTAGGATTAGTTTCTTTAACCGCTATTACAATGAATGGCATGTTCCTGGCAATGGGAGCTGAGACAAAAGAGTATGAAGCATCAACTGATATTTTAAAGGGCTGCTGGTAAATGCCCAACTCACTTTAAAATTAATTGTCTTCATGAAAGTCCACATGGAGATGGATAAAGGGAAGGGCATATCATTAGATGAGAGAATTTCCATAAAACATTGACATCCTCAGTCTGTAGAAAGACTTTGTTAGTGCTAAGTATCAGGGCTTTATTTTCTTTTGTGGTGCCTGTTAATAGGTAGCTGGAAGGAAGGACAACTGTGCCAGCATCTCCTCTGGAGCTTATCTTGCTCTTCATACTCCAATAGTGAGGAGTGTAAGGGTAGCCAGAATATACGGACCAGGACATGATTCTTGGAAACAGAGTTAGTTGTAGACTTCACTGTCAGCTTCAGTATGTGTAGGATCAAATGTGTGGTGAATGAGGAAATCTCGTGTCCTGATAGTGAATCCCTAGAGGCAGAGAGAGGCACAGGCTCATGGAATCAACATGGGGATAGAAGGGTTGAGGGAGAGGCGAAATTCTCTGCTGTTACAGGCTGGAATTGGCATCCATTGGATAAGAATTTCCTTCTGATTTACACAGCCAAGAGGGGTCCTTGAAGGGTCTTGAGAGTGCTGCAGATATGTGATTCTGCAAGTGAAGAAAAACCTAGGAATATATGGAGGGACAATGAGAGAGATTTTGGCAGCAAGACTTAAAGTAAAAAAATAAATAAAAAATAGGGTGGGAGGCAAAGCTGCAATGAGAATGCTGAGGTTGAGCAATCCTACCCTGGGAATCTGTCTGAGTGGGGGGCTGCAAGATGCTTTCTTAATTATTTATTTTTCTCAGACCAGAGGATGTGAAATAAGACTCCTTTATTTCAAGGGGGAGGTGGGAAAACTGAAGGAGAATAATGTTCACTTAATTTAGTAGACTCTTTTATATGAAATATACATGCATGTGGTTTGTGTATATCTATTTGAATGAAGATTGTTGAATTAATCAGGTGATCAGGACAGATTGTTCAGATCTCTCAGGAAACATTGGTATGCAATTTTTTAAGTAAGTGTCTCCATGCCTGGCCTGTTGCATAGAGATAGGGTACTTTGGAAACATCTGCAGAGTTAACTTTTAGAAGTGTTCTAATTTAAGCTGGATGGGGCCAGTAAAACTGTGGTTTCATTTTATGGCTAACAAATTGATCCTTGGAATACTTCTCTGCTGCATTCAAACATGGTGCTGCGACTGTAACTTTATCTCCCTCTGGCACTGACAACAATGTTCCCAAAGCAGCGTGGAGCTCGGCATATCCCAATCGTCATCTATTTGTCCCCCTTTTTGGGGAGGCTTTGCAATTGACATCAAGCTCAGCCTTGCAGCTGCAGTTCAGCATGTGCTACAGTTGCATTCTCTGCACATATGGCTATATCATTGTTTTGTCTGGGATGTTGGCTTGTCATCCTTGGTTATAGGAGAGGACTAACTATCCTTACACAAATTACTGTGATCCGTTGGTTGGCATAAGAGGTACCGCAACTGTATGCTTCTAATTGCTTTTATGGACTCATCTCCCCAACCCTTCAGTGAATTGATTCCTGTAGGCTGCTGGTGCTGGGGAGGGTGAGGGGTAATGCTATGTGGTTGAGAGAAGGCTCAGTGGTGATGACAACTTTTTCCTTCTCTTCTGGTAGTGAATTGTATTGGAAGAGATCTGTAGAAGTGTTGCAGTTCATAAGTGTTGTGCATATTTTAGAGAGGCCACAATGCAGTGCAGGAGAGTCTAGTTGCTCACGTGGTTCAGGAGCTCCACTGCCCTAGCGGTGCCACTCTGTCGGCTATTGTACGTTTTTCAAGTCAATTTTTTTAATGTGACAGATCAGAGCTTGAAAAACAGGACGTCTTGGAACATGAACTAGATGAAAACAAGCTACAATGAAAGTGAAAAAAACATATCATTTTACTGCCGATTGAAAATTAGGACCAGATGAAGTCTCTGAGGCCCTGGGCATTTAATTTACTGGAGTTGGTCACTCCTCTGTGAAACCAGCCTCAGTCTGCGTTCTCCGCACATACATGATATCTTTGTTTGTATTTGACCTAATTTGTTGACGAAAATAATGAGATGGATTGTTTTGGTTTTCTTGTTTGCGTAAACTTTACATACAAGTGATTTACTTTGCAAGCCACTATGATAGGGTGGCTGTAGCTTACATGGCCAAGAAATTCTGTAGAACAAAGCTATCTAATGAAGTGCTGCTCTGGTTGTGGAGACGTGGAGTTCTAAATAAACAGGTTGATGCAGCTTGTCAAAGGTTTTTTGTTGTTGTTTTTTTCCCCCTCCATTTGCATGCATATGAGTTCTATCAGTCGTAGCCAGAAAGAAAGGTTGCTTTGCAATCTAACCTACTTGTTCTGTTTCTGTGAAGCAAACACACCTTTTCCTAGGGACTACTTGTCCAAGACTTTCATAGTGTGTACTCTCTGGCTCGGCACCTTTTTAGTTTGTGGTCATGTGTGTATATACATATCTTGGTTTATTTGGTTGTCAGTCTAGAAGACAGTAGGATTATAATGGACTTCACATACCTAAGTGTCATTGCCCTTTGAAAATGCAATTTTCGGGTTTTTTTTTAAAAGGCTGATAAATCAGTCCTACAGATACCAGATTTAACTATTTTTTTTTTTTTTACTGTTTTCAGATCTGCTTCTACCTGGACAATTTGGCTTACAGTCTGAATCTAACTTCAGAGATTTTAATCATGGTCACAAATCAGGTAACAAGAGAATCTCCCTCTGTATTTGCATTTGTTTGTTGTATTTTATATGGAATATGTTTTGAGGCAGATGTTTGGCAGTGGCCTTTTAGGGGAGTTAGGGTCTCAAGTAATTTTACAAACGCACCTCCAATAGCCTTCATGAGGAGTTTATGCACTTCACATGAGAGAAAAAAAGACAACACACCACCACACGTGTAACCAGTAATAAAATGGAAGCCCACTGAGCTACACAGGAAATGGGATTTCCATTCCATGAGAAATATGGACTCATAAATAAGGATTCTCCTTCCAAATCGTTTTTTTTTAAAACACTTGCCAAACAAGTTTCTGTAAAAAATATTGATTCAGAAGTGCTGAAGCTTTTTATTTGGATAAAGCCATTTTTCTTTTTGAGCATTGTGAACATTATGACTACCTTTTATGTTGCATTGATTTATTGTGTAAATACCTAGAAACAGGAAGTCAGGAGGATAGTACTGAAATAAGACGTTTAGGCTTTTTGATATTAAGCATTGTCCACCTGACTCCTCACATGCCAAAAGAGTGAAATGTTCATTTCTGGTGAGAAATTTTGCTGAGATTTGATGTGTGCTAAAAGCAAAGTCCTTGCCCAATATATAGTCACACTCTGGCCAGCCTGGTTGTAATGCCAAGCAGCACAGAGACGTGTGTCCCTTAAACCCTTATGACTGGATATGCCATACTGGTATTTCCACTGGGCTAAATAGACATCTGGCTAGAAATATGTAACTGCAGCAGACTGGATGCATCGTTATGTGCTCTATATGGAGTTTGCCCTACATGCAGGCATGAAGGTGTTTTTGTGCTGAACCCCTCAGTACCAAGGGAAGCTGTATCTGTCCTCTGGAGTGACTGGAGAAGGAAGGCCTCCAGACTGGAGGGGTGCAGGGAGAGTTTTCAGTCTTGCTGCAATGATTGTGTTCCCAACTGTTCCTGCTGATACAGAGTGTGAACAAATTGCACTCGTAGGAGAAAATCAAGCCCAGAGCGCTTGTGTGTGCATAACACTTCTTTAATAGAAAAGCCTGAGAACTGTTTTCTTTTGAATACGTTCTGGGTAAGTTTAATGTGGTCCTTTGTAAAGAAAACAAAAGTCTGGAAACCCAAATCTCCAGGAGACTCTGCTCTATTAGATAATTTGAAAATCTTTAATGATCACACACATAGATCTGAGGGATCTCAGGCATGCAGCTGTAGTTTCAGAGCCCTGGCTGTATTTGCCATCTGTCTGTAAGCAAGCAGATCTTGGCTGGGTGTTCAGCTTCATATATCTGAGTGTTATTCGTTTTGCTCCTTGTTGCCTGCAGTCTGGGCTTTTCAAGAAGATTAATGGAACCTGAGAGAAATAACCCATTGCCCTTCTTAAGAAAGTGGTATAACATCATGCCAGTTATTAACTCAGATCTAATTGGTGTTTTAGTGTTTGCAGTTTCTTAAATGGGTTGAAACTCCCGTTCAGACTAAAAATGCAGAGGTACTCTTCTGTTCAGTAGCATCAGAATTTCTTGTCTGTTTTAACCCCAAAACTATGAAAACTTCTCACTGGTGAGGCAGAATGAAAAACTGTATTGATATTCTGCTAGCTAATATGGTGCTCCTAGAATCCCATTAAACTGTCAGAAAAATAAGCGACTAATCACTGAGAATCTCTCCTTCGTCTCTTATTTGCCAGTGGGCTAAAGGAATGTATGTTGTTTTGGGTAATGGAAGAAGCCTTTGGTTTTCATTACAGCCTGTAAACATCTTGGGCTGAAAGCCTCAAGAGTGGTATCATGTCGTACCGCACGTTATGTACCCTGCTCAGCAAGTTTTGAAACAGATTTTTATGATGATTGTGTTTACAGTATTCAATGAAAACAGGGATGACTGGGCAATGGGATGCCAACCACTCCTTTCTCCTAAGCTGAAGAGTATGGATGGAGGTTGGTGCTGAGATGTTTTTTTTTTTAAAGCACTGTGCTTAGCTTCTTAATTACCATAACTTCAGTGGAAAGGCAGAATATTTCAAAAATCTTGTTGACATCAGTGGGTTTTAGTAAGACCCTAGATATTAGTATGGAGCTAATAACTACTAAGAAGGGCTAATGCTGATGAACTGCTGGCTGAAAAATAAGGTAATCATTAAGGTATACAATTGTGTTTGATTTTGCAGATTTCAGGTTAATTTCATAGGGGAAATAGGTGTATGGGGGCAACTTTGTGAACATGCGCTAGCACCTTCCTTCAAAAGTTTTAAGTCACACACATGTTACACTAAATTCTCAGTGAGCAGTGGGGACAATCAGTGGATTTGCTTCCAAATTGCACAGTTACTCTGAACAAATGCTGAAATGGATGCAGTGTTTGGTTCTCCCAAATGCAGCCTATGGTGCGTAGACCAAAGCTTGTTGGCGGATGTAGTGTGCTTTACATTCTGGAGACCAGACTATAGCTGATAATACCTCTCTGGTTTTACTGGCTGAAGTGCATCAAATGTCTTTTTTATTGGTTCAAGTTGTCTTTTCTATTGGTTCACTGTGCTGGACAATGATAGATGTTTCCAGTTAGCTGGGAGACAATCAAGCCAACTCCTTTCCCTGTGGGTTTTAAAATTCTATTTACAGTAATTCCTGAAAGCCATAATTGCTGGGGATTCATTGTGCAGACCCACAAGGTGTCTTCCCTGTACAGGGAACTTACACAACCAACACTCAGGCCAGTTTATGCCAACAGTGAGTAAATCCATGGCAGAGCCCTGCCTGTGGTGTTGCTTTCTGTGCCAGCCTGTGCACAGCTGGGGACATCCTATGCTTGGGGGTCCCTTTCTGCCAACCAGGGGAGAACTTTTCTGTCATTTGGACAGAAGTTAAGAAACAGAGGATTATTGGTACTAAAGTGATTCTTCCCCTTTCCATCCTGCCCGTATTTGTGGTTGATTTTAGCCTGTTTAAAAGCAATGCTTGGGCACTAAACTGAACCTCCAGCACCTACAGCTGTGCAGGCTTTTATGGGTTTAAAGAGCTTTCAGGATTGCATTATCAACTTTGTCTGAGTAGTCAGAGGGTTCAAACTCAAGTGTGGTGACTGTCCACAGGTCAGTGTGAAATGAAGACAGATGTGGTCATAGTCCTTGCCTCAAGGTGTTCATACTTTGAAACTAGTAAAGGAGCAGGGTTGGGGAACTTGCACGAACCTAACACAGTGAGTCAGCAGCCTGGTTAGACTTAGACCTTGTATCTTCTGCCTCTTGGCTCCACTATCTTCACATCTGCCTATGCTGTTCTCCTGTCTCTAAAATCAGCAGAACTAATCTTTTAAACTGCCTTTTTAAAGCACTAAGACTACATCCTTTTCTTACACTTCAGTAGTGAGTATTGATCAGGTTGTGAGTAGTGCTCATCTGCTGTGCTTCCCTGTGATTTTCAATGTCTGTACTTAGGACTCAGTTACCAGTTCCGTCTCCATCCTTGAATAAAGCCGTTGGCAATGGTTAGCAATAGTGAGCAGTTACAGTTCTGAACATTATCCTGTAATTAGCGTGCGGTCCAAGGGTCAAAAATTTGTTCTGCTGCTCTTCTCTGCATAAATATATCATCATCCTTGCTTCCCACTGCTTCAGCATCTAGGGAGCAGGAGTAAAGTGCTCTTCCTTTCTCTGCTGGACAGGTACAAGAGTGGTAAATGGAGTTTTAGCCTTCTGCACCTGTAAAAATGTAGGCTCCTCTTGGTAACCACCGTGTGTGACAGCAGTGACCACAAACTCTCAGGCAGCTCTGAGAGCAGAGACCTTGTATGCTTTGAGGAGGGAAAGGGGGTGGAGTGAAAAATGTGAATTAACTTTCTCTGCACCAGTCTTCCTGGGTGGCCTTGAACATATCACTTACATCTTTTCTGCCCCTCCTTTTCCTCCTTGTGCTTCAGTCTCCCACCTGTGAAATGAGGGTAGAAATTTCCTCTCTCTTTTCCTCCAGCTAAGTCATTCAGATGGTCAATCCTCCACAGCAGATGCTCTCTGCTACAGCACTGAAATCAATGAGGTTGACCTCATCAGTGTGTTCACGGGTTAAGTACTACACATAATGTAAATGTTTAGAAGCCAGTTTCTACAGTAGGCTTCTAGGATGGGATTTTCAATGTTCCTGAAAATGATATCCATGTATTGGTGAGATTTACCAGATTAATCACTCATACCCTAGGACATTCAAGTTTAATATCAATATTCAGGTCCCCAAATCAGTGGCTTGATTCCCAGAAGTAGTAAATGCCCAGCAGCTTGCTGTGGATATGGTGGAGATGAATGTGGGGTGTTCAGCTCTTCCATGGTCGGGTTGAAGGTCTAGAGATTGGCTTGGGAACCTTGCTGTAGATGCTAGAGCTTTTTTTTTGGGAGGGGAGGTGGGTAGTGGTAAGAGTTGCATGTGTTTTCCTAACTTGTTTTTTTCCCCTTAAACCACTGTTCCATTTCAAAATGTAACTTGCTCACAAAGTATGTGTACTAAGTGACTTGATTCATCAGTAGATTCTGGCAGTCTAGATGCATGTGGTGGTCTTGGTTACTGTCCAACAGAAAAAGTCACAAAGACCTGACAGTCTGCATATATATTTTCACACATAGCTTTTCTGGCGTTTTGGTTAACTTGGCTGTATTTGCTCAGTGGAAATGTGGACTGAGCATTTGCAGGAGCAAGGGGGTGGTCCCAGCAGGTCAGAGTTCGGGTTACTGGTAGGGCAGGGTGGGGAAGTTTGGATTGCAGCTGCCTACACAAAATTTGACCTCAGATTAACCAGACAGCTTCAGTTTCCACTGGTGCTGTCCCAAAGGCTCTATGAGCAAAAATAACCAAAATACAACAAAAGAAAATAGATTTTTGGAATTCATACAAAACAGGCAAGAGAAAACCTAAAATGAAGAATTATCTTTTTCTTTGACTTATACCTGCTGACAGCTGAAAACAGATGTTGGGGACTGGGGCTAGTACCACAGTAGCGTGCACATACGTCAGTGTTAAACAGGTTAGACAAGACCATGTACTGATGTTAATCAACAGGTCTCTGTTGAAGTTGTGCCAATTTACACCAGTTAAGGATATAATTCCTAATGTAATAATTTACAGCATTTTTCCCTTTAAAGTTTAAACTCCTTTATCCTTCTTAGAAGGAAGAGCTGTTCTTGATTAGATAATGGGTTCATAGGAATAGGGTATTTTTATTAAATATTAAGAATTCGACATTTAGGTTAATTTGAAAGTCCTGGCTTCATTTAGACCCAATTGAAGCTGACAATGAAGAATATATGCTGTTCTTGCCAAATCCTGATATGGTAGGGCAGTAAAATGTTTTGCAAGTGGTGGTGAGTCTCCCTTCTCGGAACTGATCTTACTGAGTATCTGTAATCAAGGACAGAGTTTCAGAAAAACTCAAATATGGCTTGAGTTTCAGACTCTGAGTATTGAGTGCAAGTCTTCTTTTGGGAAAAAAATTATTTAATTCCAGAAATTTCTGGGTGCCAGGAACTCTTAAAAAAAAAAAAAATCAATCTTTTGGTGTTGTTGGAAATGTTTCCATACATGCAAATTCTATATATCTGTAGGCAATTATAGTCTCTTTTAAAACATGAAGTGGAAGATGGCAATGGTGGTATTTCTTTTAAAGGACAAGGGAATTGTACTACAGTCTCACTAATATCTTGGGGTGAACTTAGCTGTGCTCTTTGAATATTTTGAAGGAGGTCTGATGAAAAAGCAGTTCTGTTTCATGCTTTCACATGTTTTGATTTGTTGAAAATGGTATTAAGAATGTTTTGCTGAAGAACTTAACTTTCTGGCCTTATCAGAGGGAAGATGTGTCATGCATCTTATTAGACAATCCAAATGCTATGAGGATTGAGCCCAGCAAGCTCTAGTGTTTTGGATAAGGACTGGTAAAGCTTCCAAAACTCCCTTAGTAAAATTAGACATTGATCCCCCACACTGCCTGCTTTAGCCCTACTAATTTCACTTGGGGACTACTCTAAGAGCTTCAGATAGTATTTTGGAAAGATATACTGTTGACCTTGTACCATAGTACATCAGATCTGATCACTCCTATTAGCTTTGCTCAAAAAGCTAATTAGGCATTGCTTAAACTTTTGCACCTTCCAAAATATATTGTTGAATTAAACTTGCTTTTTTTTGTATGTGGAGTTTTTATTGTTTGACAAGAAATGTAGTAAATGAAATCTTAAAGTGTCATAAATGACTGGCACTGTGAGTGATGCCATGGACTGAAGCACTTTCTTCAGCTTTGTGTAAACGTGCTTTTTTTGCAAAAGATATCTTCAGACTGCAGAAGCAATGAATGACAAGAAATGACCTATAAAGGGTAGTCAGTAGCTGGGACATGAAATATAATTGACATAGAATCAAATCTGAGCTTAAGATGTTTAAAGATAAGCAAAACTTGGTGTTTTAACCATTCTCTAAATTTGGACATAAAGCTTCTATTTGATATTGTTATTTTAAATGTTTATTGATGTTATTGTTTTTTAAAAAAAGCTAACAGTTCTTTTTGCTCTATTTCCAAATAATTTCCCCCATCATTCACACCCCCTACCTTCCCAGTTAATCTTTGGTATGTGAAGAGTGCAGAGGGGAAACTAATCAAAAATAAAAGTTTAATGATAACTCTGATTAACTTTTTTTTTTTTTATTGGAACATCCTTTTGCATTGCTGTGGCTGCAGGCTTCTCCAAAGGTTCAAAGTTATCTTCAGTTGTCATCAAGGAGTGTAAGAGTGCAATAAGTGCACTACCGGAAGAAATTTCAGGTGAGAGTTTCCCATTCCCACAAAGACAAAGTGAACTTTACGGTAACATCTTCCTCTGTACAGGTAAATCCGGGTCTGTGTGGTGAGAGGGACAGGCTAGGGCTGCACCAGTTCCTTTTCTCGTTCCACAATACATGAAGTGGTCAATCCATACATATGTAATTAGAACAGCTTCAGCTCTTGTGGTGCTTGTTTCTATAGAAGCACTTAGCATCCAAAATAGGACTAGTCACCAGTCCTGGATTGTTGGGGAGGTGGATCTTGGAGCAAGTTTTGAATGATTTCCCCAACTCCTACTGAATTACTGAAATACAGGTCTAGAAACAGACAGTTTGCACTCATTTTTGATCCCCTTTGAAGCCCATAGTATAGTTCCTTTATACTTCTTCAACCAATGGTTAATACTGTTTGATATTCAGTCTTTTCTAATTCTGTGAAGTGACAAAAACAAACAAAACCCCTCTGGTTTATACCGTTTAATACAAATATAAACTGGGGTGAATCATAAATAAAACCATTTTTCTCCTATGTCTCAATTATTTGTAAGTGGAAGAATTAGTTTCTGTTCAGTTTTCATCTTCTTTATCTGTGATTAGGTGCAACCATTGTTTTAGGGGGGATGAAGGGGCAAGGGAGATGTCAATTTACTATCTTACACATGGCAAAGAATTTATAAGGGTTCTCCTGGCAGGTTCCTACTCCTTAGATAAAGCTATGTTATTGTGTAAAGATTTCTTTTGGGCTTCATATGTTAAGCAATGAAGGGAAGTAGTGTGTTTTGGCTGACATGTAGAAAAGTGTTAGTGCTTAGGGTAAAAAATTTAAGCAGTTTCTTCAAAAGTGTGCTATTCTCTATACTAAGAACTGTGATGTTGAACGGTTAAGTTTTTTTTTTGTATTGACTGAGACAAAGCTAGTAAAATGCTGGGTGGAAAATCCATGATCTGAATAAATTACTCATCCCTGCATCACAGTGTGATGACACAACCTTACAGAGCATCTTTAAACAAAGAAATCATTTTGTTCTTTTCTCCCACATCGCTCTTTAATTCAGTAACATCTTCCTTCCCATGACTTGTTCCATTCTCTTCAGTGTGGCAATTTCAGCATGAACTTGCTTCCTTCAACATGAGTAAAATGATTAAATCTGTTCCAATAAATTGCTTCAGTATGTTAGAAATGAGCTCTTTCTCCTTACATCTTTCCCCCCCGCTGTGTTTTGATGCACTTGCTGCAATGGCCCAGGCTCTGCAAAGCATCCCAGGACTGACCTGGGATGTGCACTTGGTATCTTCCTGCACACCTCTGAGTGTGCACTGGGGCTTCTTGCTGCATCCAGGCTCATGGCACTTTACTTTTGTCTTCTTCTCCTCGTGTGATAGAAATGAGGTCTGAACATGAAACTTCATGCGTGAGGGTCCAGGCCACAAGCCATCCAGGTTAATTCAGAAACATAGGGTTGCAGAAGTTATCACATAAACATCCAGAGGATGAGGTATGAATTGTCTGTGTAGTCCTACACATGACCTTTTCCCATAGAACACACTTTGTAGCACTAGGTAAATATCTGACAGCCTATATCGAGATTTAAATTACTTAAATTAAATTTACTGCTTGTATGTATGTGTACAGAACATAAAGATTTAGAGACACATAAACAGGATTAATTTAATAGTTTACTTATTCTAGCTTCAGAAACAATAATGAATCTTTCATTCTTAATGCAGGTGCACCTAAATTTTTAGAAACTGGAGTTTTTAGTAGGACTTATTTCAGACAAACATAACCCCTCTGTAAGGGAAGAGTTAGTAGTAATTAATAGGCTTTTACTATTGTCTCCTCTGTCTTTGTTTAATGTGTTTGAATGTTGAATCATGATAAATTATGTGCAAGTGATAAATTATATAATGTTCCAGTACAGTGGGAATTAATTGTGGAACTGCCTTAATTTGCTCTTTTGTTTTTTTGCCATAAAACACATTAAATCTGTTATGCGGATGGCTTTGTCAAATGGTATTTATAAGAAAGGAGGATGGGGGGGACACCCCAGACAAACAGAGCCCTCCTCCCTTTGGACAGATGGCGAGGGTTGAACCTTCATGAATGTTATTGACCTAATTGGAATCACATTTGCGTATTGTTCTCAAACTATGCTAGGGACGGGGCTGGCAGGGGCGGGGGAGAAGAGCCGTACTGCAGAAATGCAGTGCTGTGAAAATCCTCCAGAAGGTTAAGGGGGATTCCTGCACCTCCTGGGCCACTGCTGCTGCCCGCACGGCCTGCTGCTGACCCAGGGTCAGACGTGGGCAGACACCCCGCAGCTGCATCGCTTCTCCTCCCCGCTCCCTGTGGAAATGTCTGCAGGGAGCGGATCGCCTCAAATGGTGCCGCTGAAGCCTGGGAAAGCATGCGCTGCTTCTGAGCAGTTTACAATACAGTAAATTAGAGACAGGTCTTGTAGTCACAATACCCATTAAATTAAATAAATCAGGACTAAGCTTTATTTTTTTTGTGTGTGTGTAGTATTAGCTCAGTATAAGGGCTGTCCTGTTTTACTAGTTGGAATGGTGGGTGGGATAAAGAGCAACTTCTAGGGCAGTCTGGGGAGGTGATGCTCTAGGATGTTCTCTTGATTGCACATCTGGGTATGATATGGAAACGTGGTTTAATCCTATGTGCTGGCAAAAAAAGTGGCAAGTTCATGTATCTATGTCCATCTGTTGCTTGCATGTTGCAGGAACAGTTTTACAGACAAAACAGAAGCTGTCATTTTCTTACTTAACAGTGTTTAGCTGCAATATCTATGGGTTTTGGCCTTGCCCTAAAGAGGGACCTTTCAGAAACGTCAGTATTGAATATTATTTCATCATGATTCTGGTGTGCATTGGAAGCCAGAGATGAGATCCTGGTCATCCTTGGAGACCCATGCAATCTGCAGAATTCAGGGGCTCAGGTTAACTGCCTTCTCCAGAATGGCAGGAAAGGTTACTCTGTAGTTCCATGAAGTTTAGACTTTGCACTTGAAAGCAACATTCTTCCTCTAGTTAGCTGTCTTTTGATCATTAATCATTAGGAATGGGGCTATTTCATATTCATGCCAAAAAGTGAGTTTAGGATTAAAAAGTATTGGAGGTAGTGGTGTGTCTAGTTTCAAAATTCATCACATTGCTCAGTGCTCTGGTGTGCAAGTGGTATGTATGAATAAAGAGTGGAGGAAGTAAATTGCTCCTTCATCCCAGGGATGAAGAATGTGGTGACTGACTCTTTGATTAAAAAAAACAACTGCTTTTTTTGGAATTTTTCTGTTCTGTTGCATTTTTTTTAACTGGTGGGTGACAAGAACAAGGAATTAAATACAGATAATACAGACACATGCCCTCTGAAGAAAATGCTATCTTTTCAGCACGTGTGTGTATATCGAGCTTATCCTTGTGGAGACCTTGGTAATGACCAGTATTGTTGCTGAGATTTGAATAACAATAAGGGTAGTATTATTAGTGCAGATTCAGACATAGGAAAGGTTTTTCCAAAACTGGAAGAGAAATCAAAGTACTCTTTGTTCTCTAGGATTAGAGAAGGAATGCTTATACCTGGAAAAATTACTGACGAAACCTTTGACGTTCAATTTCAAATTCTCAAGCTTTGTTTTTTTGTTTGTTGTTTGTTTTTTTCTTATATTTTTGTTTTTATTCCTGTAATTCCTTATCCTTTTCTACTTACATTATCCTTTTCTACTTACACAATGGAGATAGAAAGTATACAACCTAAAGGATGTTCCAAAAATTGAAAGTTCAGTTTTCCACTTCTGTGAAAAATTTTCTTAAGGAAGTTGAACGTAAAGGTTGTTTGTGTTCTCACTGGCACGAACAGCTGTATGTATATACATATTCATAAAGATATGACAGTAGCAAGGATGTTCTCTCCACATTGGAGAAATATATTTTTTTACTTGGAGTTTAAAAAAGAAAGGGGTAAAAAAAAAAAAAGGCAGGGGTAGCAATTGGGCAACTAATTTCCAAATTTAATTAAAAGATAACTAATTCTGGGAATAGATAGAATTATTATCCATTGTCTTTCCAATCAGTCATCTAAGCATGTGAGCGTGCAGGTTGAGAATGAAACCATGTCATTTTTGTATAGAGAGTCATCTAATATATAAATGGAATTTAATGGTAAGGATAGAGAACAAAGTTGGAGATTATCAGTTAATGAAAGTGCATCTTTCAGGAGCATTTTGAAGATCAGATCACTTGCTGAGTGATTTCTATATTTGAGCTTTTCTCTTTGTTCCTTGCAGGACAGAGCTTGTAAAAACTTCTTGATGGCTTTTTGGCACTCATCTATTGTAGTCATATAAATATATAATCCTTTGAGCCTGCCTGTAATTGGCTGATGTGTTAGTGGTATTGTTCTACCTCAAGACTACTTAAAACAGACATGCCAGAAGGCTCTAAAAGGCTCACGGTATATTAGGCTGTGCTGTGTTGTTTTTTTTGAAGGCAAGACAAAAATTCTGTGCATAATCCTATCGTGCAGAAAGCTCACAACTTCAGAGTGAGACTAGTTATTTATTCTCTGATTATGTTCTTGTAGTATGTTTTGTCCTTTAGTCTAATAGCTATTGGTGACTGTCAAAGGTTGCAGCTACTTCCATGCGGTGCCTATGGAGCACTTGAATATTCAACTTTTCACAAATGTCAAGGCTTTGCTCTAGGCAAGTCCCTGCTCCTGCCAGGAGTCTTCAGCTTCTTTTTGTGCTCTTTGCTTGCTAAGTGATGGCTGGACCTGTCCTGCCCTCTAGAAACCTCAAGCCAGGTATGTTCAGTTATTCTCAGGAGAGACGCAATCTTTCCTTTACCCCAGAGGGCTCCACCTGACCCCCAGTCCATCAAGGAGCACAGTGTAAGCGCATCTTGACTCCCCAGCACTTTTTTTTAACAGCACGTACAATGCATAACATTGATACAACAAACTGGAGACAAATTAAGCTTTTTTCCATTGGTTGCATAATCTGAAAACCTTTCAGGCAACAGATGAGACTTTGCATTTGGATGGTGACTTGGAAAGAAAGCAGTGAATGGGCCTGATATATGTGAAAGCATGAATAGGTGCAAGGAGGTGACGACAAGGGGTCAGGGTAGCTGTCGGCTCTGTAGCACTGCTTTGGCCAGGAAGCATTGCAGAGGGCTCCTGTCCTGAGAAAGCTGCTGAATTTGCTTACTGTGGGAGCTGAGATGATAGCTCTGGAAAGGTGGCTGATGATATAGAGCATGGCATGCTCAGCAAGAGCTTTAAAGTAGAAGGTTAAATGAGTGTCTGCAAAAGTGGCCTTAGGCTCTAGCTAGAAATGAGGGAACTGACTGCTATCCTGAATTTCCTGACAGCTCATCGAAAGCCAGAGATACGAGGTAGAGATATTGAGGTAGATTACTGACTAATCTGACACATGCACTTATTTTGAAGCTATTACAAAAAATATGAAGCCTAATTTACAATGCTGGTTGTCAAAGTCACAGGCAATAAACAAGGATTTATTGCACAGTGTATGTGTGCTCCTCGAGTGGCACATTCCCTGACGGATGGCGGTGTCATCAGGCACAGCATGTGCTGCTGATGGCCATTTCTGACCACGGCCTGCTGCTCTTCTAACACTCAGCTGAAGTCCTGGATGCTGTTCATTCTCTGTCATGTGGAAAATTGTGCCGTAGGTTCTGTAGGTGAAACAGTTCACATGGCACTTGGAGGCAAAAATGAATTTGCTTAAGGACGGATAATGTCAATTCAGAAGTTCCCATGAGGAACCCATTTATTTACAGGCACTGTCGCCCAATTTATTATTAGTTCTTGAGCTTTCAGTATTATTCTGTATCTATATATACACATAGAGGAAGAATAATTAACTCCTCAGCTCTGTATTACCAGTATCTGCAGTGATGTTTTGTCTGGGAAACTGCTGTTTTTTAAGAAATGTGCATTACAATGACTCAAATGTTGGCAGGGACTGCTTAATGCATAGGAGACTGCCGTAGTATTTGCTATCAGAATTTTTTAGTTCAAAATTCCAGCTCTTGTACACACTTCCTTTTATGACTTACATTGACAACCTATTTCTCCCTTTCCCATATGCTTTCTTTGTTCTACATGAAACAGAGGTGGTTTTGTTCTGTGCTCTCACTTTTTTTGAATCACAGTCCATTTTCTAGGGTCTACCAGGCTGTGTTTTTCCTCAAAGGAAATGCAAATACTGCGGAATGTAAATCTGTATTCTTAGTGCCACTTGCTCTTTTACACAGAAAACTACAGTCGTATCTTGGGGACTTCAGAGAGTCCTTCTACAAAACTGGCATATCTGCTGCTACCTTGTGAGCAAGAACCCTCTGTAGATATTGGTTGTAGAAAGAAACCTTCCTTATTGTGTGTGACAGCTTTCCCATTGGAAGCATCTTAAATATAATGACAATGCAGATTTATTAAGAACTAAACATGACTGACTCTTGTGAGACTATTTATAACAGCTCCATCCAGTGGCTTCTGCTATAATCTGAAGGGAGGACTTAGCTATAAGGGGTTCAAGATCTTCAGGGCTGAAAAATGCTACTTTAATACGTGTGATTTGACAGTTACCACCCTGCAGAAGAAAGCATAATTAAAAAAAATGAAAGATGTAGTGTTTATATCTTGAAGTTAGTTCTGAAGAACTGCCCTACTTTTTTTATACTCCTTATATCAAATAGCTTCCATCTCTTGGCATTTTATGATAGACCATGCCTGGTCAGTTGCTGGAGCATAAATTACTTGTGTTATGAAGAGGTATAGAGTGACTATAAACAATCCATTTTTGAAAGGGCAAAATAGTCTAGGTGGACTTGCTCCTGAAGCAAAGGCCCTCTCTACAACTAAAGAGAATGCTGGAATTACTGAAATGGTTCATGGTGTCACATTTTAGTTGAAAACTTCCAATTTCTTTATAGGAAGTCTTTGACTTTAAAAATTTGAGCTTTAATTTCAAAACTGGATTTCTCCATTTTTCTCTTAAACACAAATTATCTCAATCAGGTTGATATTTTTCAATCAGGTTGAGATTTCAACATTTCTTTCCCATTCAGGATGGGGAGGAAAAAGCCTTCAAAATATCCGAAGTTCTCATGGGCCAGAAAAAAAGTTTCCCACACAGCTCTAGTCAATGGGAGTGTTACCATAAACTTCACTGTGCTTTGGATTAGGCCCTGAGAGCATATCGGAGATTCTGTCAGCCTCATTGATTGCACAAACCAGCCTTGTTATGAGGAAACATTCCAGGGCCAGACAGCATTCTGACATTTGTCTGTAGTTTTCACATTTAGGAGAGATTATTGTCTCCAGAGGGTCATTCTTAATGATTTAAAACTGAGGTAGATAGTTTTTTCTGGCAGTGCATGTGTAATCTAATCCATATATTGTTGAAAATAATTGGAACGAGCATTGAGTTGCTATATGGCTGTGGTCAGTTAGTATTGACTGTATTGAAACTTGCTGAGTAGGTGGTATAAATTATAAGAGGACCTGGAAAACCAAAGCAAAAAGAAAAAAAAAGATATTTAAAACAGGGCAATGTGGAAGTAGAAACGCTTTCCACTGGGATTACTTTGGAAGCAAACAGTCTGAGCTTTAGAAAATTTGCTCTTGTTAATTACATGTTGGATAACATTACATAGACCATATGACCAAGAGTATGTAAAACTTTTGTTTGTTCCTATCACAAAGGGCTTGATGGGGACTTCAGGCACATCCTCTGAGCAAGGGATGGTGTGTAAACTGTACCACCCATGGAGCAGCCCCGGGAGGCAGCGTGACTCACAGACACGCCGCTGAGACAAAAATCCCTCCCTGCTTTCCCTTGGCTTTTAATGCTGTGAAATAGAAAGATGCGGCTGTTTTTTACTGTGGCAAAGCTTGCCTGCAGTGGCACAGCTACATGGGTTAGTAGCTGTGGGAGTTGAGGGAGGATGCTCCAGCTCCTGGCTCCTCTTCGGGAAGGAGATGTGTGGGCAACTCGAGTTTGTATGGTAGCCTAATGTCTGCGTAACTCATGGAAGTGAGTTACGTCTCAAGCCTGGCTTGGTAACACGTTTCAACACTCCTTCAGTTTTTTAATGTGGATTGGATTTAAATATATGCTTAAAAGTAAGTGCTCTAATGCTTCACCAGAGAAAAATGTTGCTATGAGATTATATTCCCTTACATGTGTGCACTCCAAGTTACAATTCAGTGTGTTACACCTAGCTTCTGTGAATTACTGCATTGTCCTGTGACACTTCCTGGCTTCAATTTTGGACACCTCACTTGTTGCTAATTAGAAAAATATTCAACAAGTTGTTTATTAGGATTTGACACTATCAATATTTCTGTATACTAATGCTATGTTCCCTTTAAAAAAAAAAAATGGCCTGGGTGTGTGGGATACTCTAGGTAGTACCCTACATAAAAATAGAAATCAACAATCTTCCCCAGATGTACAAGGTCCAGTTTGATATATATCTAACATGTTGAACTGATTAAGAAGGTATTTTAATAGGAAGAGAGCCAAATTTTTGCTAACAGGTTGAATTTTATTTCAGCCCCCAGAGTTAATTTTGCAAAAGAAATCACGCCTCCCATTTCCCATCCCTTGGCACCTACGTTTCCTCCTTTTCTTTCTATGGTTGTGTAAATTGCCAACTAAAAGATGTTGAATCCATAGGATGATTTTTTTCAGCATAAGTATCTTAAAGATACTGCTCTTTAAATGTTCCTCTTGCACAGGTTTATGCTAAACATTTTGTAAAAGAAGACTCTATTGAAACTAAAGTTCTAAATATTTCACTTTAAATTTGGATCAACAGTACAGTCAACCTCTTAATATATTTTTAACAACTTTATCATTTTTGACAGTTTTTAACTTTTTTTATTAACATTAGCATGGCGAACAGAGGCCTTACCCTGAAGATTGTAGTGTTTTTTCTTGCTTTAATAATTTCAGCTATTGATTCTATTAATTGTTTTTCACGAATTAGGGAACATACAGTTAATGAACTGAAGACAGTGCAGAGTACAATCCCGTCAGCTTTTGGCCAGGAGGGAAGAGGCACCTGTAACTCTTAAATGCCTGAAAACGATCTACTATATATTTTTTTTATTTTTACTTGATATATTTTATGTATGTACTGAAGTTCTAACCATTCACTGACAAAATTCTTCAGTGCACCAAGTGGGCATAAGTGATCTGTGTGATCAGTGTGTGTTATGAAGTCTTAAATCTGTAAAGATGACGCTACTGCTGAGATGCTGACGTGTCTCATTGTATCTGGGATTGTGGGCTGCTCTAAAGGTCAATACTACTTAACCCAAATAATTTTGTATTCCATAAAATGATTCTGAAGTAGTATGAAGGCCTCATTCAGTCTCTTGTTAGGTTGCTGCCTGTATTAAATTGTTGAGGGGTTGTATCCAAATGATGCTTATCAATTCTAAATTGGGAAAGGAAAGGATATTCTCTACTCCTCTTCTCGTGGAGCAGTTTACAGTGTGTAACTGGTGAAATACAGGATTGGTCTAGCACAATAAAAAGCTGTTAACTGCATTGGAAGGTCTAGGAAACTCTGGAATTTATGATGCTCTTACTGGAGAAAGGAGTTACTCCAAATTAAACAAAGGTAGCTGTTTCCCTGCCTGCCCATAGGTGCATATGTAGTTAATGCATTCCACTTGTGAGTCATAAGGGGAACTCCAGAGAAGCTTCAGGCTGCGCTTAAAAGACTTATAATAATGCATCTATTGAATTGTCAAACAGCAAGGTTTTGTGCAAGACCGGAATATTGATTTTTGTCATTATCTTGACAGCAGTTTGTTCGGAAAACAGAAGCAGTGTTCATAGTTAACAGAACATTTCCTATTTTCTGATATCTCACTGAACCGAAGTGTCATGAATGTTTGGTTTTTCTGAACTTTTAGAGCTAGTTAAATTTAAGTCTTTTACTTGTGTGTTTCATAGGACCTTCAGTTTAAAAAAGGCAGGTTTTCTTTATGTGTCGGACCAGACAGAAGCATGCAGCATGATGGGCATTATAGTCTGGGCAGTAAGCGTCTGCTACTTATGGTTTTGTATACAAGTTCTCCCTTTCCCACCTCCGGATTGTAAAGCCTTGCCTTCGGGGGGTAAAACTCTTCCATAGTCACATCATCAGCGCTGGGCATACCCAGCTGACGGTGGAGTTATAGACCGTGAGCTGTAACAAGAGTGACAAAGCTGCCGTAAGGAAGGGAAAGGAATGGAAAGAATTAAGCTTGTGTTGACTGCATCGTGGGTATCTCTTAGCATGAGGTAGCAGTAGAGAACAATATTTATTCATTATGATATAATTGCTTGGAGCTAGATGTATTTCTGCCTTCCATGCTGGTTTTCTTTGAATGCCTTCTGTTTAGATTTTTCTGTCTCGTTGCTGTAATTTGCCATGCTCTGATGGGGATGAATGTCATCAAAGTTCTGCATCTTTTGATGTTTCTAATATGAGATGCAAATGTTTAACAGATGAAAATTATTTGCTAATAGGAAAATAAGTATCAAAAGCAGAAGTACAAATAAAAAGCCCCTTGTGTAATAGTTGCTAGAAATTTGAGTGACTTATTGTTTAAACAGAGGGCGGGCCCTTCTTTGATGTATGTAAATATTTTCAGACAGGCATCCTCATACTGTTGGTGTAACTGCTATTTTCATTTGCTTTTACACCTCACTTGAAATTATAGGAATACTCTGGGGAGGTGTAGAATTGGTGGATCTTTCTAGATACATGGGAACTGGGCAATAGAGGCAGGATGGAGCCTTTCAACTGTTGATGATTTGCCATCCATTTGTCTGTTCTGACCGGGAGACTGCCCTGACTTGCAGATCTGCCAAGCTTCTCTACAGACTGCTGCAAATTGCTTGTGCTCAACATTGAGCTTAGCAGGTTCTCAGATGCACTTCTGAAGCTTCTGCAGACTGCAACAAATACTGGGCAGCTTGAAACTGTCTAAAACAGGGTTTCAAATGTAAGGGCGGATTTGTCTTGGCCAAGTCATTAAATGAATACCTGTCTTGATGCTAATTGTTGCAGCCGCTACAGGGCAAGCCAGGAATGCTGTTATATCATCTTTTATCATGACAATCTACATCTTTGTAGTACTATAACTGAAATCTGGGAAAGGATGTTGGGTGGGACATGATGTATTTTGACTTTTTTTAGGCTGATCAGTGTCTAGGGGTCAAGGTGCTTTGGCCTTTGGATTTATTCACTTGCAATTTGGAATGGCTGAAGTATTAAAACCCTTAAGTGCATTTCTTCTCAAAGGCATCTTAAATCAAACACAGCTTAAATGAGTTATTGAAAAGAAACAGTTTCCACTTCTCCCTTAATCTGTCTCCCATGCTCAGTAATTGATGTCTAGTTTCATGAGTCATATTTAACTAGCCTCAGGTTAAATCTCTTGCAGCCTAATCCTGTACATCCTTCCGTAGTCAATGTCTGTACTGGGAGTTGGTGGAGGTTTTCAATGAGTAAAGACTGCCATATGGGGTTCTGTAGAAACTTGCACTGTTTTTATCTAGAAGTGGAAGAAACTCCAGGAAAAATCGGCATCTGTAGTCTTTACCTACAGTCTTTGACTGGGGAGGCTCCCAGGGTTTTTGGACTGGGGGCTCACGGAATGCTCTGGGGGGATTCCCAAGGAGTGATGGGCTCTGCCTTATGGGCATACAAGATATGGAAGCTGTCAGGATCTGATGGTACATCATGTAGGAAGGCAGCCAAAAAGCAAATTTGAGGCTAGTATCCCAAGCATAAATTTCAGCACATTTAAAAAAAAAAAAAAAACACAAACGCATAACATCGAGGACTTGCTGTTCTCTTCAAGTGCGTGCGGACTTCCCTGTGTAGGAAGACAGATGGAAATGTACTGGTTATGCTATTTTGATTCCTGTCATTACTGAGAAGTCTCCTGAGCTGTCACAGTTATGCTCAGAATTCACTTTTCAAGACCCTGATTCTGTTCCCAGATTTCCTTTTCTCTGACTATTTTGTTGTTAGGGAAAGGACGAAAAAACAGGGGAAGACAAACTTCTAGTAATAAGAATTTGCAAATGTTTGTTGCAAAGGGAAATGTGAATGTAGTGCCAGTTTTCACTCAAAACCTACTTTCAACCATAAAAAGTCATTAAACAATGGCTGTTTTCATTATTGCTGCTGAAGAAACAAAATATAGTGGAAGACAAAAGAACACCAAAACTTCCCTGACTGCTGCCAGTTGCTCAAACTAAGGAAGAAAGTTGTGCCCTTCTCTCTTTCCTTGGTTTGTTGTCTCAGTGGTATACATATTAGAGAGTCTTCAAGTGTTGTCTTGCCCCTTTTGTTTGTTTTCTTTGTTGTCCCTGTGACTGTTTCCGTTTATAATCAGACCCATTAGTGTATGTTGATAGAAGCAAACTACTTGTGGATTTTTATTTCCCTTTGAGTCTGCAGCAAAGTTTAGCAGACAAATAGGCTTGCCTCTAATGAAAGAGGGGAAATTGCAAATGGGAATTTCACTGGATACATGTCATTAGTTACTCCCACAAGTCTTACAGGTGTGACATCAATCAGGTTGTGCGCCATGTTCTTGGGGTCTCAGAGGGATCCAACACCATCTGCGTGGCTCCTGTGTTCAGGGTCACTGAGTATGCAGAGAAAGATCACTTCCTGAGGTATCTGCCTTTGAACAGCCTCTTCCACTCCATGACGAATACCTTAAACGGCCGACACCTGAAGGGCATCGCTTTTCCGGTATTGACACTGATGGATGTGCCCAGAGCTAAATTAGCACTTCCTCCTCGCCTCAAACCCTGGCACCATATCTGGAGTGGTGAGGTGGTGCTGCCAAATCCAAGGCAACTGAGAAGGATGCAGAAAATCATATCCAGGGAATTCCCATTTTTTCCTACTTAGAGACTTTCTTAAACTATTATAAAGGGGGTATCAAAAAAAAGTTTGGGGCTTGGTCTCCAAATAAGCTACACCTCAGCAAGACTTGAAAAGAAATCCCTTTATAAAGGTGTTGCAGTCCTTGCTCGTGAAGATGTATTTCTCTGTATTACATCACCTATGGACGCTGAGCTGAGAAGAGGCAAGAAGTATGGGGCTTTCTTTTTTTTTTTTTTCCTCCCCAGCCCTGTGTGGAAAAAAAACTGTTGCATATAGATAAGAAATTATTTACATTCTCTCTTCCTTGCCTATCTAACCATGTAGTCATCCTTTCCCCTCAAATCTAGCTGTCTGGTTAGGGGGGCAGTTTTAAACCCAAACCCGCAGTGCATGCCAGACAGCACTTTGTATGCAAGGTGGCACGGAGGGCCTATCTTTTGGGGCTGTGATTCCCGTCCCCTTCTGCCACTGCCAGATTCCTCTGGGAGCTGTGCACATCCAGCCCCAGCCTGCACGGAGGAGAGCAAACTCTCCTAGAGCTGGTTATCTGCATTTGAATTCAAGAAAATAACTTGCTGGGTTTCTTCCCTTGGGAAAATATCCCCCGATATAGATTTAGTTCCAGTCAGGCCTCACAGTTTCAGTATCTAACAGCGACCTAGTTTCCTTCAGGCCTCTGAGTCTAACAACTTGGGAATGGTTTCTCCCCCTCCCTTCCACCCCAAGAGATCATGCTTGCTAGACGGGCTTTCCCAAATTCTCACAGCTCTAATCTGGATACCATTTAGTGTGACAGCCTTCTTCCCGGGTTCCCACAGCTGGTTAGTGTTTTGAATTCCAGCCTCATGAACTCATATCAGGCTACATGGGCTAATGCTCCGAGCACAACCTAGAGCAGATAGCTCTGATGACAGAGTAATGGAGAAAACTGGTACTTTCTGTGTGTTTATAAATGCACTGTCATTTGTGGTGCTCTTCGATTGCTGCAGAAAGTAACCGACTGCACTGCCTCACAGAAGCATCTAAGTATTAATGGCAGCAGAAATAAAATCATTAAAGCATGGCTAGTGAAAAACTGGTAAAACGACCTGCTGCAGTGAAAAAAGCCTAGTGCATCCAAAGGGTCACAAACGTGGCTAAAAATATCACTTAAAAATAACTGCTGTGTTCTCCAACTGAACTATAGAAAGGAGGAAAAAAAAAGTCCAGGAAAAGCATGTCCCTTATTCTCTCTCATAACCTTCAACCTTTACCTTGAACAAAATATTTTAAGTAACAAGAGATACTAGTTGTCTAACAGCGCAATGGGCATAGCACCCCCACCTTTAACTGTCTTTTTTTTTTTGGGGGATGTAACACCATTGAATTCAGTGCCATGGACTTGTTCCGGGCTGGTTTGGGAAGCCACCTCTGGTTCAGTGGTGTGCTGCTTGTCTTCTCCCTCCCTGCTGATTTCTGGGGAGCACCAGCATATGGCTGGATTTGGGGAGATGTTCAGAACCCCAGACTCCTCCTTGTGCATGTGAGAATCCCATGCTCAGCACTGCTGCTAATTAGACCCATAAGTCTCTGAACATCCAGCACTCACAGCGCTTGCAAAGTAATGTCCTCTTTGAAATACTAGTTTTGATATATAACTGAGTAGATGTGAAATAATAACACAGCTCTGTACAATTTCTTCCTGATGCAAACCACAGCAGCCCTACCAATTCTAGGGGGAGTTTGGCGATCTGTGCTAGTGCAGGAACTAACCCATCTCCTCACTTTGAGTCTTTCATTATTTATTTATTTTTTTCCTTAAATTAAACAAAGAAAAAAACTCATTTAAAATTAAAAGCAACTGTACATCACAATGGAAATGATCGGTGGCACGTGCGGAGAGCATGGAGAAGCAGTGTGTAGAAATGGCATTTCGTATGCAATTGTGCTGCTTAGTATACTATTAGGGGGTTGTTTTACCAAAAAAAAAAATAAATAAATATGAGGGTGAAGCTACACTTGGGGCATGTGAGAAACAGGATTTCACTCTGAAGGATTTTCAAAACACTTGGGTGTTTGTTTTCCTATGTTGACACAACTGCATCCCATGACTTGCCTTTCCTAATTCAGTGAGTAGCAGTCAGGAATTTGAGTACTGTCTGGATGGGAGGTGGCTTTCCTCTCTGGAGAGGAAATAAAGAAGATGGCTTGCTAGAATCTGTAGATAGATCACTGTTTAATTTACAAGCCCCTTCTAAGGAGAGGTCAGATGCTTAGGACGCTGTTCAGTTTGTTCAGAGTGGCCAGCTCATGGACTAGACCTTAGCCTGGCAGAAATTCAACAGAGATTAAGATACGGCCTAATAAAAGAATAGTGTGGTAGTCAGAACTGCATTCAGACCAGGTTAAGTAAACCACAAAGCTTACAGGGAGCAAGAAGATATTTGTACCTTAAAAGAAAATATACTTGCTTTCCTTTTTTTTTTTTTAATAGGAAAGCAGATGCTTTTTTTTTTTCCCCAGTCATTCATCCCTGTTTAAACTTGGATATTTATCTATTGAGGAGCAGTTTCAAAACCTTGTTCCTCTGGTGCTTCAAAATGCTTCCAAACCCTTCCCTTTTTCCTTCTAAGTATAGCAGTGCACAACCTTTTCTAAGTGACATGATCCTCCCGTTACAATAGGGGCATTTAACCTGGATATCTTCCTGAATGCGATACATCTCCTTGGCACTTTCTTCAGAGAGGAAGAAGTTAACTGGTTCCATGAGTGAATTCTAACTAGGGATCATTCAGACCTGTAGGAAACATGGGAGAGCAAATGTTTACTGACCGTGTAATTAGCACGATGATTTGCTCTGTCTATTGGCCCTTAGCACCATATTTCCTGTCTGAGCAGTGGAAAGCAAAAATATTAGTTGCTGTTTTACTAGAGGAACAAGTGTCTTCCAAATGAACAAATGATCTATTACTAGTCTTGCAGACTCTTCCCATGGGAATAGGCATTTTGCTTCTTTTTCTACAGCTAATTTCTTTCATACAGCAGGTTCCCAGACACATCAAATGCCTCACATGTTAAGCTGTTAGTTAAGATTTATAGTCTCTGTGTTATCAGAGTGAATTACACTACGGCTGGCAGTCAGACTTCTCATGGACTTCTGTGTCTTAAAAAAAAAAAAAAAAAAAAAAACAAGCCTTAATAAATTGGTTTTTGATATCTAATGTCTTTCTAAAACACAAGGCGCTTCTAAGTCTCTTCTTCTGTTCAGAAGCTTGCTGTATTTCTGGGCAGCCAAGGAACAAGCAGTGGATAATACTCCTTTGCTTGCAGAAAAAATAAAATATATGCACAGTGTTGGTGGGCTTCCATAGACGGGCAAAGGCCATTGGAGAGGCCTGGAGTGCAGCTCAGTGGTTGTGCCAGTGAGCGCATTGCGGAGGTGGTAATAGCTCAGCTGAGTCACAAGAAGAAAATGTACACTCAGTAGATTGGAAAAAAAAAAAAAATTTTTACTTTAAGTCCAGGTCTTCAGCATCTTGTGGCAGAGTTGGAGCGATGTTAGTGCTTTGGTGCTAAGCTAGTATCATGTGATACCACGTGGTGATCTGGTCCTTAGCCTTTATCCATCACTTTCTCTTTTCAGCCATAAATGTATCATCATCTTTCTTTGCAGTAGCCCAAGCCAGAGAATAAAAACATAATTTGGTGTTTGAGAAGAGAAATGATTTCTGGAAATATAAAATATGCTGTTTAAATTTTTCTGGGAAATTGTCTTTAACAAAACTGACTTTCCAATTTATATTTAACCTTCTGGGATAGCTTGGAGCTGAATGGAATACCACTTCCTAGTGTGAGAATCAAGAACCAAGTACAGAGGTGTAGGTTATTAGTTAGGGGTGGAAACTTCTCAGGTCCTCAAAATCTGCATCTCTTTTCTAGCTGTGTGACAGACCATGAGGAATAAACTCTTCAAAATGAAGGAAGTGAAGCCTCTTCTTTCCCTCACCTTCCCTAGTGTATCTTTTAGCTATCAACTTATCTCAAATTTTCTCCATTTCAAAAAAAAGAAAAAAAAGGAACTGACTTTTTTTAATGCCTGCTGTTCAGTCAGCAGCTCTGATACTGCATCCATGTGCTCCTGCTCTGGGATACCTCTGTTCCGTGAAGTGAGACCACAAGATCTATTAGACTTGATAGTTAACCAGGGGCTTGAGCCAATCAGTGATCCCAAAACTCAAGTGCTGATACTTGAGCCACTGTGACACGCAGCCCCAAAGCTTGCTGCCTTTCTTTTTCTCAAGGGAGACTTCACGTTTCCTTCATTTCCAAGAATTATGCTGTCCATGTCATCTATGGCTATTACATATTTCTGTATACTTTTGGTTACAGTAAGACAACTACAGTAGTTAAAGAAAATATTTCAAATTGTAGAGCAATCAGTAAGTCATCCAAATAGCTTTTACTATTGTTTTTATTGTAGTGATAATCGTCTGATTTTTATGAATGGTTAATCAACGTTTTACTGAACAAAGTAGATTTTTTTTTTTTTTTAAGAAATGCAGGGTTTAAAGTGGGTTCATTTTCACTTCAGTGCTGAGCAGAAGAGCAGAGTCTTTCTCATGTTCTTTTATGTTTTTCTGCAGTAGAAAGGAAACTACAAAGCTCTACTACAGTACACTGGTTTAGTTGGTTTAGTTCAATTGCTTTTCATCTTGGAGACCTGATGCTGATTTAGGTCATATGTCAAAAGGAGCCCGTCTTATTCCAGTCGTTAATAGGCCTGAATCTCCATTCCAGCCCTTATTCCTTGCCTGCACTTCATCCAGTTAATGAATTTCAGCACAGGAGAGCTGGATGCTGTAGCGAAGTATATTGCCAGGGTCGTTCAGCAAGTCCGCCTCACCCCTGCTCGCCGTGTCCTCGATTGCTTGCCCAATAGCTTGAGGTCCTGATGGGGCAAAGCATGAAAGCACCCGTGCAAGTCTGATATTCCAGGTGGTTGCGCTGGAAGTCAGGCAGTCACCAGCGATGTGACAGCTAATGTAACGCTATGGCAAGGGGAGGAGCAGTGCAAGCTTACACCTGCTTAAAATCTGGGATAAGCATGCTAACTTTAACTTGTCACATGCTTAGATGCTTTCCTTATAAAGTGAATGTCTTGCTAACTGCAAAAATGAAAAAAAAAAAAAAACACCTTTCTAATGCTAACTTGAGTGTAATAAGATATTTCAAAAACTAAATACACTAGAGATGATTAAAAAAAATTGTTTTATCCCTGCTCTAATTATTCTATGGTTAGTATAAAGGCAGAGATGCTTTTTTATTAGAGACTGCGTGCAGTCTAATCTTTGCTTTACCTTTAAGGTATTAATAATTTGGACTTATTTAATTCTTTTCCCTCAAAGGCAGTACCATGTTTCAGAATACCCTTCTTAAGGTTAAAATGTTTTGATCTTGTTTTCTCATGTTGGAAATACTGTAGGATTTCAGTCTAGCAATCTTTACACATAGGTTTAAATTTTAGTGAGTGAGTGTTGTGGAAAAAAGATCAAATTGCTTGTGTTATAAAAGTCTAGCTAAACTTTTGAAATGTTGTAGGCGATGAGTTTAAACTCTTATGTTGTTGCAGCTTCATTGCACTGCAGAAATAATTCTGCAATGTAAAATGTTAAAGATCAGGTAAGCTAGTTTACATAGGGCTTTTGTTTGGGTAGGTTATGTTTATTGGAATATTTGTTTACCGGGTTATTTGTGCTTACCTGTATTCTCCAGAAGTCCAAATGCAGACCTCTACTTATATTTGTATTTATATATTTGCTATGCAGTTTTGTTACTTGGTGTCATAATATAAATGCTGGCTGGAGTTTAAGTTTGTTTCACATTTTCTTATTTTTACCAAAAAAATAAACCTTGGTTTCCTGTTACTTTGCTGGGCCAACCAAACAAAATCAGTATTTATTTGTTGAAATCTTCTCAGAGCAATAGTTTGAAAGTAGTCAATAATGATGTTGACTCCCGGGTTTTAAGGAGGACAAATGGAAAAGGCAAAAATGTCTGTGTAACTATCCAAAAGGTGCATTAGAACTCCTGTTCTGAATTTCTGTCTGACGTTTGGGAATAGCTCTGCAAGGCTCTGTGCAGTCAAGGAGTATTTTTCCCTGCATCTAGGGAGTTACAGCACAGGTCAGAGGTCAGGGGTTGGAGGCCATTTTCAAAGCACATCAATAGATGAAGATCCAGGGGTCAGTTTCTTGGGAAGTCTGTAGCATAACTGGAAACAAAATTTTGAAACCAAATCCAGAGTCCAAATTTTTGAGTATCATAATGAGACTTTCCAAGAGAGCAGGCCCTGTCTTCCTCGAGCAGTTATGCTGTATTTCACAAAGAATTAAAGCTTGGTATGTTTATAAGCAGACAAAGAGGAACGCCTTACGATGCAAGGACTTAGTCAATCCTACTAATACCTGTCACCTCTCCTGGAGATAAAACCCTGAGAACAGTGCCACGTCTCATGGGAGTGTCACATCAGGCACCTCTTGGTGTGAGGGTGACTAAGAGTGAAAAAGGAGAGTCATTGGATGGAGAAAACTATCTTGCTGCTTTTCAAGGAGGGATTATCCGAGGGAAAGGAGAAACAAGGGCAGTATAAAGAGAGGGCCTGCCTCTAACCTCCCTCTTCTGTGAATGTGCTAGGTTAATCTCTGGCAGCAGTTTTTCCTCCATCCCTTGCCTTGTGATGATCAGTCCCTGGTACAGGGAAATGGCAGTGTTAGTACGATTTCTCGTTACCTTAGAAATAATTACAGTCATCAGCTTAAGCAAGGCAATATGCAGTATGTGACACTAGCAATTTTCCAGTTCACGTCAGCCTGTAGCAGGTTTCCTGATTATCAGGCGAGATAAACCCGGGGAGAGAAAGCAAGGAGTGAGCCACTTTGTCTTGTCAGGCAGCTTCTCCAACACGTTTGCTGGAGTGGGATTCTTTCTCTGCAGCAAACCTACACATGTCGTGTGTCAGGCTCTTTCAGAGGGTGGGAACCTTTCTGCCCCCCTCAGTTTTGGTTCTCAAAAAGTCAAAGACACCCAGCGAGCACTTGTACACATGTAGTTAGTTGGTGGTCTGCCCGCTGGCTTGCACATTGGGCTCTTTCCAGGGGGGTATGCTAGCATGTGGATTCCATCTCGGGAGCTCTAAAAGCCTTCTCACAGTGTCAAATGAGCACGCTTTAACAAATCGGGAAGAGCGTGGCTCTGGTCAGGTACCTGGGCTTTGGTAGCCCTCTGCTTCCTTAGCGATAACCTTGAAAAATAAATGTTTGCAAAAGGAGCACGAGGAGTTTTCATCCTGCTTTCCAAGGCTTCTCTCTTAGCTGCGACTGCCCAGCAGTTTGTCTCTGTAGCATCTGGTGTGCAGCGCTTGGGTATGCTCCTGCACTGCTGGCCCTGCCACGGGGCTGCTCAGCCCTACTCTAATGCCTGCGTCTGCTGGGCTCCCCGCTGCCTGCCCCGGGGAAAGTCTGTGCCCTGTGTGTTAACTGGAGGCAGTCACTTTCCTTTTGCCCCTACTCCCTTTCCCTATACTTGTACGTAAACTAGAAACTGTGCCTACCCCAACGTGAACAAAATATCGACTGTTCGTTACGAAGCATCTTCTTATCCTCCTAATAGATGCCAAAGTATTTGATAAATATTCTTACCTAAACTTTAAGATTTTCCAGATTCATCTGGAATTTAATTTAATCTGGAACTTTCACCTGGCTGACGCTCAGAGGAAGGTGCAAGCTTGCAGGACTCCTGGTTTCAGTTCTTGACTCTGCTGTAGGTGGCCAGTCCTCTAGGTGAATCTCTGCTCTCATTACTCATCTGTAACAAATGAATAATAGTTTTTTTTTTTTTTCTCCCATCTGTGGTCGTTCATGTCTGCCTTGGCCTGATGTTTGTTTACATGTGCAGCGCCTATCGTTGTCCTGACCGTCGTTGCTTGTAATCTGGTTAATTACTGTGGTATAAATAGTGCTTTATGGAGTATGCTTCTCGATATGAGAAATCGCAGCCCTGTAAATTTCAGGCTTTCAGAATTCAGCTTGAGAAAACCTTGATGTGCTGCCTGGAAGATACAGCTTGTTTTGCTATTAGCCAAGATGTCTGAGCTTTTGCCAGACTCTGACTTTTTACTTTTCTTCCCGTCTTGTATCTACATCGTGCTGCCTCTCTGGTTTTATGAATGGAATGTCATGTTCTGCATCTGCATAAAGGTCCTTTCATTAGGCGCTCTCTCTGTTCTCGAGACATTCACGGACGTTAATTTGGGGGAAAAAATTCTTTGCAATACATGACATTTTCCTTCCATTATACTTCAGCTGTCCCAGATTTATGTGGAAAGATTGCACATAACATCTTATTTATAAGAATATGTACACTCACTATTTGCACAGACAAAAATATTACAATGTATTCTTTCTGCAGGGGAAGAGCTCTGGCTAGTCAGAGCAAATTACATCATGGGACTAAGCAGTTTTTTATCAAAATCCTGAATTGACAGAACTAATTTGCAACACTTATGTGCTTTCCAAATCAACATTACCAGAAGACCAGATGCACAGCTCAAATAATTGCTGACTTCGCCACTGTCTTTTGCCTTTACCTCTTTTACAGAGTTTCTGGTAACATAAACATTTGCAGCCCAAACCTAGAAAGTCTTGTGGGAAATTGAACCAACTTTTTTTATTTGTCTTTCAGCAGCAGTTTGCTCATCCTTTTTTTGTTCCCAACATGTTAACAGATGTAAATATGAATCATATTTCATTCTCAGACTCCTTATAAAAATACACTCAGAACCAGAGTTTCTGAGTAATAAAAAATTTTGGATGCATCTCCAAACCACAATGAAACACCCTATCCCCAAACGAGTCAAGGCTTGGCTTGCACACCTCTGTCTGAAAACGAGAGGGGAAATCTTTTGAATAGCGTTGCTGTTTATTTGCGTCTCTTATTTTACAGACAAGCAGCACTGATAAACTTGTGTACATGCACAGATGCGTGCTTCTAAGTGTGTGTGTTTAGGTGTATGCTTTCCTGTCCTCCTTATCTTCCCTGTCTGTTCTTTGTGACTGATCTACACTGTAGACATTTTTGTGGTTTGAATGGCTAAAGCGAGCTGATACTCATTGTTTTCAGTCAGCCTCCTCCTCCCTGCACTTCAGACAAGATTCAGAATTAGCCTTTCTGAACTTGCTCCTACACCAGCAAAGCCAGGATGTATTAGTGATCTGGGATTATATTTAGGGCACAGAGTCTGGTATGAGTTAGGATATCAGGCAGTACCCAGGAACTAGTGCTGTGGGTTGGGCGTGAGGCTTGTTTGAGTTATTGGAAGGTATCTTGCTGGCTTCAGGCTTGCTGTAGTGACCTCTAAGGCAGCACCCTTAATTTAAAGTCAGAATAAATCATTTGCTTTGGTTAATAATCTTGGGAAGGATGGGTTATGTACCATCCTCATAAAATGAAAAAGCTTGGGATGCAAGTCTGAGTACAGGCTTGTATTGCATGCTCATATTGTATTTGTTAAGCAGAACTCGTGGCACGGTTTTGGCATGTGCAGAGCATGCATCAGTCACCCAAGTGACCTTTGGCTGTGTTTCAGGACTGGGACAGGCCAGGACCTGGTCCCAGTGGGTGGTGTGAGTGAGGACACCATTTTGGAGGGAGGAAACATTCAGCTCGTGAATGCGAGCTGTGCTACGCGTTCAGTTGGCCTCAGGGCCAGAGAACAGGTCTGGCCCATTTTATTTGGTAGTATAGGCATAGCTGTTGGTGTTTTCAATTGGAGCTTTGTGTGCTGAATATTCCAGTTTGGGGCTGTACACCCCCTTTTCTATGTTAGCAATGCACAGTGTGGACACCCACGTTTAAAGGGTTGGATTTGATGCTATGAGCTGGCAAGCTTCAGTCTCACCTGCTGAAAATATCAGCTGCTTTGAACAGAAAACTCTTAGAGTGGGCTTAATTAAGCATGGACTGTTTGACTTAACTGGGTTTTGATTGTAATGGGTTATTTTTTCTGGCAAGGAGCCAACGTAGCAGAGGTTGTTTATTACATGTAAGCGTTCGCTTTCATCCTCCCTCCCCAATTCACAAGCATCTTGCTATTGTATGTGACCCTGTGGCACTGAAAGATTCTTGCTTTCTCTGTGGACCTTGCATGGACTAGAAGCATGAGGCTTGTGTCCCCAAAGCTAAAGGGATCCAAGTCAGTAGAGGGAACAGCAGCAGCAGTGGGAGGTCAGGGCTGCAGAAGCACTTCTGAGGTGAGGATCAGGTCATGCCTCTGTAGTGCTTCCTTCCATGTCGTAAGCCTCCAGTCTATGTTTAGAAATGAACCTTTAACTGCAATGGGATTTAATGAAAACTCTTCCAGGAAGAAAAGGGCATTGCTATCGCTTGGCTCTAAATGCTCTCGAAGAATTTATTGTATGCATATCTGGGGGGGGAGATGTGATGGGACATAAAACTTCCCCAAAACTTACAGGGACAAGAACACTGAAAAATGGTTTGCTTCATTATGCTCTTTGCATGCCCAAAACAAAGCTGTACATGCTGTCTCTATCCTCTAGATAAAGTATTAAAAAAGAGGAGAGAGAATACAGCAATGATTAGTTTCTGTGGGAAATATGATTCTTTCTTTGCTTCTTTAGGGTCCCAGATGTGAGGGGTAGTGATGTGTCATGCCTGCTTACAGAGCAAAGTGGAGCAGAGCAAACGTGTCCTGCTAGTTTTCTTTTCACACTAAATCACAGTATTCTGGGAATGCCTGGGACACCCCAGGCTTTATGTCATAACCTGAGTCATCTGAGGATTTTTCTGCTGTAGCTATGGAACATTCGTATAGAAAGATCTCTTGCTAGTGTTTGGTTTGTATTTACCATGAAAAAACAAGCCAGAGGAATATGTGGTCAGCGTGATGATGAGGAGTTGAAGTAAAGAGAAAAGCCAAAATGAGTGTAGACATGATCAAAGCCTTACTCTAACACACATGCTAAAAGCACTTTCCTAGTTTTTATGGGAAATCTATTTAGGACCCTACGTTACCGGGAAAAGTTCTCAGCTCGGTTAGAGCTATGTGAGATATATGCTCATCTTAAATAAGAAGCTGGAAGTGAGGTCATCATTACTGTTTTTCTTTTGCTTAGCTCATTTGAAAATGTAGGTTGCTGCAAACCTATCCTAGCTTTCTATACGTGGATTTGATTCCCGCCACCCCCCCCCCCCCCCCCCCCCCCCCCCCCCCCCCGTAAATCACCTTATTAGTGGGGGTGAGGGCAGGGAAGAAGGGAAAGTAGTTGGAGGTTCCTTTCTGAAAACACTAGCTAGCTGAGCTGAATGGGCTCAGAAACTGGCGGAGCTGTTTTTACAGGGAAACAGTAATTACTTCTTTCAATGTGAGTTGGAAGAAATAGTCGCTCAGCAATGTGATTCTTAGTCATTCTGTGCTGCAAGATCACTTTTACAGAGCTTTTGTAACAACTCTGTTTATCATCAAAACTAAATCCAGTGTTGTTCTTATTCTTGCCTATGAATGGCTTGATGTAACAATGAGTTGGCTTTCTTCCTGTAAGGAAGATCTTTCTCTCATTTCTTTTTCCCACACTTGCAACTTCAGAATTGGTGGTCTTCCTACCTATGTTTCACATCCTCTCTCCAGGATACATGATGATGGAGGAAACTACAAAAAGCTAGAAGGAAAGCATAATTCAGAACATCTTTTTCTACTATCAGAATTGTTCTGTGATACACTATGCAACAATGAAGTACTGAAACTGTTGGGCAGTAAACAATGATCAAGAAAATACTTGATAAAACTTCAGGTAATTTGTTATTGGATGTACTGGCCGGAAGGAAAAAAAAGTCCTGTGACTTATCAGGCTTTATTGCTTGCTATGGAAGCTGCTAGTGTAACTAAGTGGGAAAGCAACTTAAATTTATGATAATCAACACCATATGTATTTTGGAAGACTTCCTACATTCTTGCACAGAATGAAGGATTCACCTAACAGATAAAGAAATAAAAGAAAATTCTTGAAAAGGGACTTGTGCTTAGTTTTTATACTTTTCCAATTTGAAGCAGGACTGATTTTTTTATCAATTGAAGATCTAGCCTGTATCTTGTAAAGATTTAACAGTGAAAGTGATTTAGAAATATATTTTCTTACGTGCAATACTGGCAGCCATTTGAAAAAGTGATGAAAGCAACTTTGCACACAGTATTAGACTTTCTTACATGAGACTTTCGTACATTACTCCCATTGCCATGGTGTTCAAGTTTTGCATATTCTTTAATCTCCCCTCACAATGTCACTGAGGTAGGGAAGATTTCTTGCCCATAACTTACATAGGAGAAACCAAAATTGCAGTGCAGGAAGTGAACTCCTCCTTCCCAGCTATCTCAGGAGTTGATGTCTCCTTCACCTGAGGATCTGGCTTGATTTAATTGGTCAAGGGTAACAAGCTGTTATAAGCACTTATTAATTTGATCCCTAGGTTCAAATTTAATTTTTTACATTAAAGCTGTGTAAATCAGTGTCTGATTTGTGAGAGCTCACAGCACCCATGCTTTACAGCTAGCTCATTTCAACTGTACATGACAGGACAAGTTTTGAAGGCTATGTCAAAATGTAGAAGAAATACTTTGCTTGGGTGCCATGGGTGCCAGTCTACAGTAGGTATCACCTATTGGTACTGGAATTCTGCCCTGATAGCAGCATAGCATAAGCCTTTCTTGTATGTGCTTAGGGTTAGCATGTACACTTCTTTTTTTTTTTTAATGGTAAGACTTTGAAAAGGGAGCCCAGACACTGTAAGAATCTGTTTTGCTGGTTGTGCAGCAAGTCCTCTTTGGGCTTAAACTCTGCTTTTTGTTACCCACACTTAATTGCTATTAGTTAACTGGTCCTTGTGTCCTCAGTAGCTTTTGGTACTCTTTGGGCTGTTGGTAGGGATGCAGGTTAGTGGGAGAGTCTGTAGGTGTGCTGTTGTCTGAGCAGCAAGATGACCGATATTTGGGTATGTCCAACCCCTTGCATGTCCAAGCACTCAGAGCCTGCTCCTGTTCATACGCAGATTCAGTGGGTGTGATGGTCAAGGGGAAACAATTCTGACTTAAAAGAAATGATTGTAGGTATTGAGATTGCTGTGAATAAGCAGCTGATATACCTGGGGACACAGCTGGGTCCATCATCTGATCCAGGGGTGTTGCAGGCAGGGCATAAAGGGATTCAGACACTCTCACCCCCAGATGCAATGTGGCAGCTGAACACAGCCTGCTACTAAATATATGCAGGGACACAGGTCCCATGCAAGGGATGGGCAAACACTGTGGATCTTGAGGTTTTCTATAGCATGACTTAATGTTTATCAGAAATGTAAAACCAGTTTGAGCTCAGAGACCTTATTTTTCCTATAATTCAAAACGCACCGTGGGCTTAATTTTCTTTTCCTTGTCCCTGAAGGAAATTTAACTTGAAAACAGAAGCATAGTTTTTCATAGTCTGTGCTGAGTTAAGGTTAGGAAGGTATCCACAAAAGGTAGCTTGAGAATGTGCCCATAAACATACATCCACCTACCTATTTGCAGTTTGTTTGTTTGTTTGTTTTTTTTCATTGTGCTGATTTCTCTATTTTCCCATGCTTGTCTTTCATAGTCATGCTTTTTCCTCTCTTCCCACTCAATTCTATTTTTAATCAATCTATCTGTGGCTTAGACTCAGAATGAAAATCCAACTTACGTAAGATGAACTTTTGAACCATGAGATGTATTACAAAATTAGTGGAATAAAGAGGATTTTCCCTCACTATTTAAGTGATCCTTAGTTATCCTGCAATTACTCTTTTTCATTCTGAGGAGCAGCTGTCCACCATAGCTGATCTGTGCATGTGTATGTGTGAAAAGGCTGATAATCTCCTTGGCTATTTATTTTCCTCAGAAGGCTCTTATGAGTGATAGCATCAAAATTGCTCAGAAGATCTAAGTGAATTATAATTCCAAGTTCTTCCATATTTACTTTTGTATTGACTTTTTAAGAGAATTTAAATAAATTGGGAGACAATGGTTTTCCAGATTTCTGCTAGCTGTGAAGTTAGATGTACATCTCTGCTCTTATTAACAGTTGGGGTTAGCTTTAGCAATAAGGAAAGCTTGCAAGATCTGAGTATTTGCAATGGCCTCTTTTCCCTACTTATCTTTCTTAGGGGGAACTTTCTATTTTTCAGCAAGATCAGCTCCTTTCAGCTCATTTTGCCTGTTATTTGATGGTTTGAAGTTCCTTAGAGGAAGGAATATGTCGCTTAATTTTCTATTATTTCCAATGATTTCTTAAAAGCCACTTCATTCTTCACTAAAAATGAATATTGTCTCTTTCCATTGAGAAAAATTCTCAGTGGAATGATTTTTTTCCTAAGATACTTTAGAAATACCACTGTCAAAAGTTGTAACTGGTCTGCTCCTCGATTAGCTCTCAAAACTATTTCTTCAGAATTTCTGAAGAACCAGAGGAGGATTCAGAGGGTTTGTCTAGAAAACCAGAAGTGGCCTCTTTGCTTCTTATCACATTAAAATTTCTGTGCCGTCTGTCTTGGTATCTTGGGATAGTTGTTCTTCAGGATCTTTGAAGCATCTGGCTACCTTTTGTATTTCCCATTTCCCATGAACTCAGCAATATTTGTGTCGCATGCTACTTAAACTTTTCAGGCATGATTGCCATTTTGTATTTAGACGTGAATGCATTTGTGTTCTTTATCAGCCAACCAGATTTGGTTTATTTTTTCAGCCTCCCCTATGTGGCAGGGGCTGGGGGATGTCTGGGAGGAGGGCAAAGGAACCTTCATGCTCCACAGCATAGAAAACGGAGGGACCCAACTGCCAGGTGCCCGATTCAGCCTCTACGGTGGCAAACACAGAATATTAACTGAATTTCATGAAGCACTTCAAGATGTTTTTGATAAAAATGTAGTATAAGTGTTATGTAAATACTGATTAGCATATATTCTTTTAATTATTGATGTTGAGGGTGGTGTGTTTGCATGGCTATGGCCTTGCTGTGAAAGGTATGCCTGACTTGTTTCCTTAGTGGATGGAAAGTAACTACAGATTTGATGAATAAGAAAACAAAAAATTGATCTGAATTCAAAGATGTGAGGCCCTCACAGCTGAAATACAGAATGACTGGCTAGCTTTTATTTTAAATTATTTGGATTGAGGATGGCTGACTAATTCTGCATGTTAAACAGTGTTGGATCACAGCAGTTGCCTGCCATACATGGATTGCTTTCTGGTGCTGGTATCGATCTTACCAGTGACTTGCTGTCTGATGTTAGTTGACATCGACTGTCATTGTTAACAGCTTGGTTGTGACTTGCTGCAAGATAGGATCAGCCTACTCTATCTAGGATTTAAAATATCTTACCTACCTGTAGCCTAGCAATTTCTGGATATTATCTGTAACGTACTCTGTCAATATCTCTTCCTGTAAATCTCATCTGCTTTCTTCAAGTGTCTCAGCCTCTGTTTTTGATAGAGAAGACAACTTTTTAGTTTGTAGTATTGCAACATTTGGCTGAAATATCCTGAGTCCTTGCCGATATTTCTGCATTATCTTGGATAATGTTCCACCTCTCTTCCATCCCATCCTCCAAAGATCCATGTCTGATAGCTTCCTTTTGGCATGAACCTCACCAAGATAATTCTTACAAAAAGCTTTCATGCCTTGTGATCCAGCCCCAGACTGTCCTCTTGCCAGTCTCCTCTGCTTCCAGCTATATTGTAGCAATATATTCTGGTAATTACTATAACAATGCAGTATTGTGTTAGCCAGAATTTGGAATACTGGTTAGACTTACGGAGACTCCCGACTTTGCAAAACAGACCTACTAATAATATCAGATGAGCAGGACCACTGTAGAGCTATATTTTAGCAAACTGCTCGGTGACCTGAAAAGGTGCCAAGATTTGCCAGACTCTAAAGAAAGTGTCTTCTGAATTTCAGGAGACTGTAGTGCACATCCTAAGAAAGAATATTTCTCTAAGGGAATTCAGTTTCAGGGCACTATGTGCCTATTATGGAATTTCATTATGTTTTTTGTTCATAATACAGTGTGTAGTCTGCATTTAATTGAGCTGGAAGGAATTTGTCCTTCATATTTTCTACATATCACTTTAATTTTGGACTCCACTTCTAGAAGCCTGACAGATAATGCACAAGAAATGTGCTTAAACTTAAAACAAACAGGCTATGTCAAAGTACTGCTGATTTATAATTCATAATTCTTTCAGTCTTGTCTCCAGCTGGTGTCCATCTTCTGACATTCTGAATCAAGTCAGAGGTGCAGCGTTTCAAAAACTGGCAATAATGTGAAAAGAAAAAAACACCTCTAAGGCTCTTTCTATGCTTCTCCTAGCCCTCTGCTACCTGCAGCTTGTCCAAAAGGAAAATCTAAAAATAAGTGAAGAAATAAATATTTAATATTGTTCTAAATCTGCATGATTCTTAAACAGTTATTTTAATGCAGTGTGAGTTGACTTGTATGACCTCAAAAACTGCAACTATTTTTAATAATAAGTGTACTGAAAATGACATAAGAACTTCATGCAAGCTTACAGACTCTGTGAAAAGATGATGAAACTTCCTTCTTGTTGAGTTCCAATATGTCTACACAGAAGTATTTGGGGGATGTAAGCAGGTTAATACGTTTACAAATGTTTGTTTTTTATTTAATATATTATTTTGAAGTTTTGTTTAGAAAACAAGACTTTCACATTTTACTTTAATGTAGATTTTCTTTTCCATGCTAACTGAACCTGCGGGCAGCCACTGATCCTGCTGGCATGCCTCTCAGCTGAGTCCTATGTTCCTCTCCATGCATGTTATTGTTTTTTTTTCTCTCTTACTTAAGCTGTTATCTTCTCAGACCACCTAAAAATTGCATAAATAATACCTATAGCAGATCAGCAGGGGAATTGTCCTTAGCACCCAATGGAAGTTGTAACTAGAGGCTTGCCCTGCAAAGAAAAAGGAAGGTCTGAACACTTTTCAAAGCATTTATCTCCTGCGAGGTTTGGGTTTTGGTGGTTATGAAATGAAGAATAAAGGAACCTATTTAACACACCTCTGCAATGAATGTCTAGACAAGGTTCTTTCTGTGCCTCTTTTACGCACTTTTTAAAGTGGCAGGCTGGTATTTGGTGGAGAATAGCTCTAGAAGGCCAGCAAAGCAGGCTGCTTGGTTTGCAAGCAGCTGGAAATATGAAGGTCACTGATGAAGATAAGTGTTCTCCAATTGTTTAAGATCAGGATACCTGAAGGAGATATTTTTGCAACTTAATTCCGTGTTTAGGAAGTGTAAGACAAATAAGATTTTAAAAGGTCTATTGTTTTCATATCTGCAAGATGATTCTAGTGTGGTTCAGTTTGTTGTAACTGCTGGAGGCATAGGCTCTCACCTCAGCCAGTCGCTATCTGGCTGATAGCAACCTTAGTTAAAACCATGCCTTAATGCTTAGATAAACCTTAGATTCTCAGTGCGTGAGAACCACAAATCGACTTGCAAGTCTGTCAGCATAGCAAAACCATTTTTTCTCTACCCCCTTCCTGCTCATCTGCTCCTATTCTGCTCATATCCTCATTTCTCAAACTGATAGGAGCTTTAGCTACAGACTTCCTTACGCCAGCCAGCTGTCATCTTTCTCAGCAAGGAGTCCTTGGGGACACATGCACTTGGGCAGTCTGTGTCAGCTCTATTACTGGCTTGCTGGTCCTAGTCAGCTTTTAGCTGGTTGGATACAGTAGACCAGATCATCTGCTGATGTGGAGGAGCTAATCCTCAGCTCACTTTCTCTTCAATTTCTCCATCGCTTTATTTGAATACAGTGTTCTAAATTGTCTTGAATTTCTAGGCAGTGGATATTTCAACTGCTAAATAGCTCTTTTCCAAGCCAAATGCACACCAGATCAGTGTATTTCTGGTGATTTTTTTTAAAAGGTTTTGTTAGGTCTTGCTGATGAGCTGAATACAAGACTGTGATTAATAAGAATGGGTCACCCATTCTGAG